>NW_023270454.1:36825342-36914450 GCF_011800145.1 Mirounga leonina | reverse complement strand
CCATCCATCCATCCATCCATCCATCCATCCATCCATCCATCCATCCAGCTATTATCATCCATCTACCCATCTATCATCTGTCTGTCTGTCTACCTACTTAGCTACCTACCTACCTATCTGTGCACCTAGTTAGCATGAGGGACTGAGGATGTCCTTAAAATGAGTCTTTGCCTCTCAGTACCCAGAAAAGTGTGATCCTTTTTTGTCACTATAGCACCTTAAAAATCCCATTTGGATCTTTTATTGATCTTGAAGCTGTTCTTCATATTTGTGACTCTTTGCCTCTATTGTTGACTTTGGAGCTCAGAAATCATGTTGATATTTTTTGATTCAAATAAATTCAAAATTGAAATTCTTGACTCAAAAATTTTAAAATCTCCGAATATTTTTCATTACAATAAAATTAGTCTCTAAAATCCCCCCAATTTCTTAAGAATATGGCAAATCTGAAATATATATTTATCCTATGAAAATTAAAGTAAACACGGCCAATTTTCTCATTTGTATTGAACTAAATTGCTGTTAGTGCTTTTCTAGTTCTATTTTTGTACTGAATGACTAGGTTATATGAATTTTTATTGCATGCTGCTTCCTTTGCATTGGTAAAAAATCATTTTGAGTGAAGAATTACTACTTTCAATATAGTTTAATTATTTCTGAGGAGTTGGCAGATGAAAAAAATGACAGGAATATTATTGCTTGTGTTTAGCTTTTAGCATATTTAACATGTGTAACTAAGATAATTAGAATGAAAAGAATGCTCTTTTTATTTAACGAATTAATGGAATGGGCATCCAGAAGTTGCACTGCAAAAGTTCAACCAAAGCTGCTTAAACCTTCTTCCATAAATCAACTGAGTTGGTTCAGTAATTTCATAGCCAATAAGATAATAATGTCTTCCTTTGTCTTACTTTTATCTTCTGCATTCAAGTTATATGCACACCCTCATTTGATATACAACTTTACTTTTAAGTTTATATGAAAGATGCAACATAATTTTATTCTAAATATGAACTTGACAATGTGGATTCAAATTTGATTCATTGATGTGCAACCTTGCGTGTGATATCTGAAACCAGAAATTGTCAAATGGTATATCAAAAAGGTAAATTAGCATTTTCTCAGTGCAACCTGACATGACAGATGGGTAGGAGGAGCATTGTTATCTCTGAGAAGAGACTAAATATATTATAATTTGGACATATACACAGACCAGATAAAGACTTTCATAAAAGAATTTTCAATGCAAAATCTATTTCCATATTAGTTAAGCCCCCTCCATCACTCACTTCTTTCTATGTTTCTATGAATTGCTTTGCAAAGCATCCATGCATAAAAATTACTTTAGAGGATTTATGTTTATTGAGCACATACTAATTCCAAGACACTATACTATGCTCTGTAGAGTACATTGGTAGGTCATTTCCATGACAATAATATTAGTAGTAGTAATAATAAGAATACTCATACGGATAATTGCTAATAGTGATTGAACACTTACCATGTGACAGGAACCACTCTAAGCCCTTTACATGTATTTTGACTTTCACACACAGATACACACACCACACAATCAACTAACAATAAATGACAAGTGAGTGGTGTGGGTAATATTTGTTTTTAAAGATCAGAAGAGGCTTAACACCTGAAGGGTCACATGAAGAAGGTGGACTGAGCTAGGGTCAGAAATGAGCCAGAGGTGGGTAGATAGCATGAAGATATAAGGCATTTTTGGACAAAGAGATGGGGAGAAGCCCTGTGGACACAAATTTAGTGGTGGGAAACTGCAGTCTGGAGGAACAGAATTTATATTAGGAAGGAAGTTATGGTAGAGAAAGAGGGGCCAATGTTAAGAATAAGGCTCTTGAGGGCAAAGATGAGGGGTTTAGATTGAATACAGGATGGAAATGGGAATCCACTGAAGTTTTTGGATAAGGGGGGTGATTTGAAAGCAATAAATTTGGAAGACATATATGGTGACAGTCAGGTTGTGTTGAAGGGAGGAAAGGTGGAGTTAGAGGCTGATCAGGAGGCTGTGTTTGTCTAGGAATTGACATAAAGTGTGATGATAGGAAGCTTCACTTGCCATCTGTCAGAGGTGAGGAAAGAGGAATCGATGATGACCAATTTTTCTTGGTCTAGATGACTGTCAGGATGAGGACCTGTTTATGGGAGGGAGGTGATGAGTTGAGTCTGAGATGTCTGTGCATAGAGGGATGCAGAACATGGTCTGAAATTTATGGGAGGGGCTCAGTTTGGGGAGCCATCAGCCTGGAGCTGAGAGCTAGACTGAAGAGAAGGACAAATTCTGTTCTGCAGAGATAGAGAGAAGTGTGAGAGGCTAAGGAGAAAACCTGACAAAAAGTGGAGGCAGAAGAAAATCCATACAGAATAGGACTAAAACAAAGATAGCACGCCTATGGGAAGGTGGGGGAGGAGAGTGTGTCCAAGAACGAGGGTGTCTTCCATACCATCTGATGTTGCAAAGGTACATGGAGAAAAGGGACTGTGTACAGATGAGTGCACTGTCGTTACAAAGTCGCTTGGCACCTGTAAGCACAGCGTTAGTGAATTGGGCAGATTAAGACCTTAATTAGACTGTATATTTTTATTGATCACAAAAGCTACTTGATGTTATCAGTTGCCTGCGTTATGATAGTTTCCAGGTAGGCTAGGTTGTCTAGAAAAAATACCATTTATATCTTTAGGCTTCCAACAATGATATGGGCCATAGATAAAGAAGCAGGACAGGGCACTGTTGGGGATTCTTGATATTACCAAATTAGAGAAACAAAATAATGTGAGAGGCTTAGAGTTATTTAATCATCTGCTTAAAACTATTCTTTCTAAGGGAGACAGAGAGTAAGTGAAGGCTGCCATCAAAGCATATATTTAGAGTTTGAGGAAAGTCTTCCTGTTCAAGAGGCCTTTAGTTTTTGTTTATGTTCTTAAAACTTTTTATTTTTTTAAAGATTTATAATTTATTTTAGAGAGAGAGAAAGCACACGCGAGTGAGTAGGGGGTGGGGCAGTGGGAAAGGGGGAGAGAGAGAAAATCCCCAAGCAGACTCCCCGTTGAGTGTGGAGCCTGACAGGGGACTGGAACCCAGGACCCTGAAATCAGGACCTGAGCCAAAATCAAGACTTGGACGTTTAAGCAACTGAGCCACCCAGGTGCCCCTATTCTCAAAACCTTTTAAAAGAAAATATGGCTTGTTTATGACTCTTGGAATGTTGGTAGATTTAAAAGCAGGAAAGTTTTTCTATATACTAATAATTACATTCAAAGGGATTAAAATTCAAATGCCAGCATTACCCAGAAAAATCATATTCTGCCAACCCCAACCAAATAATGAAAGAAAAAAACCAACAAAAAATAATTCTCTTAGGAGACAGAAGTTTAATTTCTGTGATAATTGGTGATGAAACTATAGTCCTGCTTAATATAGTATTCCAGAGTGGCCAAATGTGGCTATTAAATTAAAATTAATTAAAATTAAATAAAGTTATAAATCCAGTGCCTCAGTCTCACTAGCCACATTTTAAATGCCTAATGGCTAGTGCAGATGAAGAACCTCTTGGTACTGCAGCAAGTTCTATCTATAAAGAACGTATCAAGCACTGGTATAACCTATAAAACCACCTAAAGCAGAGCCTGGTATCATAGCCAGATGTGGAGTGCCATACATAGATAATAATTTCATTTTAAAGGATACAACAATATTTCAAGACTGCTTTTGTGTTTGTTAAATCTTGTTACAATGGGGCTTATTTGCTACACAGGCTTGGGTTAAAATTTATTTTATAAGTAGCGTTTGCACATAGCTACAAGATGTTTTCCAAATAACTATGAATGGGAGTGAGAGGTAGAGAAAACCGCAGAAGATGTTTGGAGAACCTCAAAGCATTAATTTCTTGGGATGGGGGAGGGTGTCACTCTCTCTGTGTTTATTCTCTCAGCTGTTTCCCCTTCAGTTCTCCCCATGTTCTGATCTGTATGGATAGTGAAACCTTCCTTGAGTGCTGAAGCTAAGTCTGTGTCTGGAGGAGCCCAGTTTACAGAGTCGCTCAGTGATGTCATGGTGTCCTGAACAGGGAGGAGTTAGACCCGTGAGGGGAGGAAGTGCGGATTGGAGATGGAAGAACAGGGGCACCACTTGTTTTCGAGCGGGGATTTTCTTTGGGTAGCAAAGAGTGGAGGAGCCCAGAGGGGAAGAAAACTGTGACAGGAAGCCACAGGCAGCATCCACAGCAGGTGGAGATGGCAGAGTGGGATAACATCACAACATCACAACATCAATAGCACTTGCTGAGGAGGACACGATAAGGTTGGGAGCACAAGGAATGGACATTTCATTAAGTCATTGCATCAGATTTAAAAATGCAGTTTTCTGGTGATAGCTTGGGTGTGGGTTTAGGATTTCTTGAAAGAAGAAGCTGCAGTGGGGCAGTGGGAGACACAGTTGACTTGAAAGGTGATCTCAGGAAGCTGGAGAGAGGGAGTAAGAAGTATGAGATAGAGAAGAGGAAGACAATATGAGGATAATTATTATGGTCCCTCCTGTGGGAAAGGGACCTCTATTCTGCTGGAACCTCCACAGTTCTCCTTTTGAAAGACAAGAAACAGCTGTCTGCCATTTGTTGAGGGGTGTTTCAGGGGTCCGAACTCCCTTGCATTCCTGGGCTGCACTTCCATTTGGCCCAGCAGCATTCCCAGGGCCTGGGACAAAATGCAGAAGGACCCGAAGCACCTTCCTGAGATGGCATGCTGTCAGTGCCTCGAGAGTCCAAGGCACACAAATCTGTCCACGCCATCTGTGGCTGCAGTCAGAGTGGGCCCAGGGGATGACGTTAGGCACCAGAGACGTCTTCTACAGCTACCGTTTTCTTAGAATAATCATATGTGCCAAACACTGTGCTAAGATGAAGCATATACATTTTCTCATTTAGCCATACAGTTCCCCATGAAGTGGGTGTTATGTGCCTGCATTTCATAGAAGAAGATATGGAGCTGAGAGGTTAAGTAACTTGTTCAAGAAACAATATATCAAAAGCCTAAGATTACAAATGGCTGACATAGGATTTTTACTCTGGCTTTTGTGGCCCAAGTACCTAATTCCACTAATTCATGCTCCCTCAATGGCTCTAAACTTCTGTCTTGCTGTTTTTTAGAATACCTCTCCTCACACTTTTTTCCCCCATTTGCTCTTTGTAGTGCAGCATTTCTGCAACTTTTGGCAAATATATACATCCCTGTAACTCCCATCACACTGTAATCAATATATAGAATAATTCTATCACCCTGAAAACTCCCCCTTTGCAGTAAGCTCCTTGCCCCATTTCTAGCTTCTGACAACCACTGATTTCTTTTGTTTCCCTGTAGTTCTGACTTTGCAAGGATGTCATATAAATGGAATCATACCATTTAAAGCCTTCTAAGTTGGTTTCTTTCACTTAACACTGTGCATTTGAGAATCAGTCCAGTTGTGGTGAGTGTCAGTAGTTCATTTCCTGTCTATTACAGAGTAGTATTCCATTGAATGGCTGTACCATAGTTTGTTTCTTCATTCCCTAGTTGGGTTGTTTCCAGTGTTTGGTGATTAGAGGGAAGCTGCTATAAGCATTTGCATAGAGGTATTTGTATGAACGAAAGTTTTCATTTCACTTGGGTAAATACCTAGCAGTCAGATTACTGACTCTTACTGTAAATGTATGTTTAACTTTTTAAGAAATTGCCAAACCATTTTAGACACTGACTTTACCACTTGGCATTCCCACTGTTAATTGTTCCACTTTCTCACCAGAACTTGATGTAAAAGAAAATATTTTTTAGCTATCCTAATAGGTGTTTAGTATTATATCATTGCAGTTTTAATGTATTTCCCTAGTTACAAAAGATGCTGAACATCTTTTCATGTATTTACTGTATCTGTATATCTTCCTTGGTGAAATATCTATTCAGATCTTTTGCCCATTTATTTTATTGGGCTATTTTCTTTCTTATTATTGAATTTTGAGAGATCTTTCTATATTACGTATATACAGGTTTTTGACAAAAATCAGATGGATGTATTGCAAACATTTTCTCCCAGTATATGGCTAGTCTTTTCATTCTCTTAATAGTGTCTTTTGAAAAGTAGTTCTTAATTTTTGTGGTGTCCAATTTGTCAGTTTTATATTTTTTAATTTTTAAAAATTTTTATTTTTTTTAAAATTGAAATTCCATTTAGTTAACATATACTATATTATTAGTTTCAGAGGTAGAATTTAGTGATTCATCAGTTGTGTATAACATACAGTGCTCATTACATCAAGTGCCCTCCTTAATGCCCATTACCCAGTTATCCCATCTCCCCACCCACTTCCCCTCCAGCAGCCCTCAGTTTGTTTCCAATGAAAGTTTGTCTCCCTCTCTGTTTTCATAGGCAACCTATGGAATGAGAGAAGATATCTGCAAATGACTTATCAGATAAAGGGCTAGTGTCCAAAATCTATAAAGAACGTATCAAACTCAACACCCAAAGAACAAATAATCCAATCAAGAAATGGGCAGAAGACATGAACAGACATTTCTGCAAAGAAGACATCCAAATGGCCAACAGGCACATGAAAAAGTGTTCAACATCTCTTGGCATCAGGGATATAAAAATCAAAATCACAATGAGATTCCACCTCACACTGGTAAGAATGGCAAAAATTAAAAAGTTAGGAAACAACAGATGTTGGTGAGGATGAGGAGAAAGGGGAACCCTCCTAGACTGTTGGTGGGAATGCAAACTGGTGCAGCCACTCTGGAAAACAGTATGGAAGTTCTTCAAAAAGTTAAAAATAGAGCTACCCTACGACCCAGCAATTGTACTACTAGGTATTTATTCAAAGGATACAAACAGTGATTCACAGGGGTACAAGCACCCCAATGTTTATAGCAGCAATATGCACAGTAGCCAAACTATGGAAAGAGCCTATGTATATCATACACACACAATGGGTGATGAACATAGGGGAAGGGAAGGGAAAATAAAATAAGACAATTTGTCATTTTTTAAAATGGTTTGTATTTTTGGTGTCATGCCTAAAAATCTTTGGCTATCCCAGATAACAAAGATTTTCTATTGTTTTCATCTAAAACTTTTATGATTTTAGGTTTAACTGCAGGTATATGAACCATTTTGAGTTAATTTTTATATGAGATACAAGGTATAGATCAAGGTACTTAAAAAAATGGATAGCTCATTGTTCCAGTCCATTTGTTGAAAAGATTATCCTTTCACGATTTAATAGCTTTTACACCTTTATTGAACATCAATTGACCATGTTAGTGTGGGTCTGTTTCTGTACTTTTTACTATATTCCCTTGATCTACATGTTTATTGTTTCTCCAATACATTGTCTTAATTACTATAGCTTTATAAAAAGTCTGGAAATATAGTGTTATTTTTCCAACTTTGTTCTTTTTTAAAAATTATTTTTGCTATTATAATGGTATTTTATTTTGCTATTTTCATATACATTTTAGAATTAGCTTTATGATTTTCCCCCAAAATAATTCTGCTGGGCTTTGATTGGAATTCTAGTGAAACTATAGAACAGTTTTGGGGAAAACTGACATTTTTTTTTAACATATAATGTATTATTTGTTTCAGGGGTACAGGTCTGTGATTCATCAGTCTTACACAATTCAGAGTGCTCACCATAGCACATACCCTCCCCAATGTCCATCACCCAGCCACTCCATTCCTCCCACCCCCCTCCACTCCAGCAACCCTGTTTGTTTCCTGAGATTAAGATTCTCTTATGGTATGTCTCCCTCTCTGGTTTCATCTTGTTTCATTTTTCCCTCCCTTCCCCTATGATCCTCTGTCTTGTTTCTCAAATTCCTCATATCAGTGAGATCATATGATACTTGTCTTTCTCTGATTGACTTATTTTGTTTAGCATAATACCTTCTAGTACCATCCACATCATTGCAAATGGCAAGATTTCGGGTTTTTTTGATGGCTGCACAATATTCCTATGTATATATACACCACATCTTCCTTATCCATTCATCTGTTGATGGACATCTAGGCTCTTTCCACAGTTTGGCTATTGTGGACATTGCTGCTATAAACATCAGGGTGCACGTGCCCCTTCAGAGCACTACATTTGTATCTTTGGGGTAAATACCCAGTAGTGCAATCGCTGGGTCATGGGGTGGCTCTATTTTCAACTTTCTGAAGAACCTCCATACTGTTTTCCAGAGTGGCTGCACCAGCTTGCATTCCCACCAACAGTGTAGGTTTCCCCTTTCTCCACATCCTCGCCAACATCTGTCGTTTCCTGACTTGTTAATCTTAGCCATTCTGACTGGTGTGAGGTGGTATCTCATTGAGGTTTTGATTTGGATTTCCCTGATGCTGAGCGATGTTGAGCACTTTTTCATGTGTCTGTTGGCCATTTTGTATGTCTTCTTTGCAGAAATGTCTATTCATGTCTTCTAACCATTTCTTGATTGGATTATTTGTTCTTTGGGTGTTGAGTTTGGTAAGCTCTTTCTAGATTTTGGATACTAGCCCTTTATCTGATATGTCATTTGCAAATATCTTCTTCTATTCTGTCGGTTGTCTTTTGGTTTTGTTGACTGTTTACTTTGCTGTGCAAAAAGTTTTTATCTGGATAAAGTCCCAATAGTTCATTTTTGCCCTTGCTTCCCTTGCCTTTGGCGATGTGTCTAGAAAGAAGATGCTGCAGCTGAGGTCGAAGAGGTTGCTGCCTGTGTTCTCCTCAAGAATTTTGATGGACTCCTGTCTCACATTTAGGTTTTTCATCCATTTTGAGTCTATTTTTTGTGTGTGGTGTAAGGAAATGGTCCAGTTTCATTCTTCTGTATGTGGCTGTCCAATTTTCCCAACACCGTTTGTTGAGGAGACTTTTTTCCATTGGACTTTCTTTCCTGCTTTGTCAAGGATTAGTTGACCATAGAGTTGAGGGTCCATTTCTGGGCTCTCTATTCTGTTCCATTGATCTATGTGTCTGTTTTTGTGCCAGTACCATGCTGTCTTGATGATGACAGCTCAATAGAGCTTGAAGTCGGGAATTGTGATGCCACCAGGTTTGCTTTTCTTTTTCAACATTCCCCTGGCTATTCGAGGTCTTTTCTGGTTCCATACAAATTTTAGGATTATTTGTTTCATTTCTTTGAAAAAAGTGGATGGTATTTTGATGGGGATTGCATTGAATGTGTAGATTGCTCTAGGTAGCATTGACATCTTCACAATATTTGTTCTTCCAATCCATGAGCATGGAATGTTTTTCTATTTCTTTGTGTCTTCCTCAATTTCTTTCATGAGTATTCTATACTTTTATGAGTACAGGTTCTTTGCCTCTTTGGTTAGATTTATTCCTAGGTCTTATGGTTTGGGGTGCAACTGTAAATGGGATCAATTCCTTAATTTCTCTTTCTTCTGTCTTGTTGTTGGTGTATAGAAATGCCACTGATTTCTGTGCATTGATTTTATATCCTGCCACTTTACTGAATTCCTGTATGAGTTCTACCCAGAAAACTGACATCTTAACAATATTCCTCTTATTTTATTACATATTAGTCATCACACAGAGAGACTGAACATAAGCAACATAATGAAAGGAAGACATGTTTATTAAGATGTGACTGCTAAATTGTTAGAAAATTGTGAACACTTCTATTTCCATGTTTACATATAAAATAAATATGAACAAAATAATACAATCTTGTGTTGTTGGCTAAGAGAAGGAAATAGTGTCTGTTGCTCAGGAGAAACTGATATTTGAGTTTTGCTGTCGCCCCCTCTAACTTTGATAGTTTCCCCTCCTGTGTGGCTGAAATATCCATATCTGCCAAATATAAATTCTATATTGTTTGTCTTTATGGAATCCAGTAAGTTGTTAAAAAAAATCATTACTTCTTCAAATATGTTTTCAAAGGGAAACATTCCCTACTGCTAAAACCCAAAATTGGGACACTTATAGGAAACAAATGTAGTTTATTATTATTTTTAAAAATGTAGAACAGGCATGGGGCACGTGGGTGGCTCAATCAGTTAAGTGTCTTCCTTCAGCTCAGGTCATGATTTCAGGGTCCTGGGATTGAGCTCCAGGTTCAGCTCTCCCTCAGCTGGGAGTCTGCTTCTCCCTCTGATTCCGCTACACTAGGCTTGTGCTCTCTCTCTCTCAAATAAAAACTAAAATCTTTAAAAATAAATAAATAAATAAATAAATAATAAATAAAAATGTAGAACAGGCAAGTAAAGATGATCTTTAATGCAGGTCTCTGGCAGAAAATTTCAGAATTTCTTAAGTCTGCATGCTTTTCAGTAGTAACTCTAATTGTTGAAATTTTCTAAATGTCTGTGCATGGTTTTTAGTTGATAACTGAAAAAAGCATAAATGTTTCTGATACAGAGGAGAGGCTTTTTTCAACAGTGGTAACTTAGATTCTGCCACCTTTACCTCTGGGTGTCAGCCCTCCTTTCTGTTGTTCATGCTCCAAATTCAACCTTCAAAACATTGTTACTTGCCAGCTCAGTGTTTTAACCTTCCCCAGCCTATTGCTGGCTCCTTGGCAGAATGTCAGCCCTGTCCAGGCAGGACGTCAGACCAGTCCAGATTCAACTAGTTTGATCGAAGAAGCAAGCCAGTGCAAAACTGCAAGATCCTCGTTAATCTTAATTAACAGTTCCAAACAGAGTTGCACAACAAGGTCATTTTCCCTAAATGAATTATTAGAGATAATATAAGAAGTAGCCTTCTCCAAGCAGTATTTTTTAACCCCAGAAGCTGGCAAAAACTGTCCCAGAGAATTTCTCTCTTTCTGAGTCAGTTCACTCTTAAAAAGTTGAGGTGAATATTCCCTTGAAAACATTGAAGTCATGGTCTATACCTGTTCCCTACCCCCTTCCCTAAAAGTCAAATTACGAAGTTCAAAGCTTTGGAGAGAATGCTATACAGTGATATTTATCACCTGGAAAAAAATGATTAGAAAAATCTAAACAGACCAGAAAATATTTCCTTATAAATTGAAAATATCCAGTGTCTTCCAAAGAACTCTAAAAAAATCTTCTCTACATGTCCACTTGCTTGTCCATTTTATTGACTCTTTCATTTATTAAAAATTAATTGGGCACATTTTTCATAAATTAGGGCCTTTTTTTTTCATATATTTTGTCTTTCACTTACTTGTATGTGATTATCTTATTCTTCCCCAAAGCAAACAATATTGTTTCTATGAAAACACTTTAATTTATGATGAAATATACAGAGAATGGTATTTTTCTAAGCATTTGAGATCCTACCTTTATCAAAATACTATCTAAATATCCAAATAAAATTATTGGTAAAAAAAATACTAAAAAGTTTAACTTGGACACATAAATATAAATGTCAGAGTAGATTGACAGTTTTTCAAACTTCTCAATAAACTCTCAAAGTATTTGTAAGTAAATATAAACATGTATGGAAGTACTTGTAAGTAAATATAAATATGCATAAACATTGTTGGCTTCTTTGGCAGTCTTATACCCTAGTGAAGAGATAAAAGCTCTTAGCTTCAAAGTTTATCTAAGAAACTCAGATTCAGAGTTACTGTAACAATTCTTGTGAAAAATCAAAACACTGTCAAAAGCAGTTGAAGCCGCTGACCTGGCATCCTGAATCTGAAAGAGACATGCACTAAAAGTTGTAGGGGTTGAACTAAACATATGGTACCAGATTACTATTAATCTGGAGAAACAGACCATCAACAAATTGAGAAAAGAATCTCTTATTGCAGTGATTTGTCAAGGCTTTGAGTTTTCATCCTCATTCTTCCTTTCTGACTTGTCTTCTGGTGCTTGCCTTATTGTCTTGTAGGGGAATGGGTTTTCATAATGAAAATATTTCCCCTGCAATGCTTATACACATGTTCTCACCAATAAACTGTCAATTTCAAACTGACACTGACATATATGCCCATATATATGTATCTATATTGGTAAATGCTATTACAGCTATATATTTATAATATTTTATATATAAAATATATGTATATTTGTATGTATTATATATTGAAGACATTATATATATATAAAACCAGGTAGTTCTTTTTGAATTTTTAATTCATGTTTAAATAATTTGCTCAAGGTGATATAATAGTCTATGCAAACTATAAGAAGATGGTGTGTAGACTTAGACACAGCTTGGTGATAACGGTTGTTTCATTGTGAAGATTGCTTTACCAATCAATGCACGAGTAGAACAAGTTGATTGTTTTGTTTCTGGCCTTCCAACCTCATTAGATGCAACTGTTTGAATAAGTTTTTGAGGTATGTGAATATATAAAGATATGAGGAGAAAATAAAAGTTTCTTACCCTGATTTTGGCATAAGATGTCTTAGAGAACAGAAAAGAGGCTACATTTTATTGAGAACAAAGTAACTTGATGGTTAATGACATAAAAAGAACAAACCAAACTAAACCAGCAAATAAATTTGTCTCAACACATTCAAAGATCAAATCAATCAAAGTGAGTTCAGTTAGTAGCTCTAATTTATTTTATTTACATGTGGCATATTACAACATGATGATATATGTGCATTCACTAAACCACCAAAGTGCCCAATATTTACATATTATATACCTTGTCATATTATGTTGAAACACACTGTCTTGTGCTTGTATCCTCCATCAGTCCCTTAAGAGTAGGAAAAGTCTGTTCCCTCCCACCATATTTCCAGTGATTAGCTCAGTGCTCAGCAAATTATAGGAAGATCTTTGCAGGAGTGGCTGGTGAACAAGGTGGCAAGTAGAACAAAAAGTGAGTTGATGGAAGTGACTGAGATAGGACATGTTTCAGAAACCAGAAGCTGCAACCCTTGAGATATTTGTGATGTGAAATCCTGCTCTTTCAGGAGGGTAATCATGTAAATATTGAAATGAAGTTCTTTGCTATAATTGTCTATTCCCTCCCGAATTCCTCTAGACTTATGGGGAGTTCCCTCCCCAATTCCTCTAGACTTATGAATCTCTGAACCTATTATATAAATTTACTGTGAATGTAATTTCCCCTTTATTTTTTAATTTCTTCTGCCTGAAGCTATGGTCTTTAAAAATGTAAAAGCTTTAAGCAGGGATCCATATAAACTCTGTCAGTCTTCTATTTGATTATAAGCCACTACTTAGCAAGAATAGATTCTTCTCTGTAGGATGAGTAATTAAGAAAAACCATCAGACTTATGAAAAATCACTGAAGCTTAGAGAAGAGAGAGAATATGAAATATGGATTTGGGGGCCATTATGGAAAAAGAAAATCTAACAATCTATGTTCTGAAAGTGCTGCATGTATATGGGAAATTTAATCGTTTAATGAATAGATAAAATTGAAATCAGTAGAAACAAAATGATGAAAGTTGAACTGATGAAATAAAAAATAAATATAATCACACATAATTAAGAGCTTAAGAGGAGAAAAATAAGAGACATAGATGACTCATCAAAAGGTTAACTTATATAAAATAGAATTCTATAAATAGAAAAATAGAAAGAATGAATCAAGAGCAATGATCCAGAAAAGGAAAACTCCATCATGGCGAAAAGGCTGACCTCAGCCCCCAAAACTAGAATACATTGAAATATATTACAGGTCAACTTCATGAAAACAGAACATTAACTAAACATATTCTAATGCAATCCTTTAAAATCCCAGTAATCAATGTGTGAAAGCAACAGAAAGGCATTCTTTGTTATGTGTGAATTAAAAATATGCTATCCTGCATCATAAATACATAATTTGAAAATCTGAGCTGTAACAATATAAATAGTGTCAAAGTACAGAATTCTTGACAAAGGAAATAGTGGCTACAGAAAGCAACTAGTCTAGGGGTGCCTGGCTGGCTCAGTGGGAGGAGCATTTGACTCTTGATCTCAGGGGGTCATGAATTTGAACCCCACATTGGGTGTAGAGATTAAAATAAGTAAAAAGTTTTAAAAAAGCAACTAGTCTAAATCATTGGTAAAAACTATTAGACTAATATCTAAATTACCACATGGGTCACAAAATTTGGCTTTTATTGTGTAAGATATTAAAGAAGGAAAAATACAGGAAAAATTAAATTAAGATCTAGAAATTGGAGAATATTCAAAAGCAAAGGCACAAAGCATTTTTTTCTCTATCAGTGGCAGTTAACAAATGATTACTTTGCCCTAACTCTTATGGTTACTTTAATATCATTTTACAACCATCTTTGAAAAGTTTAAGGTAGTTACTTAAGGGATAAGTATAGATATTTTCCTTTGCAAGTCAAAGATAATAAAAACAGCAAAAACAAACAAACTAACAAATACCCCAACCAAACCTTTACTTAGGGAAAATAAATAAAGGTAAATCAGGAAGCAAATATTTTTAAAAGGATAAAAAGAAAATACATATTGGTAGAACCATGACAAAGTTTTAGTTAGACCAATAAATGTATATTAGTTAATATACTATAAAGCTATAGTAATCAAAACAGTGTGGTATATGCATAAAAACAGACAAATATATCAGTGGAGCAAAATAGAGAGCCCAGAAATAAACCCCTGTATATATGGTCAATTTATTTGCAACAAAAGAGCCAAGAACATAAAATGGGGAAAGGACAGTCTCTTCAATAAATGGTGTTGAGGAAACTGGACAGCTACATACAAAAGAATAAAACTAGACCATTATTTTACACCATACACAAAAATTAACTCAAACTGGGTTAAAGACTTGAATATAAGACCTGAAAATATAAAATTCCTAGAAGAAAACATAGACAGTAAGCCTCTTAACATCAATTTTGGCATTGGTTTTTTTGGATTTGACACCCAAGGCACTGGCAACCAAAGCAAAAATAAACAAGGGGCTCTACCAAACTAAAAATATTCTGCATAGTGAGGAAAACTATCAATAAAATGAAAAGACAATCTACCTAATGGAAGAAAATATTTGAAAGTCATATATCTGATAAGAGATTAATATCTAAAAAATACATAGAACACATACAACACAATAGCAAAAACAAACAAACAAACAAGCTGATTAAAAAATGAGCAGAGAAACCATATAGAAATTTTTCCACAGGAGACCTACAGATGGCCAACAGACACATGAAAAGATGCTCAACATCACTAATCACCAGGGAAATGCAAATGAAAACCACAATGAAATCACCTTAAACTACTTAGAATAGCATTATCAAAAAGACAAGAAATAAGCAAGTGTTGGCAAGGATGTGGAGAAAAGGGAATCCTTGTGCATTTTGGTGGGAATGTTGGTGCAACCACTGTGGTAAACAGTATGGAGGTTCTACAAAAAACTTAAAAATAGGACAGTCATATGATCCAGCAATCCCACTACTGGGTATTTACCCAAAGGAAAAGAAAACACTAATCTGAAAACATATATGCATACCTGTGTGCACTGCAGCATTATTTACAATAGCCAAGACACAGAAGCAACCTAAGTGTTCATCAATGGATAAATGGATAAAGAAAATGTGGTATGTATATACAATGGAATATTATTTACCACGAAAAAGAAGGAAAATCTTCCATTTGTGACAACATGGATGGATCTTTTTAAAAGATTTTATTTATTGAAAACTAGATAAAAATGTATACAGTAAGGCAAAAAAAAAAGATTTTATTTATTTATTTGAAAGAGAGAGAGAGAGAGGGAGAGAGAGCATGAGCGGGGTAGGGGCAAAAGGAGAGGGAGAGGGAGAAGCAGACTCCCTGCTTAATCCCAGGACCCCCAAGATCATGACCTGAGAAGTCAGACACTTAACTGACTAAGCCACCCAGGTGCCCCAACATGGATGGATCTTGAGGGCATTGTGCTAAGTGAAATAAGAAAGACAGAAAATCAAGTACCATATGATCTCACCTATATGTGGAATCTTAAAAAAATGAAATAGATACAAAGAACAGACTGATGGTTGCCAGGGGTAGGTGAAATTGGTAAGGAGGTCAAAAGGAACAAACTTTCAGTTATAAAATAAGTAAGTCATGGGGATGTAATGTATAGCATATATACTATATGACTATAGTTAATAATACTGTATTATATGTTTGAAATCAAAAGAAAGCAGTATTAGTACTAGATAAGGTAGACCGTAAAGCAAAAACATTAAATGCTATGAAGAGGTTCATTTTAATCCAGAGATGGTGAAATTAGTAACAAAGATAAAAACATTAAAAAATCCTCATGCATGGAATGGTATAGTATCACTAATAGAGAAAGTGAAAGCTTTTAGAAATTCAAAGTAGTTTTAGCAAAATTTAATTATCGTGAGAGATTTTCACTACCATGATAGATCAATTAGACAAATAAATTATTAAGAACATTAATACTTAATCTCAATATCATTAGAAATAAAAGAAAATAGGGGCGCCTGGGTGGCTCAGTCAGTTAAACATCTGCCTTTGGCTTGGGTCATGATCTCAGGGTCCTGGGATTGAGCCCCGCATCAGGCTCCCTACTCGGCGGAGAGCCTGCTTCTCCCTCTTCCTCTGCAGCTCCCCCTGCTTGTGCTCTCTCTCTCAAATAAATAAATAAGTCTTAAAAAAAAGAAATAAAAGAAAATGAAATTAACACGAGAAGCCTTTTTGTAGCTATTAATGAGCAAATGTTTTTTGAGAATAGCCAATGTTAACAAGTGTTTGTTGAAATGGACCCTCTCATGGCTGGTGGATGTGTAAATGTATATGAAGTGATTAGAGAAACAGCTTGGTCATATCTTTCAACAGCCTTAAAAAAGCTCATATTCTCTGTTAGAGTATTTTCACCTCTTGGAGACAGATTGCACAAAGATTTATATTTGTGCGGGTTAATTTTGCAGAATTCTTTGATAGAAAAACACTAAATAAATATCCATTAGTAGAAGAATGGTTAGGGAAATTCTTTTTGTTGTGCATTTAAATATTATACTTGAGATTATCTATAATACTTTTGAAGAATATTGTTTGACATGAGGAAAAGGAAAAATAATATTTACTATTATTAAGAAAATTTATTACACAAGATTCAATAAGAGAGAGAGAGAGCTAGCAAGCAAGGGGAGGAGCAGAGGGAGAGGGACAAGCAGACTCCACGATGAGCATGGAGCCGGATCCGGGGCTGATGCCTCGACCTTGAGAGCTGAAACCAAGAATCAGATGCCCAACTGACTGCACCACTCAGGCACCCCTCTGCTTAAGTTTTTATTAGGTTTAAGTTTTTCTTATTTATTAGGATACACATGGCATTGCTGTTGTGTAGACCCACCTAACAAAAATGGAGAAAGATTTTATGCCTAGGAGTGACATACTATAAAAAGCTAATGTTACAAACTCTTGGTTACCAAGAAAAATTCATATTCATTTTGTTTTACTTTTCATTTTGTTACCAATTTTCAGGCACCTAGAATCAACCTACAGTTGTAAATTTATACCTATTATTTTTTCTAAAGAATTTTTTAATAGCAATTTTAGATTCACAGCACAACTGAAGGGTAGGTACTACACTTGTTATCTTCATGTCTCTGTACATGCTGTAAGTCACATTTGATGGTGTGCACTTTTGTGACTGAATCTAATGCTACATTTATTAGGCACTTTGGTCTACATGTAAAACTCAGCCAGGCATTAATGGGTATTGAAAGTGAGTATATTCAGCATTTTGTCTGGGCTAGAAGTCAATCAGAATGCAATCATTCATTAAGGCTCCTGCAAGCAATAGCCACTGTGCTGTGCCAACTTTCATCAAGTTAAAGGCCAGGAAATGTGAGTGTCAGGGCAGATCTCACAGAGACAGCACAAAAGTCAACTCATCTCAATTATAACGGAGCAATGGCTGCCTTCCTCAGAGCTACACCCTCAGAAGGGAATCTAGGAGGCAATTCAGTCCTTTTTCATTGGGTTCATTCCCAGCAGGGATACCCTATAAGATTATAAACAAACTAGGATACTTATTTTCCTGTTCTTGATTTTCACAAGACTGGTTGGAAGACAGTGCCTGTGTCTTGCTGACTCAAGAAATCAAAGGAGCAAGAATTAAGAGGAGCAGTGAATATTTGGTGTCATGTTGAGGGAGAATATTGAACTGGGAACCCTCAACAGCTTTTCAGGAAGACAGTTAAAATCTTAGCTCTACCTCTTGCTAATCATGCATCCCTAGGCAAGTTCTGTAAGTTTTCTGAATTTTAGTATTCTTATCTGTTAACTATCTAATCCATAGGATTGTTGTAATAAATACATAAAATAATGTAAATAAAATACCTGAAAAAAGTGTACAATATGTGGTAGTTATTATGATGAGGGCAAAATATCACCAAGATTAGAAAATTCTCTTTCTTTTGAAATTTGGATCGGGATAGCTATGTTTTTAATAGTCAAATAAAGAGTTAAACTTTGGAAGCAAGTGACAGTGATCAGGCATGTAAAGTAAGTCCTAAGAGTTCCTTAGAGTATCTTCAACTCCCATGGCTCTCATTATGAAATAAGATTGATGTATGCTTCTCACATAAGCCTAAAAAGATGTTTGAAGTTCACCTGTCAGCATGGAGACATCCACAATGATAAGTGAAAACAAATGGAGCTTTTATAAGTCTGAGATGTTTCCAGTGGAGGAAATGACTAGAAGCATGCTTCAGTTTTGGTAACACTCACTCATCTTCACGGTTTTGGTGTGAATGGTTATGTGTGTTATGAGGGGGCTGAATTATAAAAACTCAACTATTCACCTAATGTTCCTTAGACTTAAATGTAAATATGATGTAGTGTCTTATATATTAAAATGATATAAATATCATAATGATGTAAATGCTCCTTATTACCATGATAATGTACTTTGTATCTATTCTCACTGTGATTTACCATGTATCAGTAAGTGGCTCTGCATCATCCCTGAAACAGTCATGTGGCAATGAGAATTGTGTTTGATCTCATGGTCAGTTTCTACTACTGTGTGTGAGGAAAGCCCATGGTAAAATTCACAATCAGAGTTTCCTCTTTCACTCAGAAGCCTATGGCATGCAAGCCTGTAATTCTGGTATGCATGACTCCATGGATGAGGAATTGGAGTCTTGCTTCAAGGGTTGGGCTCGATGTTACTGTAAGGCACATGGCCACACTGTTGCTGGGCAATGGGATTTGTTTTCCTGCTGCTGGGATTCCCACTACTGCTTTGATAGATGCATGCTACATAGTTTATCTGTGTGATGTGTTCTAATTCTGTTTAAGGAGGGTGGCTGCCAACACCCAGGCTTGGCAAGAGGGGATTTTGGTTATATAATATCTCTTTTGTTATAAGGTTAAGAAATAATATGAATCTTCCATTATAAAGATGAGCTGTACTGTCACACTCTGGCAGGCCACCACCTGTTCAAAAATCTCCAACCACTGGCCCCTGTCCCACTCTTCTGTGGATGTACTAAGTTTTAATTTCTGAGGAGTCCATGTAAAAGTAGCTGAGAGTGGATAAAGGAATGACGTATGTGCCAGCAAAGATGGTGTTTACGGGAACCATATTTCAAACTAGTCTGACAGGGGAAGCTGCTTACTGGTTTGACATAGATGTGACAATGTTCTTTAGAACAGTAGTCATCTTAGCCAAAAATAAGCAAATCTAGAACTACTTTCAGATACTAGCCTGTGGGGGAAACTGGAGCTATTTTTACTGGATGGGATTAGCAGTAGTTGCAATTGGAGAAAAAAATAATTAGAACTTTCTACCAGCTAGGAAAAGCAGTATCACATAAACATAAAATGTTTAAATTGTCTCCTTTTGCTTCTTTGCAAATATTAGAAATGTTTTGTTCTACTCTCAGATTTCTATACTTGTACAGCAACATTGCTGAAGATACCTTTCTACTTCTTTTGCTTCAACTTCTACTCTTCCCCAACATTCTTTTTAGTGTTTTAAAAGTTTTTTATGGATGAATTTTAGTGTGCTAGGAGTAATAATATTTTGATTTGATTTTATGAATTATAAATGAAGAATATAACACATTTAAAATTATTGAGGACAATCAGATTACAATAAAACAAAATAATGTAATGCAGAATTTCTTGTGTCCTAGAAAATGTTGAGTCTGCTAGAATGGTGTGCTGAAAATTGCATTAACAACTGGCTCTGGGAGTAGGTGGAGTCTTGATTTGTAATGTTTGCTGATTTCCATGGTGTAAATACCCCTACTGTAGCTGATTTCAAGCTACTAACTCAATGTGTCTGAATGCAGAGATGGGAAGAGAGGAGCACAACTGGATCTCTGTACAAGCTGGCTCCAACACACCATGGCTGCTAGATATTAATAGGAATTTGGGATAGAAAGCATTCATAGATTTTTTTTAAAAAATGGAAAATACTGGGTAAAGCTAAACATGTGGAAACTCATAACATTTAGAATATTAATTGGTATTTTGAAATTATAAGATATTCTTTAAACTTTATTGAGTACTGAACCTTTTTTTTATTAACATATAATGTATTAACTGTTTTAGGGGTATAGGTCTGTGATTCATCAGCCTTACACAATTCAGAGTGATCACCAAAGCACATACCCACCCCAATGTCCATCACCCAGCCACCCATCCCTCCCACACCCCTCCATTCCAGCAACCCTCAGTTTGTTTCCTGAGATTAAGAGTCTCTTATGATTTGTCTCCCTCTCTGGTTTTGTCTTGTTTCATTTTTCCCTCCCTTCCCCTATGATCCTTTGTCTTGTTTCTCAAATTCCGCATATCAGTGAGATCATAGGATAATTGTCTTTCTCTGATTGACTTATTTTCTTTAACATAATACCTTCTAGTACCATCCACGTCATTGCAAATGGCAAGATTTCATTTTTTTGATGGCTGCATAATATTCCAAAGTGTGTGTGTGTGTGTGTGTGTGTGTGTGTATACACAACCACATCTTCTTTAGCCATTCATCTGTTGATGGACATCTAGGCTCTTTCCATAGATTGGCTATTGTGGACATTGCTGCTATAAACATCAGGGTGCATGTACCCCTTCGGATCCCTACATTTGTATCTTTGGGGTAAATACCCAGTAGTGCAATTGCTGGGTCATAGGGTAGCTCTATTTTCAACTTTCTGAGGAACCTCCATATTGTTTTCCAGAGTGGCTGCACCAGCTTGCATTCCCACCAACAGTGTAGGAGGGTTCCCCTTTCTCTGCATCCCCGCCAACATCTGTCGTTTCCTGACTTGTTAATCTTAGCCATTCTGACTGGTGTGAGGTGGTATCTCATTGAGGTTTTGATTTGTATTTCCCTGATGCCGAGCGATGTTGAACACTTTTTCATGTGTCTGTTGGCAGTTTGTATGTCTTCTTTGCAGAAATGTCTATTCATGTCTTCTAACCTTTCTTGATTAGATTATTTGTTCTTTGGGTGTTGAGTTTGATAAGTTCTTTCTAGATTTTGGATACTAGCCCTTTATCTGATATGTCATTTGCAAATATCTTCTCCTATTCTGTCGGTTGTCTTTTGTTTTGTTGACTGTTTCCTTTGCTGTGCAAAAGCTTTTTATCTTGATAAAGTCCCAATAGTTCATTTTTGTCCTTGCTTCCCTTGTCTTTGATGATATTTCTAGGAAGAAGTTGCTGTGGCTGAGGTCGAGGAGGTTGCTGCCTGTGTTCTCCTCAAGGATTTTGATGGATTCCTGTCTCACATTTAGGTTTTTCATCCATTTTGAGTCTATTTTTTGTGTGTGGTGTAAGGAAATGGTCCAGTTTCATTCTTCTGCATGTGGCTATCCAATTTTCCCAACACCATTTGTTGAGGAGACTGTCTTTTTTTCCATTGGACTTTCTTTCCTGCTTTGTCAAGGATTAGTTGACCATAGAGTGGCGGGTCCATTTCTGGGCTCTCTATTCTGTTCCATTGAACTATGTGTCTGTTTTTGTGCCAGTACCATACTGTCTTGATGACCACAGTTTGTAATAAAGCTTGAAGTCCAGAATTCTGATGCCACCAGCTTTGCTTTTCTTTTTCAACATTCCTCTGGCTATTTGGGGTCTTTTCTGGTTCCATACAAATTTTAGGATTCTTTGTTCCAGCTCTGTGAAAAAAGTTGATGGTATTTTGATAGGGATTGCATTAAATATGTAGATTGCTCGAGGTAGCATAGACATTTCCACAATATTTGTTCTTCCAATCCATGAGCATGGAACGTTTTTCCATTTCTTTGTGTCTTCCCCAATTTTCTTTCATGAGTATTCTCTACTTTTCTAAGTACAGATTCTTTGCCTCTTTGCTTAGATTTATTCCTAGGTATCTTATGATTTTGGGTGCAATTATAAATGGGATCAACTCCTTAATTTCTCTTTCTTCTGTCTTGTTGATGGTGTATAGGAATGCCACTGATTTCTGTGCATTGATTTTATATCCTGCCACTTTACTGAATTCCTGTATGAGTTCTAGCAGTTTTGGGGTGGAGTCTTTTGGGTTTTCAACATAAAGTATCATATCATCTGCAAAGAGTGAGAGTTGGACTTCTTCTTTGCCAATTCGGATGCCTTTGATTTCTTTTTGTTGTCTGATTGCTGTGGCTAGGACTTCTAATACTATGTTGAATAGCAGTGGTGATAGTGAACATCTCTGCCGTGTTCCTGACCTTAGGGGGAAAGCTCTCAGTTTTTCCCCATTGAGAATGATATTCACTGTGGGTTTTTCATAGATGGTTTTTTATGATACTGAGGTATGTACCCTCTATCCCTACACCCTGAAGAGTTTTAATCAAGAAAGGATGCTGTACTTTGTCAAATGCTTTTTCTGCATCTATTGAGAGGATCATATGGTTCTTGTTCTTTCTTTTGTTAATGTATTGGATCACATTGATTGATTTGCGGATGTTGAACCAACCCTGCAGCCGAGGAATAAAACCCACTTGGTCATGGTGAATAATCCTTTTAATGTACTGTTGGATCCTATTGGCTAGTATTTTGGTGAGAATTTTTGCATCCATGTTCATCAGGGATATTGGTCTGTATTTCTCCTTTTTGATGGGGTCTTTGTCTGATTTTGGGATCAAGGTAATGGTGGCCTCATAAAATGAGTTTGGAAGTTTTCCTTCCATTTCTATTTTTTGGAACAGTTTCAGAAGAATAGGCATTAATTCTTCTTGAAATGTTTGGTAGAATTCCCCTGGGAAGCCATCTGGCCCTGGGCTCTTGTTTGTTGGGAGATTTTTGATGACTGCTTCAATTTCCTTAGTGGTGATAGGTCTGTTCAGGTTTTCTATTTCTTCCTGTTTCAGTTTTGGTAGTTGATACACCTCTAGGAATGCATCCATTTCTTCCAGATTATCTAATTTGCCGGCATAGAGTTGCTCATAATATGTTTTTATAATTGTTTGTATTTCTTTGGTGTTGGTTGTGTTCTCTCCTCTTTCCTTCATGATTTTATTTATTTGGGTCCTTTCTCTTTTCTTTTTGATAAGTCTGGCCAGGGGCTTATAAATCTTGTTAATTCTTTCAAAGAACCAAGTCCTAGTTTCATTGATCTGTTCTACTGTTCTTTTGATTTCTAGTTCATTGATATCTGCTCTGATCTTTATTATTTCTCTTCTCCTGCTGGGTTTAGGCTTTATTTGCTCTTCTTTCTCCAGCTCCTTTAGGTGTAGGGTTAGGTTGTGTATTTTAAACCTTTCTTATTTCTTGAGAAAGGCTTGATGTGCTATATACTTTCCTCTTAGGACTGCCTTTGCTGCATCCCAAAGATTTTGAACAGTTGTGTTTTCATTTTCATTTGTTTCCATGAATTTTTAAAATTCTTCTTTAATTTCCTGGTTGACCCATTCATTCTTTAGTAGGATGTTCTTTAGCCTCCATGTATTTGAGGTCTTTCCAACTTTCCTCTTGTGATTGAGTTCTAGTTTCAAAGCATTGCAGTCTGAAAATATGCAGGGAATGATCCCAATCTTTTGGTACTGTTTGAGACCTGATTTGTGACCTAGGATGTGATCTATTCTGGAAAATGTTCCATGGGCACTAGAGAAGAATGTGTATTCTGTTGCTTTGAGATGGAATGTTCTGAATAGATCTTTGAAGTCCATCTGGTCCAGTGTGTCATTTAAAGCCTTTATTTCTTTGTTGATTTTTTGCTTAGATGATCAGTGAGGGGGGTGTTATATTCCCCTACTGTTATTATATTATTGTCGATATGCTTCTTTGATTTTGTTATCAATTGGCTAATATAATTGGTTGCTCCCATGTTAGGGGCACAGATATATACAAATGTTAGATCTTCTTGTTGGATAGACCCTTTAAGTATGATATAGTGTCCTTCCTCATCTTTTATTATAGTCTTTGGTTTAAAATCTAATTTGTCTGATATAAGGATTGCCACCCCAGTTTTCTTTTGATGTCCATTAGCATGGTAAATGGTTTTCTACACCCTCACTTTCGATCTGGAGGTGTCTTTGGGTCCAAAATAAGTCTCTTGCAGACAGCATATTGATGGGTCTTGTTTTTTTTATCCAATCTGATACCCTGTGTCTTTTGATTGGGGTATTTAGCCCATTTACATTCAGGGTAACTATTGAAAGATATTTATTGCCTGTAAGGTGACTGTTACTGTATATTGTCTCTTTTCCTTTTTGGTCTATGTTACTTTAGGCTCTCTCTTTGCTTAGAGGACCCCTTTCAATATTTCTTGTAGGGCTGGGTTGGTATTCTCAAATTCCTTTAGTTTTTGTTTGTTCTGGAAGCTTTTTTTCTCTCCTATTTTCAATGACAGCCTAGCTGGATATAGTATTCTTGGCTGCATATTTTTCTTGTTTAGTGCTCTGAATATATCATGCCAGTCCTTTCTGGTCTGCCATGTCTCTGTGGAGAGGTCTGCTGCCAATCTAATGTTTCTACCATTGTAGGTTACAGATTTCTTCTCCTGAGCTGCTTTCAGGATTTCTCTGTCTCTGAGATTATAATTTTTACTATTAGGTTTTGGGGTGTTGACCTATTTTTATTGATTTTGAGGGGGGTTCTCTGTGCCTCCTGGATTTTGATTCCTGTTTCCTTCTACTGATTAGGAAAGTCCTCTGCTATAATTTGCTCCAATATACCTTCTGACCCTCTCTTTCTTCTTCTCCTTGGATCCCTATTATTCTAATATTGTTTTGTCTTATGGTATCACTTATCTCTCGAATTCTGCCCTCATGATCCAGTAGTTGTTTATCTCTCTTTTTCTCAGCTTCTTTATTGTCCATCATTTGGTCTTCTATATCACAAATTCTCTCTTCTGCCTCATTTATCCTAGCAGTTAGAGCCTCCATTTTTCATTGCACCTCATTAATAGCCTTTTTGATTTCGACTTGGTTAGATTTTAGTTCTTTTATTTCTCCAAAAAGGGTTTCTCTAATATCTTCCATGCTTTTTTCCAGCCCAGCTAGTATCTTTAAAATCGTCATTCTGAACTCTAGTTCCAACATCTTACTAATGTCCAAATTGATTAGGTCCCTGGCAGTCGGTACTGCCTCTTGTTCTTTTTTTTTTTGAGGTGAGTTTTTCCGTCTTGTCATTGTGTCCATAGGAGAATAGATGAATGAGAGAACAAAATGCTAACAGCGTAACAATGACCCCAGAAAAATATACACTAAACAAATCAGAAGAGACCCAAAACTGCGGGAAAAGAAAGGAAAAGAAAGAAAAAAGAAAAAAGAAAAAAAGAGAAAAAAGAAAAAGAAAAAAAAGAGGAAAAAAAGAAAAAGAAAATGAAAAAAAGAAAAAGTAAATGAAAAAAAGAAAAAAAAAGAATATGATTAAATATGATCAGGCTGCTGAATAGATCAGTGCCACACAGTAGATTTTGGGTGTATTTTGGTCTTTTAGAGGAAACTGCCTCCCAAAATTTTTAAAGAAAGGAAAACATATATGTACAAAAATAAGGGTAAATACAATGAAGGGAAGGAATAAGAGTGTAAAGTTGAAAATTATAAAAGATTTTATAATAAGAATTGATAAGGTAAGAAGTGGTTGCAAAAAGAAAGGAGAGAAATTTAAAAAAAAAAAGGGAGAGAATGTGATCAGGCAGGATACTAGAACAAAGCCATACACTAGAGATTTAGGGTGTATTTCGATCTGTTAGAAGAAACTGTATCCCAAAATTTTAGAGAACAACTTATATATATACCAAAAATAAGGTTAACTACAACGAAGGGATAGAGTATGACTCTAAAAATAAAAATAAAAAAGATTTTTGAAAAAGCGATTGATAAGATGTTGGTTGAAAAAGGGAAAAAGAAGAATTAAAAAAAAGAAAAAGAAAAAAAGGAAAATTGAAAAAAATTAACTTTGAAAGGCTAAAGAATCAGGGGAAAAAAAGCCATGAATTCTATGTGCTGTATTTCCCTCTTGGTGGCATTCTGCTGTTCTCATTGATTGGTAAACTTGGTCTTGTCTGGCTGTTCTTGCTGATCTTCTGGGGGAGGGTCCTGTTGCTGTGGTTCCCAAATGTCTTTGCCAGAGGTGGAATTGCCCCACCCTTGCCGGGTCTGGGCTAAGTAATCTGCTCGGGTTTGCTCTCGGGAGTTTTTGTTCCCTGCAGGCTTTCCGTACAGCTTTGGAGGAGGAGAGTGAAAATTGCAGCCTCCCAATCTCCGTCCTGGAGGAGCTAAGAACTCAGGGCCCCACTCCTCAGTGAGTCCCCAGAGAAAAGCAGTCAGTCACTCCCGTCTCCCTGGTCTCCGGCTGCACCCGTGCTCACCCGGTCTGTGACTGAGCATTTCTATCTCTGGCGCATGACTCCAATGTGGAGTCTCCAAACCCAGCACATCCCTGCGGTGCACTCCTGGGCTGCTCCTCCCTGGGGACGAAGGGGAGTCAACCTGGATAGGCCTCTTATTGGGTCCCTGCTGGAGGA
Organism: Mirounga leonina; assembly: GCF_011800145.1. Classification (NCBI taxonomy): domain Eukaryota; kingdom Metazoa; phylum Chordata; class Mammalia; order Carnivora; family Phocidae; genus Mirounga; species Mirounga leonina. The sequence goes on along the minus strand of NW_023270454.1, from coordinate 36,887,594 downwards.
ACAGTGGCCTTACTGTGCCATGGATCACAGTTTATGGCAACCCTGAGCTGAGAGCCCACTCCTCAGCTCAGCTCTGCTGCTGGCTTCCCTGCTCTGATACCTGCGAGCTCTGCTGCACTCAGGCACCCCCGGTCTCTCTGTGACCCCAAGGGTCCTGAGACCACACTGTCCCATGAGTGTTCCACCCCCCGCTTAGCCACTGGAGCGATGTCCCTCAGCGGAGCCGACTTCTGAAAGTTCCAATTTTGTGCTCCACGGCTCTATCACTTGCCATAAGCGGCCGAGGGAGGCCCCCTCCCTCGCCGTCTATCCTCCCGAATATCGCCTTGGATTCATTTCTCCACATGTCCTACCTTCCAGAAAGTGGTCGTTTTTCTGTTCAGAGAGTTGCTGCTATTCTTTTCTCCCATCTCCTGTTGAGTTCGTAGGTGTCCAGAATGGTTTGATCTCCATCCAGCTGAATTCCTGGGACCAGACGAAATCCAGGTCTCCTACTCCTCTGCCATCTTTCTCCTCCAAGCCGACTACTGAACATTTAATTGGGATATCTATTCACATCAGGTAAGATACTAGCTTTCTAGGAAACACAATTTAGAAAATGCTTAAGTTAGAGTTGTAGCTTTTGTGTTGTTAATCTTTTAAATCTTATAGTTCTTTTAAGTTATGAAATTGACATTGAACTCAAATCAATAAATCAGCAATAGAAATTTAAAGAAGTTGAATTATCTCTTTTAATTCCACTTCTCTGCATTAATTAATGCTAGGAACTTGATGTTTTTCCTTTCATATTCTTATCATATCAACACATAAAACTTGTAACTACATATATAGCAGAAGTTCCCCCCTTGAATTCTTCTTTAATTTCCTGATTGGCCCATTCATTCTTTAGTAAGATGCTCTTTAGCCTCCATGTATTTGAGTTCTTTCCAACTTTCCTCTTGTGATTGAATTCTAATTTCAAGGCACTGTGGTCTGAAAATATGCAGGGAATGATCCCAGTCTTTTGGTACCAGTTGAAACCTGATCTATGACCCAGTTTGTGATCTATTCTGGAGAATGTTCCATGGGCACTACAGAAGAATGTGTATTCTGTTGCTTTAGGATTGAATGCTCTGAATATATCTGTGAAGTCCATCTGGTTCAGTATCATTCAAAACCCTTGTTTCCTTGTTGGTCTTCTGCTTAGATGATCTGTCCATTGCAGTGAGTGGGGTGTTAAAGTTCCCTACTATTATTGTATTATTATCACCATGTTTCTTTAATTTTGTTATAAATTGGTTTATATAATTGGCTGCTCCCATGTTAGGGGCATAAATATTACAGTTGTTAGATCTTGTCAGATAGACTCTTTAATTATGATATAGTTTCCTTCCTCATCTTTCATTACAGTTTTTGGTTTAAAATCTAATTTGTCTGATATAAGGATTGCCACCCCAGCTTCATTTTGATGTCCATTAGCATGATAAATGATTTTCCATCCCCTCACTTTCAATCTGGAGGTGTTTTTGGGTCTAAAATGAGTCTCTTGCAGACAGCATATTGATGGGTCTTGCTTTTTTAACCAATCTAATACCGTGTCTTTTGATTGGGCATTTAACCCATTTACATTCAGAGTAATTATTGAAAGATATGAATTTAGTGCCATTGTATTACCTGTAATGTCACTGTTTCTCTTTATTGTCTCTGTTCCTTTCTGGTCTATGTTCCTTTTGGGCCCTTCTTTGCTTAAATGATCCCTTTTAATATTTCTTGTAGGGCTGCTTTAGTGATCATAAATTCTTTTAGTTTTTGTTTGTCCTGTAAGCTTTTTTATCTCTCCTTCTTTTTTGAATGACATCCTAGCTGGATAAAGTATTCTTGGCTGCATGTTTTTCTCATTTAGCACCCTGAATATATCATGCCAGTCCTTTCTGGTCTGCCAGGTCTGTCCTTTTGTCCCAAGCTGCTTCCAGGATTTTCTTATCTGTGAGATTTGCAAGTTTCACTATTATATGTTGAGGTGTTGGCCTTTTTTAAATTGATTTTTGAGGGGGTTTCTCTGTGCCTCCTGGACTTGAATGCCTATTTCCTTCTACAAATTAGGGAAGTTCTCTACTACAATTTGCTCCAGTATACCTTCTGCCCTCCAGCCTTTCTCTCTTTCCTCTTCTGGCATCTCAATTATTCTAATATTGTTTTGCTTCATGGTATCACTTATCTCTCGAATTCTCCACTTGTGATCCAGTAGCTGTTTATCTCTCTTTTTCTCAGCTTCTTTATTCTCCATCATTGGGTCTTCTATCTCACCAATTCCCTCTTATGCCTCATTTATGCTAGCAGTTAGAGCCTCCATTTTTTATTGTATCTGATTAATAGCCTTTTGGATTTTGACTTGGTTAGATTTTATTTCTTTTATTTCTCTAGAAAGGGATTCTCTAGTGTCTTCTATGCTTTTTTCATGCTTAATAATCATTATTCTGAACTCTAGTTTTTCCTGAGGGCAGGCCTTGTTAAAAAGAAAAGAATAATCCAGCATATTTCAAGATGGTTACCTTTCCCCCCTTCATAATGGAAGCACAGAGGGGATTCTTCTCTGATATTTACTGTGAGGACCTTGTAAAACTCGTGGAGGTGAAACTCACAAAAGTGTGAAGGCTGATTTGTGACTGGGTCCCCTTGTAGTTTTTAACTCTCAAAGTTGTCCACACTAAGCCTCCAGTAATTTCTCATTTACAGTTTAAATTTTCCTGCCCCAGCACTCATTCCTCTGGACATTTCTGCTCATGGGTTTCTGCTCCAGGAAGTTGTGATTCTCTGTATCTGCTTCGCTTTCTCTCCAATTTGGGGGGCAACAGTTTCCTCTGTGACCTCACTTCTCTGATGGATATAAGCAAGAATTATTTTCCAGTTGGTTCAGCTTATTACTTGTTATTATGGAGTGGTGACTTCTAAGCCTCTTACATGCTGGGTTGGAATCTGGGAGATGGCTTTGTGTTTTTATTAACCAAGTGTGAATCCCTATACAGTTCTGACCAAGCTTGCCACCCCCCCCCCCAATTTGATATGTCTTAAGTCTGTAAAACTGTCTGTTGAAGAATCCTGGCCATTTGACCTGTAGAGTTTTCATAATCTGGATCTTGTTGATTTTATAATGTTGGTACAATTTAACACAGTCATTTGTCTTTTAATTCCTTCAAATGAACAGGTGGATCCAGAGGCTTACTCAGATCCACATCCAAGAACTTTGGCAAATGCATAAATAGTTTGAATTTCTTCAGCATGAAAATTCTGGTTACCCTCTATTTTTAAATCACTTTTAGTGTGGTATAATTTATATATTATAAAATTCACTAATTTTAAATGTGATATTTGATGAGTTTGATAAATATGTATAGTCAAGAAACTGTAACAATGATGAAACTAAACATTTCCATCACTCAAAAAGTTCTCTAGACTTCTTTGCAATAGAACTCCTGTGTCCATCCACTATATCCTGAAAATCACCAATCTTTCTATTGTATAGTTTTTGCCTTTTCTATAACTTTAAATAAATGAACTAATACAGTAGGTAGTCTTTTGTATGTGTCTTATCTCACATTGCATAATGCTTTTGAGATTCACTTCTGTCTGTATGTGGATTAGTAGTTTGTTCCTTTATTATTACACAGTAGTATTCCATTGCATGGATTTACCACAACTTGTTAATCTGTTTACCAGTTGTTGGACATTTGAATTTTTTCTTGTGTTTGGCTATTAAGAATAAAACTGTGCTGAATGTGTCTGGCTCCCAGATAAATTCATGCAAATGGAAACCAGTACATATAACTTCTCCTTTGAGCATTGTCTCCTCACCAGAATATGTCAGTTTTTGTTCACTCAGCAGTGCTTTCAGGCAGCCTGCTTTTGTATTTTTATATTATGTATTTGTATTATAGTTGTTTTTTGATCCATTAGGAAATTAGTTTGCCATTACCCAAAGTATTTGTTCTCAATGATGATATTCTTATTCTATTATTTGCTTTTCATTTATTGTTTTATTTGTTCAAAATATATTATTTACCAAAGAGCCAATTCCCACATCTACTATTTAATTACCTAAGAGTAAAATTTATATTGGAATGACAGGAATAATGCTTGATTCTGTCTTTTTATTTACCCAGTTTTCAAGATAATGAATTGGATTCTAGTCATCCTCAGAATATGACTAATTAGTTTTTAAAAATAAATAACTATGATAAATAACTAATAACTTTCCAAAACAGAAAGTGCCAGGTCTAAATGGGTTCACTAGTGAATTCTACCAGACATTTAGGAAAGAAATTACACTAATTCTCTACAATCTCTTCCAAGAGATTAGAGCAGAGGAATAGTTCCTAACATTATATGAGGCCAGCATTACCCAAATACCAAAACCAAGGGCAATAGAAGAATAGAAAACTGTAGACTAATGACTCTCATAAACACACATGCAAAAATCCTCAACAAAATATTAGCAAATTGAATCCAGCCATGTATAAAGAGAACTATATACCATGACCAAGTGGAATTTATCCCAGGGATGAAAGGCTGGTTCAATATTTGAAAATTGATTAATGTAATCCATCAATAGAGTAAAGAAGAAAAATATCATGATCATATCAATAGATACAGAAAAGGGATTTGACAAAATCCAATACTCATTCATGATAAAAACTCTCAGCAAATCTAGGAATAGAAGAGAACTTCCTCAACTTGATAAGGAGTATCTGCAAAAAAACCTAGAGCTAATTGTTAGCAACTTGAAGCTTTCTCACTAAGATCAGGAGCAAGGCAAGATGTTCCCCCTCACCATTCCTTTTCAACATTGTTCTACAATTCCTAGCTAATGAAGACAAGAAAAGGAAAATGTTATGAAATCATGTATTTAAACGTATTTGTTGAGTTTTAATACAGTGCAATTCTTATTCTTACTGAAGTTCAAAATTTCTGTCTTTGGCTAGTGGACTTTTCTTCAAGCTGGGTCTTAGAGATATATAATAATAATAACTGGTTTTAATAGTTTCATGCTAACTGGTATATTAAGATATTACATGCTCTTTTTGTTCATTTCCTTTCCCAGACCAGAATCAGTTATGTTTCCAGGAAGCACCACCCCTCTCTGTTTTTAATTGGGAAATAGCATTTCAAGGCCACATTTCTGAGGCCCTATTGATGCTCCTTGCTATTGGATTGATGATTGTTTCTAGATCTTTTCAGTGGACAGATAGGATGCACACACACATACACTCTAAAAATATCTCATAAGTTTTTAATATTTCAAATTAAAATTCAGGATGACATGGTTTTTACTTAATCTGGTCTGTGTTACACTGCTATTTTTTTCTTGCATTCTGAGAATCCTGCAGTCATAGGAAATGTTACAATTAAAATATCCCATAAATATCCATTTGTTTTACTCTATACATGAGTTTTATCAAATACTAATACTATTACCACTAATTATGATTACTGGAAATAGTTAAAACTTTTTAAATATGCTATCTTGTTCTTTTTCTCTCTATAGTTATAATACATCTACATGTGAGATTCTATAATTTGTTTTAATTTTAATTAGTTCTATATGTATTTATATATTTACTCCTTATCATCAGTCCTTGTGTAAATGTCTCTTTGGTCATTTTGGTTGGTTTAAGTTATTTTTCTAGTAGATTTCTTAAGAAGGTCCCATGGGAACAATAGTCCCTAAATTCTTGGCTATTGATAACAATTAGTGCTTTTTAATTTTAAAGATCCATTTCATTGGGTAGAAAGTACTTGGCTCATATTTTATTTCCTTGACTACATTAAATATATTACTTATTTCCTTCTGGCATAAAGATAAGATGACAAAGAGTCTGATAATAATATACTTTTATATTTTTTATGAACAATGTGCTTTTTTCTCTTGAACATCAAAGGTTTTTAATTTTCTATTATAAGCCTAATGATTTCACTAGAATGTCTTAGTTTGGTTGCTCTGAGTCTATATACTCAAGTACACATTGTGCTCTTTCAATATATAGTTGCAAAAATTTTTTGTTATTATTTTAGGAAAGTTTTTATAATCTTTTAGTTATGTTGATTTTCCTTGTTAGGGCTCCTCTTATCCATATATTGGATCTTTTTTTTCTTGCTATATGTTACTATCTGAAATCCTTTTCTTATTTCCTTTTGATTTAAAAAATCCTTTCCCTTTTTCATCATTTATATTTAAAGATAATTTTGGGGTGCCTGGGTGGTTCAGTCAGTTAAACAGACAACTCTTGATTTCGGCCCAGGTCTTGATCTCATGGTCATGGGATCAAGCCTTGCCTCAGTCTCTGTGCTCAGTGGGGAGTCTGCTTGAGGATTTTCTCTCTCCCTCTCCTTCTGCCCCTTCCCCCACTCATACACTCTTTCCCTCAAATAAATACCTAAATCTTTAAAAAAGAATAAGGACAATTTTTGTTGTGGTTAATCCACTCCTGTTTCCTTCTAGGTTAGTCTTCATTTCTGAAACGATTTTATATCTTCTTTCCAATTTGTGAATTCTCTCATCTCAATTTGTAATTTTTATAATATTGAATTATACTTTTTTTTCATATTTTGTACATTTTTAAATGTCTTTTAGCTTGTTTTGAAATATTTTGCAATATTTTACTGTCTTTTGAATACATCTTTCTGGCAAGTTTTTATTGCTTAAGAGATGTCATTCTGGTTCTTATTCTTTTTTATGTAGTATTTCTGAATGGGATTTGATTTCAATAATTTATATTGCTCATTTTAATATTAATAATTTCAGTTCTTCTGAATTTTTATAAGGAGCCTGGCTCATATAGCCTTCTGCCTTCACAAAATTTCCTTTTCTGCTTTTGTGTAGTGTTAAAAATATGACATAATGCTTTCTAAGATTTCCTGGCTTTATTCACTTTGCTGATATATATATATTTTTTGACTCTTCTCTTTTCTTTGTCCCTCTTATCCCAGTAGGATCAGTTTTCATTTTGTTCCCATCCATTTTTCCTCAATTTATGGCCCTGTACTACAAAGGAGCCCTGCAAATTCAGTTTCAAGAGTTCACAGGGGCTAGACTGATCCAAATTCTTTAGTCCTTACCATGGCTCTTTGCATTTATACACTATTATAGGGTACAAAACCCTTCCTAGATGCAGCTACTGTTCTTGAATTGGCCTCCCAGAGTTTAAGGTGACTATTCCATATTATACTATTCTTAGATCAGTCAGGTGCACCCTTGCTTTCCTCTGCTTTCTTTCATACAGATGTCAGTAACATTTAGATCTTATAGTTATTGGTCGTTTGTATCTGTTTGTATTTCGGGGTTCACTTGTGACTGATTTTGTTGTAAATAGTTTGTTTTCACTCTCTAGGCACTTTGACTATTTTTATATAAGAACTCAGAAATATCCAAAAGGGGGACTACTGCCATCATTTTCTCAGAACGCACATTTTTTCCTTCTTAAAAGACATGGCCATTTTCCATGTCAATGCATATAGATGTAATGCATTCTTTTTAATAGTTCAATAATATTTAGTTTTGAAAACACAATTTATTCAGCCATTTTCTTTTGTTATAAACTTCATCATATATATTGCAAATATATTCTCTCAGTCTATCTTTGAAATTTGACAGAAAGTTTTGAGATTTTTATGTACCCAAATCTGTTGATAATCTTTTTGATGGCTTCTGAGCTTTACAATATTCTTAAGTCATCTTCCATTTCAAAGTTACACAAATGTGATTTTAAATATTCTACTACTTATTTTTTTAATATTTAGTTTTTAAGTATATGTGTGATTTAGTTTCACATGATACCTAATAGGGTATAATTTTATTTTCCTAGCTGGATAGTAATTGAAAAAAGTGCATTTTATTCAATATATTGTAAAACCATTTTTATTGTATGTAAAATTCATGTGTATTGGGATAAGTTTGTAGACTCTATATTCTCCTATTTGACTATTCCTGTGCCAAGATATTCTATTAAGATTATGATAACTTGAAACTAATGCATTGTGTTTAGTAGGACAAGCACTCCTTTGCCATTTTATTTTTAATTTTTAGTTATTATCAATTTTTCATAATTGGTTTTGTGCATGAAATTAAAAATATAATTTATACATTACAAAAATCCCTTATTAGAATTTATTTGGAAATGCCTTAAGTTTATGTATTAGTTTTGGGGAAAACTGACATTTGTATGATTTTTTTTTTAAGATTTTATTTATTTATTTGAGACAGAGAGAATGAGAGAGAGAGAGCACATGAGAGGGGGGAGGGTCAGAGGGAGAAGAAGGCTCCCTGCCGAGCAGGGAGCCCCATGCGGGACTCGATCCTGGGACTCCAGGATCATGACCTGAGCCGAAGGCAGTCGCTTAACCAACTGAGCCACCCAGGCGCCCCGACATTTGTATGATATTGTCTTTGTATCTAAGAATATGCTATCTTTACAAAGGTATTCAGGTCTCAATTTTATGAATGTGTGTATGTATAAACAAACATAGATTTTACAATTTTTCTTTTATATCCTTGGAATATTTTAAATTGTTGTTCATGTACCTGGTCACAAAAAAATTTTACCTTCCAAATTGTAGACATTTTTCAGAACGTGTTCTCTGAATATAATCAAATAAAGATAGAAAGCAATAATAAAAAGTTGTCCAGGATAGTTTTCATATACTTCTAGTGAAGATCTAAACTGGTTTAACAACTTTGAAAACTATCTGATAGATTAAAGCTCAACATTGAATACACACATATCCAACAGTTTTACAACTAAATATAAGCCCCATGGACAGATATGTACCAAAACATGAATGTACATAGTATTACTATTTGTAATAGCCCAAACTGGAAACAACCCAAATATCCTTCAACAGTAGACTTCACAAATAAATTTTGGTATCTCCAGATAATGGAATGCTATATAGTAATGAGAAAGTACAAAGAACTATTACATAGAAAAACATCAATGATTTTCATAAAGATAATAGTAAATAAAGGAACCAGATAAGAAAGAGTACATACTGTATATCATTTATATAAAGTTTAAAAATAGGCAAAACTAATTTATGGAAGTTGGGATGGGGTGTCCTTGGGGGACATAATGACTGGGAAGGAATAGGATGATCACTGCAGTATTGATGATGTTCTCTGTTGATCCCTTTGTGAAAAGTTATTAAGCTGTGTGTTTATGATTTATGAATCTTTTATACATGTGTTACACTCTAGGAACAAATACACTTAAGAATGTGTTCAGGATATATTGTTAATTGTACTTACTTTTTTTTTTTTTAAGATTTTATTTATTTATTTGACAGAGAGAGACACAGCGAGAGAGGGAACACAAGCAGGGGGAGTGGGAGAGGGAGAAGCAGGCTTCCTGTGGAGCAGGGAGCCCGATGCGGGGCTCGATCCCAGGACCCTGGGATCATGACCTGAGCCGAAGGCAGACGCTTAACGACTGAGCCACCCAGGCGCCCCAGTTGTACTTACTTTTTAAACAAATAAGCGAAAAGCCTCTCCCAAACCACACAACAAAATAAACACATATATCAATTTCAGTACACAAATAAACATTTTTTTTTCAGATGGAACAGACGGTTTTTGTTGTTATTCATCAATTATTTTTTTAATCTCATTTTTTACTGAAAGAGGTTTTGACAAATGACTTTGGAAGAATTACAATGTTGAGAAAAGATGAATATTAATGCAGAGGAAGAAAGTATCTGGTCCTACCTGCTTCTTTTAAAGCTATCAGGCTGACCCAATGCCACATAAGCAGTACCCATAAAAACAGAATTTCCAAAGACCTTGCATTGTTTAAGGTTTTAAACCTGAAGTTTTTGCTCTAATCCATTTCAAATCTTGTGTCCCGATTTCCTGCAAATCTGAGTGGCTTCTGACTCCATGATTCTTTTCACATTGAGGGCTCTACATATCTCTTGTACTTCTTTTCTTTTCTGACCATGACTATACCCTTTTACCTAATCATGCTGCCATGGCCAGCCTGAGTAAATAGATGCTCACTCTTTAGCATCCTACTCTTGGGTTAGCCTCTCTCACCCTTTTGCAGTGTCTCTAGGTAATTCTTGGCCCTGAAAAAGGGTTCTAGACAAAAGGTACAGGTTTGTTTGTTTTTTAAACATCATTTAAAAATTCAAACTTACACAGAAAAGCTACAAAAGAAATAGAGTCTTCCTTCAGATTCCCCAAATCAACATTTTATCACTTTTGCTCTCATTTCTGTTCTTTCTCTATTGTCATTATTTGTGGTAGGTCTGTTCTATAAAGTCACAGCAAACACTGAATTAGCAAATACTGAGCTCCTGGGGGAAATACAGGATTAGATTCCCATGAGTCTCTGCTCACATTTCCCTCAACTGATCAATACAAAATCTTGTTTAATGTGTGTTTCTGTTTAAGACACTTTTAGAAACATGTAGTGTTGATTCATTAACATTGAACTCAAGGCCAACAGCACTATAACCCATGCCTGAAGGGAGCTTAACTAAGTATGTCTTTTCTCTATAAGGCACATCACAGCCTTCTTGCACTTAGGAACATTAGACAGAAACTCACTGCTATGTTGGAGGCCACTTTAAACCGTAAATAACCAACAATAAAACAAAAATGAAAAAATAAAATGACACTGAATTAACTGTGAAAAGGACACTTATTTACAGTATGAGAGTTGAAACAAGACAGGACATGACTTATTTGGCATCAATTGGGAAGTGTACATTGTGTGACTCAAATTTTCATTACAAGGCTCATGTCCATGAATGATTGCAGAAGTGCCACAAGTATTATTTTGTGGCTACAAATAAATTTTAGTGAGTAAATAAATTTGCAAATATGGAACCCATGAATGAGAAATGACTATATGTAGGCCTATACATATACACACATATATTCCTGAAACATTTGAGAATAAGTTGCACATATAATACTTCTTTAGTCTTAAATATTTTAGTTTGCATTTACTAAAAACAAGAACATTATCTTATATAACTACATTACAATGATCAACACCAAGAAATTAACCTTGACGAAGTACTATTACAGCTACAGATTTAATTTGTATTTCACCAAATATTTCACTAATGTCCATTATATTTCAGGATGCAATCCAGAATCACATGTTGCATTTAATTGTCATGTTTCTTTAAGTTCTTTAATTTGTAACAGTTCCTTAGTCTTTATTTGTCTTTCATTGATCCTGTCTTTTTAGTGGTATTGGGGCATGGAAAAATAAGGAGAAAATTATAAAAGATATAAATGAAGGGGGAGATGAGAGAATATTCTTCATTAAATATTGTTGGATTTTTATGATGATAATAAAGAGGAAATACAGTAATGGGAAGCAGGAACTAACACTCAACCACTTACCACACTATTTTCACTTTATTCTTTCTGAATTAATTGCTTGTGATTCCATCTTTATGCAAATGAGGACACTGAAGATCAGAGAAGGTAAGCCTTTGTGGAAGGTCATTTAGCTAGCACTGGTGGGATTAGAATTCAAACCAGGTTAATAAAACACTAAAAAGCAATGCTCTTTAAAATATACATCCTGGTATTACTAAGATGGCACCCAATGAGATATCAAGTAATCTCCTGTACAACATAAGTTTTATTCTGCCCTGATTTTTTTTTATCCCTTATCTTCAAAAAACAAACAAACAAACAAACAAACCCAAAAAACCCCAACAACCCACAAAAACAATATAAGAGAAACAGAATAGGCTTTAACAAAAGAATTATAAATCCAAACAGAACCATTAAAAACTTTCCATCAGGAGGTGGCCTAGAGGCAATCTCATTATCATTTTTCCCATCAACATCTCCCATGAGTATGCATTTAATTTTATTGTTAAACTTGACTTTTAAGATTTGTATAAGGCAGTATTTACAAAGTTGTTAGCACAGTCTCCCTTAAGGTAGGAGATATATGGATTTGATTAGTCTGTGTTCTCAGGCATGTTGGAAAGGGATCTATCCTGGGAGTTAGGTTTGAATTTAGGGACTGTAATTCCAATCCAGGAAAAGTCTGTCTGTTTAACTAGAATACTTGTTCTTGTCCCAGTGGTCTAGTGAATACACTACATGGTCAAATTGCTCTGAATATGCTGAAACCAACAGTATGTGAGAGCACCATATTGTAGATGGGATGTATGATGGCATTTGAACATCTACATAAGAGTTAAGTGTGAATTGTTTCTCTGACTCTTCTGTCTTTGGAACTGTAGAATCAGAAACAGAACTGGAGGGGATTTAAGATACCATCTTGACTAACTCTCTAATTTGCAGGACTTTTTTTCCTATTAAAATAGATTTTTGTAAAAAAAACCACACAAACAAAACCCTAACATTCAATGAGGCCTTATGATGTACTAGATATTTGTGTGTCATTACTTAATTTTCAGAGTTCTCTGAGGTAGGTATTACTATTCACAGTTTGCAGATGATGAGACAAAGGCTCAATAACTTGTCATAGGTCACACAGTTAACAAGCAGTAGACTGAAGTCTGGAGTCAGACCTTCAAAAAGTGTAGTGCTCATTTCATCACATCACTGATACCCCGAGTATAATATTTCCATCTCTCTGAGGGACTTGTTATACTAATAGTTATTGATAACTACCAATAGTCTTAAAAATCTGAATTAGGTGAAATCTGTTCTCGGTATTTTCCTAGTCATCATCTTAAACCATCTCTTTACAAGTGTGGCTCATATGTCTTGGCCTGTGTCTTTAAAGATTTATTTCTATTACCTATCTGATTTCCTCAGATCCAAAGGTGTTACTGAGATAGTTAGATAAATTATACCTATGAATGTGAAAATGGGAAATAACTAGATGAGTACCTCTTGGAGAAAATATGCACTTTTTTTTCCTAAGAAAGACTTAATATTGGTGTCTAATTCATTGAGATGAGATTTTTCAGGTCAATTTATAGAAGTTGTATGGGATTCAGTCTGCTAATGAAGTATAGAGAAGCACATCTGTGAAAATGGATTATTAGTGCTCAGATCTTTTTGTTATCTATTTCATAACTCCTGACATGTTAACAAAATAAGTATAGGAAATTAAAATTGTACATCAGGGATATAAAGGAAGCCTGAGTTCTGGGTTCAGACAAATAGGTTATTATTACGAAATTAGGCATAGAGTAGTTTAAGAAAGTTTTGTTAAAAGGTTTTCATTATCTTTTAGGACTGATATTTGTAAAGAATATAAAATGTAGTAACAAAAATATCATAGTATGAATAAAGTAGTAATGATATCTTCAACTGTATGTTGAAATCAGCTAGCAACCTCTAAACCCACAGAATTTCACTCATTTCATGGTGCAGAAGAGCTTCAAATGGCTGGAGAGTTTTATAATGCCCTTACTTTACGAAATGGAAACATGAAAAAGTTTTCATTGCAATCATAATGTTTGAAGATTATTGCATGTCAAAGGAAAATTCACATCTGAATGCCATGTGTTTAACATCTGCAGAAGAAGGAAAAAAATGGAATACTTGACAAATTTATTACAAAGCTCTAGATACAATTAGCCTACCCATGTGTAGAAGCATGGAAACTTAGGAAATAAAATGGGAAATCACTGTTAACTAAATATGGTTGAGGTTTGCACAACATGGGTTTGAACTGCACAGGTTCACTTATACATGAATGTTTTTCAATAAATATATTGGGAATATTTTGGAGATTTGTGACAATTTAAAAAAAATCACAGATGAACTGCATGGCCTAGAAATATAAAAAAAATTAAGAAAAAGTTAGGTATGTCATGAATGCATAAATACATGTAGATAGTCTATTTTATCATTTACCTTCATAAAATGCATATAAATCTATTATAAAAAGTTAAAATTTATAGAAACTTATGCATATAAATCCTCATAGGCCATACATGACACCATTCACAGTTGAGAAAAAATGTAAAGAAATGTGAAGATGCCATATCAGAACTGCATAAAATTAGCTATTGTACATGCTATGCTATTATAATAATTTCCTAGATACCTCCTGTTGTTATTACAATGAGCCCAAATGTTGTAAGTATCTGCTTGGAATGCCATGTGATGTTAATCATATTCATGTGAGCAGTTTGTCTCAAAGAAATTGTGTACTGTAGTAAAAAGTGATCTCTCTCACTTCTCACGTATTTTTCACCGTGCTCAGTGTAATACTGTAAACATTGAATAACACCATGGGAGCCATACGAAATGCCACTAATGATGCTAGAAGTTCTCCCAAGAGTCAGAGAAAAGTCATAACATTACAAGGAAAAGTTGAATTGCTTGATATGTACCATAAATTGAAGTCTGTAACTGTGGTTGCCCACCATTTCAAGATAAATGAATCCAGTGTAAGAACCATTGTAAAAAAAAGAGTAGAAAATTCATGAAGCCATCACTGTAGCTATGCCAACAGGCATGAAAACCTTGCACTTTTTGTGAAATACTTTTTCTTTTATTTCATATTGAAAATGCAGCTTTTATGTGGGTGTGGGTTGCTGTAAGAAAGGCCTACTTATAAACTGTAACGTAATTTGAGAAAAAGCAAAGTCATTATATATCAACTTAAAGCAAAAAGAAGGTGAAGGATCTAAAGCTGGAGAATTTAATGCCAGCAAAGAATGGTTTGATACTTTTAGAAAGAGGTTTGGTTTAAAAAACGTCAAGATAACAGAGGAAGTAGCTTTTGCCAACCAAGAGGCAGCAGATGATTCCCAGGTGCCATTAAGAAAGTCATTTAGGCTGGGTGATAGACATTGGGGATAGACATATGTGCTATGGTGAGCACTGTGAATTGTGTAAGACTGATGAATCACAGACATGTACCTCTGAAACAAATAATACATTATATATTAAAAAAAAAGAAGAAGATAGTAGGAAGGGTAAAATGAAAGGGGGGAAATCGGAGGGGGAGACGAACCATGAGAGACTATGGACTCTGAGAAACACACTGAGGGTTCTAGAGGGGAGGGGGCTGGGGGGATGGGTTAGCCTGGTGATGGGTATTAAAAGAGGGCATGTATTGAATGGCACACTGGGTGTCATACGAAAACAATGAATAGTGGAACACTACATCAAAAACTAAAGATGTAATGTATGGTGATTAACATAACATAATAAAATTTTTTAAAAATATCAAAAAAAAAGAAAGTTATTTAGGAGGAAAAATATCTGCCTGAACAGATTTTTCATGCAGACAAAAGTACGCTATTCTGGAAAAAAAAAAAAAAAGCCACAAAGGATATTTATTAGGAAGAAAGAGAAGTGCGCATCAGGATTTAAGGTAGGAAGGGATAGGCTAACTCTACTCTTTTGTGCAAATGCAATTGGGTTTATCACCAGGACTGCCCTTACCTACAAAGGTGCTAAACTCTGAGCCCTGAAGGAGAAAGATAAACATCAGCTGCCAGGCTTTTGGTTGTACAACAGGAAGTCCTGGACAATAAGAACACTTTTTTCTGGATTGGTTCCATTGATGCTTTGTTCCTGAAGTCAGTAAGTGCCTTGCCAGTAAGGGACTGCCTTTTAAAGTTCTTCTGATATTGGACAATGTCCCTGGCCATTCAGAACCCCATTAGTTCAGCCCCAAAGGTGTTGAAATTGTCTACTTATCCTCAAACACAGTCTCTAATTCAGGACTTTTAAGGCTCATGGCACATGGTACTCTATGGAAAGGATTGTCAATGCTATGGAAGAGAACCCTGATAGAGAGAATATCATGAAAGTATGGAAGGACTATACCATTGAAGATGCCATCATTCTTATAGAAAAAAGCTGTGAAAGGCATCAAGCCCAAAACAATAAATTCCTGCTGGAGAAAACTGTGTCCAGATGTTGTGCATGACTTCACAGGATTTACGAGAGAGCCAATCAAGGAAATCATGAAAGAGACTGTGAATATGGTAAAGGAGGTGGGGTGTGAAGGGTTTCAAGATATAGATCTTGTGGAAATTCAAGAGCTAATAAACACCACACCAAAGATATTAACAGAAGATGACTTGATGGAGATGAGTTCTTCTGAACTAGAGTCAGACCATGAGGAGGAAGACATAGAAGAAGCAGTGCCAGAAAACAAATTGACATTAGACAACCTGACAGAAAGGTTCTGATTATTCCAGACTGTTACTGATGTCTTTTAGGACATGGACCCTTCTGTGATATGGGCACCAAAACTAAAGCAAACAGTAGAGGAAGGATTGGTACTGTATAGAAACATTTATAAAGAAATGAAAAAGCAAAAAAGTTAGACAGAAATTACTATGTGTTTCTGTAAAGTTACACAGAGTATGTTTGCCTCTCCCTGCCTCCCCTTTCACCTCCTCCACCTCCTCCCCCTTTGCCACCTCTGAGACAGCAAGACCAACCCTCCTTTTCCTCCTCCTTGTCACCCTACTCAATGTGAAGACAACAAGGATGAAGACCTTTATGATGATCCACTTCCACTTAATGAATAGGAAATAATTATCATGCCATACAGTTAATAAACTTATCTGTTGTGTATGTGTGTGAGCATCTTCATGTAAAAATCTAGTAGCTGTATGGCAAGAGCTGTATGAGACATTTTTGTGTCATTATCATCATCATTGCCTAAGTATGCATCCTGTAGAACATGTGCGTGCAAGACTTGTATGGAAGTGGGCAGTCTATCTTTACATAGGCGTAAAGTGAATGATATTAATATAAAATTAATAATGTGTTAGTTTTCTTACTGTTCTATAACTTTGCTTTCAAAGAATTACATTACCATACAGTATGCTTCTCTCATAATTGGAGAAACTGTATATCAGTCTATCATCACAGGTGTTTTTTTTTTAAAGGTAACACTTTTTCCAATATTGTATTATAAATATGACTGCAAAACTGAATATCATAAAAATTTTATAATGATTCATTCATTAGTGTATCGGCTAGACCACAATAAAACAATCTTATTGCTGTTTCTTCATTATCAATGCATGAATCATTATACCTATAAACAAATATGAATTTTTCACCTTGTCTTTTCATTTTTGATGTCTAGTGTTAGTAATATATATAACATCTACAGTGTTTTTAAAAATATTTTTAAAGATTTTATTTATTTACTGAGACAGAGAGGGAGAGAGAAAGAGAGCATGAGTGGTGGGGAGGGGCAGAGGGAGAGAGAGAAGCAGACTCCTTGCTGAGTAAGGAGCCTGACATGGGGCTCGAACCCAATACCTTGAGATCATGACCTGAGCTGAAGGCAGATGTTTAACCAACTGAGTCACCCAGGCACCCCAGTCATGTGTTTTATATCATATAGGACAATACTGAAATAGGTACTGACAGATAATTCATCTTATAAACAGATGATATAAACTAATGGCATTGATAAATACAGTACAGTAATTAATGTTTTTTTCTTTTTCTTATGATTTTCTTAATAACATTTTCTTTTCTCTAGCTTATTTTATTGTAAGAATCCAGTATATAATACATGTAACATACAAAATATGTATTACTCAACTTTATGTTATTGGTGAGGCTTCCAGTAAACAGTAGGTTGTTAGTAGTTAAGTTTTTGGGGAGTCAAAAGTCATGTGGGCTCCACATGACTTTTGACTACTTTGGGGGTTGATGCCCCAATCCCTGCATTATTCAAGGATCAATTGTATATTTTCTAGTTAGTAGTATCAAAGAAAAAAACATACACACACATTATATATATAATTTTTTCTATTATTTACTTCCAAATTCAGTGATAAACTATGGTAGAGAGTGCAAGAGTTAACTAGCTCCAAGGCAGGACAGTGAAAGTAAACTGCTGTCCTTGCAGAGACAAGGTAAACTCCATCTAATCCTTCATAGTTCAGGAAATTTTGTTTCATAAATAAATTCCAGAAGCTGTGCTGATCTGCTCTAGTAAAGAGATATTGTACACAGTAACTGTGATCTTGTTAAGTTTACAGAGGTTCACCCTCATTTGCTGTGATCCATCTTAGGTTTATGAAGGCCTAGATGAATTGATAGAGATTTGATACACCACCACCGCATCCTTCAGTGCTTTGATGGTGGTGGATATCTCTGCAATTCTTTATGAGATCTGGCATTTCTTCTGATTTACTTTGATTACTTCTTATTATTTACCTTAGGTAGGACGCAAATTTCAGGAACTTCCTTCCATAATATCTCTTGCCCCAACTTATGTGAGCTGCTACATATATCTGCATCAATTATACATTTAGAACCTGAGGAAATTACCAAAGAGTAGGCTCAAGGACTTATTGGACCCACTATCAGATATCC
Organism: Mirounga leonina; assembly: GCF_011800145.1. Taxonomy (NCBI): domain Eukaryota; kingdom Metazoa; phylum Chordata; class Mammalia; order Carnivora; family Phocidae; genus Mirounga; species Mirounga leonina. The sequence continues at coordinate 36,869,302 of NW_023270454.1, read as the reverse complement.
TGAGCTATAATTGCATTGATTACCTGGCTTCCATAAGCTCTCATTCAACTGGAGGACGGTGATAGTATTTTGCATCTCCTCAGAAGGTCTGAGTATTACTTGTTCCCTAGTGGCTCTTCTCCTGGCATATGACTTCAGGTTTCCTTAAAGCAAGAAAGAAGGTATGTTATAGTTAGTATAATATATAACCCGTGGCAGCACTGCAGGGTCATTCTTCAAAGGGATCTATCCTCCCCTTCAAATGATGTTGATAAATGTAGATCTGAAAACTGGGTGGAAGTGATGATTTTCCATTACAGTACTGACATCAAACTTCTCCTTACCAGATCTCAATTTTTTTAATACACAGATCAAACAACACTTTGGTCAGCTATTCTTATATCTCAACTCTATAGACATCATGATCTATTCACCATCATCAGAGATCCCTGTGTGTCAAGCACACTTAATACCTCTCTGATCTTGATGTCATGATGTTAATGATACCCACCCACCTTTAACAATAAAGCATTGATCTCTGAGGTTAACTCAGGGATGGACAATTGACAAGAGCCCAGAAGTAGATACATTTGGTATAAAACAGAAATAGATGCATATTGGAGGATATGGTATAAATTGGTAGAAGAAAGGAAAGGATTTAATAAATGGGACTATAAAGATTGATTTGCCCTAAGAAGAAAAAAATTATATCCCTAGATTATAACCCTATCTCATAACATACTAAAATATATTCTAGGTGACTATGTCTTGAATGTGAACAACAAAACTAAAACATTTTATAAGAAAATATAGAACAATAACTTCATGATTTTAAAGTAGGAAAAGGCTTCTTAAACAAGAACACAAGAATACAAGAACATAAGGCATCAACTATAAGTGAAATTTTGATAAATTTGACAATGTAACATAGAAAACTATAAAAGACAGAAAACAGATTTGGAGAAGATATTTGCAGTATTTTAGCACAGGATTCATAGCCCAAATATTCAAAGGCCATCTACCGATAGGTAAGAAAAAAATCTAGTATGATATAAATAATATGGATAATCAATTCATAGAAGAGGTTATCCAAATGTCAAGTAATAATGAAAAGTAAAGATAAAATGAATTACTATTTTATACCATCAGACTTCCACAACTCTAAATATCTTGCAATCCCAAGTGTTGAGGAGGATGTGGAGTAACAACAGTTTTATACACTGTTATTGGTAAAATATTTAGTAAAGCCAAATATATTCATATCCTACAATGTAGCAGTTCCATTTTTAGGATGATTATAATTGGAATCACACAGAAAATGTTTTCTTCCCCAGCTTGTCATTATACTTAAAAGTCCTAAAGATACATGCTTTTAGATTAAGTTACTCTTTATAAAAGTCATGATTGAAATGCAGATAGCTTTCATTGGATAAAATTAACCAGGAACATGGATTATTTTACAAACTTAGCTTTTCTCTCCTGGACAAGAGTACTGAGGAAGGACACATGGGAAGGACAAATAGAAATGTCTTAAAAGTGAAAGTTAGTATTGAGAGGGGATTCAAGAAAATTGCTGTAGGCACATTGTCATCTTTTCTTCCTTGTCCAATTTTGATTTAACTGCATATTCTTAGTTAAACGTCTACTGAGGCCTATAGTCTTCTGGGTTCAGTGAAGCCCTTGGTTTTTCTGGGAACATTAGTAGAGAACACAGATGAAGGGAATTTTTTTTTTCCCAGTGAGCTCAGTGAACACTTAGGAATCTACACAGGGGAACTGGGATAAAGATCATAAAGTGAGCAACCCTGGAAAATAGCTTGATTTACAAGCATTGTGGATCAAGGAGGTTATAGGAGAAGAGTAATATTGGCTATATATCATGAATATGATTGGTCTCCCTGGCCTCCAATGGAGAAGTGGCTGAGTCATCCCAGTCCTGTGCTTGAGACTGTGAGGAAAAGGGAGGCTTCCTCTAAGCTTCTCAGCAGGGTTCTAGAGGCCCTGGTAAGAGTCATCATTTAATTCTATCATTTTGGGGAATGCTGCCTCTTAGACGTACTTGAGAACTAGATCATGTGCCTAGTGAATTAGAACTACTGAAATAGGCAGATAACAACATGGATAGAAAAATAATAAATATGCTTAAAGAAATTAAAGTTGAGCAACATATATTTGAGTCCTGACTAGCCAAACTGGAGTATCTTATTGAATTCTCAGGGCATCCAGAAGTCATGCCTTAATATTAGAACAAATCTAACTCCAGCAAAAAGACTACCCTAGGTTTATCCTAAGAATGTTTAAAAGCAATCCTTTGGGGGACCAAGTAAGATGAGGCAGGACAATGTAATAACAAGGAAAAAATCAATCAGTAGAAACAGATTTGAAAATGACAAGGATAGTGGAAATAAAAGAAATAGACTTTAGAAGAGTTATAGAATTTAAAGAGAAATGTGAGTATAATGAGAAGAGAAATAGAAGATATAAAAATGACAAATGATACTTTTAAAAGTGAAATATACAATATCAGAAATAAAAAATTTACTGGATAGGACTAATAGCAGTGTAAATTTCATAGAAGAAAAGATCAATGTATTGGAAGATATGGCAATAGAAACAGTTTCAACAGTGGAGAGAAAAAAGAGGTTGGAAAAAAAAATGAAAGAGCAGAAATTCGTTAAATAGAAAATGAACAGTGGGGCACCTGGGTGGCTCAGTCATTAAGCGTCTGCCTTCGGCTCAGGTCATGATCCCAGGGTCCTAGGATCAAGCCTTGCATCAGGCTCCCTGCTCCATGGGAAGCCTGCTTCTCCCTCTCCCACTCCCCCTGCTTGTGTTCCCTCTCTCACTGTATCCTTCTCTGTCAAATAAATAAATAAAATCTTAAAAAGAAAATGAACAAACAATAAAGAAAATAAGTGAAACCAACAGCTAGATCTATGAAAAGATAATCAAAATCAATAAACTATAGATATACAGATCAAGTGAAAAAGAGAAAAGACACAAAATACCAACATCTGGAATAAAAGAGGGAAAATTACTACAGATTCTACAGACATTGAAAGAATAATAAGAGATTATTATGGTGAACTGTAGTCCAAACAAAATAGAAAAACTGAATTCCTTATATCTATTAAGCAAATTGAAATCACTCTGTAACTGAATCATACCCACACCCTGCTTCCCACCCACCCCCCGCCAAAAAAAAAAAGAAATCCAGTTATAGGATATTTCAGTGGTTAGTTTGATCAAATCTTTAAGTAAGAAAGAATGTCAACACTTTATAAACTTTCAGAAAACAATGAGGGGGGAATACTTCCTAACTTATTCTGAGTCCATCCTGATACCAAAAGTAGATGAGACATTACAAGAAAAAAAAAGCTACAGATCAATATTCCTCATGAACATAGATGCAAGAAGCCTTTTAAATACATTAGCAAATAAAGTAATGAATACAGAAAAAGGATACTATATCATCATCAAATGTGTTTGTTCCCAAGAATAAAGTAAAATAATGTTCTCAGGCAAAAAACAGCTGAGAATATTTGTTGCCAGCACACATTAAGATATAGTAAGTGAAGTCATTCAAGTTGAATAAAAATAATCCCACATAGAAGCAAAGAAATGCAAAGCAGAATGAAGAGTACTAGAATGGTGAATATGTAGATAGATATAAAAGAATATTAATTGTTGAAAAAATTATAATAGTGTCTTGTGGGCTTTTTAGCACATCTAGAAATATAACAATAGCACAAAGGATGGGAGGAGGTGATTACTGTTAAATTTCTTCAATGTTCAGGGCGCCTGGGTGGCTCAGATGGTTAAGCGTCTGCCTTCGGCTCAGGTCATGATCCCAGGGTCCTGGGATCGAGTCCCGCATGGGGCTCCCTGCTCCTTGGGAGCCTGCTTCTCTCTCTCTCTCTCTCTCTCTGTCTCTCATGAATAAATAAATAAAATCTTAAAAAAGAATATTTCTTCAATGTTCATATACTATTTGGGAAATTCTAAAAATATTAATTTAAGTTTGACTGTAATAAGTTAAGCATCCATATTTTAATTTCTAGGATAACTACTGAAGGAAAAAATAAAAAATATTATTACTACAATGTTAGTGAATTAGGTAAAGTAGAATTTTTTTTGTAAAGTAGAATTTTTAAAAGTACTTGATTAATCTAAAAGAAGGCAGCAGGAAAGAAGAAATAGAGGAAAGAAGAGCAAATGGGATAAATAGGAAACAAATAACAAAATAGTAGACTTAAACAATACAAAAAAATTACATGAATTTTAAATTGTCTAAAACCTCTAATGAAAAGGTAAAGATTATTAGACTGTATTTGAGAAAAATAAGACTCAACTGTATTCTATTTACAAGAGACAAACTTTAAATATAAGAACATTGGTAAGTGAAGGTTAAAGAATAGAAAAATATATAACATGAAACACTAAGGTGGGGCTACCACTGATATCAGACAACATAGACTTTAAGGCAAGAAGCATATTTCATACTGAGAAGAAGAAAAACATAGTTCTAAACTTCTTTGAAGATAGTAACATAGTTTCAAGTTGTATTAACCAAAACTTGGCAGAAATGGAAGAAAAAATAAACATATCCATAATCAGAGTTTAAGGTAAAACAAGCAGAGAAAAAATTAATGAGGCTATATCAAATGTGAACAGCATGATTAACTAATTTGACCTAATTGACAAAGAAAGAATACATAAATTTTCATGTGGCGATGGAACACTTAACAAAGAGTACCTATGCTGAGCCATGAAAAAACTCTTAAGAAATATCAAAAAAACTGAAAGCATACAGAGTATGTTCTCCTACCAGATTGGAAGTAAGCTAGAGCTCAATAGAGGATATAGCTAGAAAATCTGCAAGAAATTTTGAATTTCAATTTTCAAAGCAATATCTTTCAAAATAGCTCATTGAGTCAAATAGGAAAGCTTGATTGAAATTATGAAATATTTTAAACTGAATAATAATACAAATATGACATATTGAAATTTACAGGACATAAATAAAGCTGTACTTAGAGAAAACTTAAGCTTTAAGTGCACATATCAGAGAAGAAGGAAGGCTGAGAAGCTATGATCAAAGCTTTTATCCCAAGAGGCTAGAAAAGGAATTATAAATTAAACACAAAGAAAGTGAGGAGAAGGACATATAAATATATAAACAAAAATAAGTGAAGTAGAAAGCAAAGGGGTAGTCAAGAATATTGACAAAGCCAAAAGTTGTGTGATTACTAATGTGTCAACTTGACTTGGCCATGGGTGTCCAGATGTTTGGTTAAACATTATCTGGGTACGTTTGTGAGGACTTCTTTGGATGAAATTAACATTTGCATCAGTAGATTGAATAAAGCAGATTGCTGTTCCTAAAGTAGGCGGGCCTTTAATTCATAAAGGTCTGAACAGAACAGAAAGGCTGGGTAAGTGAGCATTATTTTCTCTCTAATTGACTGTCCTGAGGCTGGGACATCCTGCCTTTGGAACTGGAGGCAGTCAGGAAATTATGCCATCAGCTCTCCTGCTTCTCAGGCCTTTGGACTCAGAGTGGAACTATACCATCAACTCTTCTTGGTCTCCGCTGCCTGCAGATATTGATACTTCTTAGCCACAACCACCATGGGAACCAATTTCTATCAGTTTGCTTTCTCTGGAGAACCCAGTACAGATTTTAGTGATTATTCTCGGATTTTCTCAGCCTCCATAATCAATCATATAAGCCAGTTCCTTATGATGAATCTCATAAATATATATATATAAAATATATATTAGTCTCCCATTATCTGCTGTTTTGCTTTCCATGGTTTCAGTTACCCATGGTCAACTGCGGCCTGAAAATTGACATATCTTCAGTAGCTTAACACTTTATCACAATGACTCTGTCCTTCTCCTAACTTCACCTCAGCATGCATTTTATCATCTCACATCATCACAAGAAGAATAAGATATTTTGAGAGAGAAAGGAGAGACCACATTTATAACTTTTATTATAGTATATTATAATTATTCTATTTTATTATTAGTTATTAATCTCTTACTGTGTCCAATTTAACTTTATCATCAATATATATATATGTAAGAAAAAACAGTATATATATATGTCAGTATTATCCATGGTTTCAGGCATCTACTGGGGGTCTTGGAACATATCCCCTATCAATAAGGGGGAACTACTGTATTTCTTTTTGGGTCTGTTTCTCTGGAGACACCTGACTAATACCAGTTGCATCCCTGAATATTTCAATAAAATTTTGGCAATACTTAGCAAGACTGATCAAGAAATAAAAGAAAAAGAAAACAACAATTACTATTAGGTATGAAAAGTTTTTATCATCGTACACTTAGGAGGCATGAAATTAAATTGAAAATAAAATAAAGCATATTTTGCACAACTCTATAACTAAATTTAACATTGAAAATGAAATGGAAAAATATCTTGAAAAACAACTTATCAAAAGTGACATGACGGGCTCAGTTGGTTAAGCGACTGCCTTTGGCTCAGGTCATGATCCTGGAGTCCCGGGATCGAGTCCCACATTGGAGTCTGCTTCTCCCTCTGATCCTCCCCCTCTCATGCTCTCTCTCTCTGTCTCATTCTCTCTCTCAAATAAATAAAATCTTTAAAAAAAAAAAGTTCCATGAGAAGTGATTGAAAAATCTCAAATTTTTAAAAAAATTTTTTATTAACATATAATGTATTATTTGTTTCAGGGGTACAGGTCTATGATTCATCAGTCTTACGTAATTCACAGCGCTCACCATAGTACATACCCTTCCCAGTGTTCATCACCTAGCTACCCCAACCCTCCTACCCCCTCCACTCCAGCAACCCTCAGTTTGTATCATATGATTTCACTGATAAGAGGAATTTGAAAAATCTCCATAGTTTTTACCTGTTAAAGAAATTGAATCTTCAAGTAAAGATCTTCCCACACAGAAAACTCCAGGAAGGAAAGGCCTCACGCAAATTCTTCCAAACATTTAAAGAAGAAAATGTATCAATCTAACATAAACTCTTTCAGAGACTCCAGAAAGAGGAAACACTTCCTGTTTTATTAGACCAACATAAACCCAACACCAAAATCTGAAAATAACATTAAAAGAAGGGAAAATTAGAGACATTAATTTCTTATGACAATGGACATGAATTCTTTCTTTCTTTCTTTCTTTCTTTCTTTCTTTCTTTCTTTCTTTCTTTCTTTCTTTCTTCCTTCCTTCCTTCCTTCCTTCCTTCCTTCCTTCCTTCCTTCCTTCCTTCCTTCCTTCCTTCCTTCTTTCTTTCTTTCTTTCTTTCTTTCTTTCTTTCTTTCTTTCTTTCTTTCTTTCTTTCTTTCTTTCTTTCTTTCTTCTTTCTTTCTTATGTTAATCCCCATACATTACATCATTAGTTTTAGATGAAGTGTTCCATGATTCATTGTTTTGTGCATAACACCCAGTGCTCCATGCAGAATGTGCCCTCCTCAATACCCACCACCATGCTAACCCATCCTCCCATGCCCCTCCCCTCTAGAACCCTGTTTGTTTTTCAGAGTCCATCGTCTCTCATGGTTCGTCTACCCCTCTGATTTCCCCCGCTTCATTCTTCCCCTCCTGCTACCTTCTTCTTCTTCTTTTTTTTTTCTTAACATATATTGCATTATTTGTTTCAGAGGTACAGATCTGAGATTCAACAGTCTTGCACAATTCACAGCACTTACCAGAGCACATACCCTCCCCAGTGTCTATCACCCAGTCACCCCATCCCTCCCACCCCACCCCCCACTCCAGCAACCCTCAGTTTGTTTCCTACAATTTAGAATTCCTCATATCAGTGAGATCATATGATACATGTCTTTCTCTGTTTGACTTATTTCACTCAACATAATACCCTCCAGTTCCATCCACGTCGTTGCAAATGGCAAGATCTCATTCCTTTTGATGGCTGCATAATATTCCATTGTATATATACCACCTCTTCTTTATCCATTCATCTGTCAATGGACATCTTGGCTCTTTCCACAGTTTGGCTATTGTGGACAGTAGTGCAATTGCTGGATCATATGGTAGCTCTATTTTCAACTTTTGAGGAACCTCCATACTGTTTTCCAGAGTGGCTGCACCAGCTTGCATTCCCACCAACAGTGTAGGAGGGTTCCCCTTTCTCCGCATCCTCACCAACATCTGTCGTTTCCTGACTTGTTAATTTTAGCCATTCTGACTGCTGTGAGGTGGTATCTCATTGAGGTTTTGATTTGGATTTCCCTGATGCCGAGCGATGTTGAGCACTTTTTCATGTGTCTGTTGGCCATTTGGATGTCTTCTTTGGAAAAATGTCTGTTCATGTCTTCTGCCCATTTCTTGATTGGATTCTTTGTTCTTTGGGTGTTGAGTTTAATAAGTTCTTTATAGATTTTGGATACTAGCCCTTTATCTGATATGTCATTTGCAAATATCTTCTCCTATTCTGTCAGTTGTCTTTTGGTTTTGTTGACTGTTTCTTTTGCTGTGCAAAAGCTTTTTATTTTGATGAAGTCCCAATAGTTCATTTTTGCCCTTGCTTCCCTTGCCTTTGGCGATGTTTCTAGGAAGAAGTTGCTTCGGCTGAGGTCAAAGAGGTTGCTGCCTGTGTTCTCCTTTAGGATTTTGATGGACTCCTGTCTCACATTTAGGTCTTTCAACCATTTGGAGTCTATTTTTGTGTGTGGTGTAAGGAAATGGTCCAGTTTCATTCTTCTGCATGTGGCTATCCAATTTTCCCAACACCATTTGTTGAAGAGACTGTCTTTGTTCCATTGGACATTCTTTCCTGCTTTGTCAAAGATGAGTTGACCGTAGAGTTGAGGGTCCATTTCTGGGCTCTCCATTCTGTTCCATTTATCTATGTGTCTGTTTTTGTGCCAGTACCATGCTGTCTTGATGATGACAGCTTTGTAATAGAGCTGGAAGTCCGGAATTGTGATGCCGCCAGCTTTGCTTTTCTTTTTCAACATTCCTCTGGCTATGCGGGGTCTTTTCTGGTTCCATACAAATTTTAGGATTATTTGTTCCATTTCTTTGAAAAAAGTGGATGGTATTTTGATGGGGATTGCATTGAATGTGTAGATTGCTCTAGGTAGCATTGACATCTTCACAATATTTGTTCTTCCAATCCATGAGCATGGAACGTTTTTCCATTTCTTTGTGTCTTCCTCAATTTCTTTCATGAGTATTTTATAGTTTTCTGAGTACAGTCTCTTTGGTTAGATTTATTCCTAAGTATCTTATGGTTTTGGGTGCAATTGTAAATGGGATCGACTCCTTAATTTCTCTTTCTTCTGTCTTGTTGTTGGTGTATAGGAATGCCACTGACTTCTGTGCATTGATTTTATATCCTGCCACTTTACTGAATTCCTGTATGAGTTCTAGCAGGTTTGGGGTGGAGTCTTTTGGGTTTTCCACATAAAGTATCATATCATCTGCAAAGGGTGAGAGTTTGACTTCTTCTTTGCCAATTTGGATGCCTTTGATTTCTTTTTGTTGTCTGATTGCTGTGGCTAGGACTTCCAATACTATGTTGAATAGCAGTGGTGATAGTGGACATCTCTGCCGCGTTCCTGACCTTAGGGGGAAAGATCTCTGTTTTTCCCCATTGAGAATGATATTCGCTGTAGGTTTTTCATAGATGGCTTTTATGATATTGAGGTATGTACCCTCTATCCCTATACTCTGAAGAGTTTTGATCAAGAAAGGATGCTGTGCTTTGTCAAAAGCTTTTTCTGCATCTATTGAGAGGATCATATGATTCTTGTTCTTTCTTTTGTTAATGTATTGGATCACATTGATTGATTTGCGGATGTTGAACCAAACTTGCAGCCCAGGGATAAATCCCACTTGGTCATGGTGAATAATCCTTTTAATGTACTGTTGAATCCTATTGGCTAGTATTTTGGTGAGAATTTTTGCATCCATGTTCATCAGGGATATTGGTCTGTAATTGTCCTTTTTGATGGGGTCTTTGTCTGGTTTTGGGATCAAGGTAATGCTGGCCTCATAAAATGAGTTTGGAAGTTTTCTTTCCATTTCTATTTTTTGGAACAGTTTCAGAAGAATAGGCATTAATTCTTCTTGAAATGTTTGGTAGAATTCCCCTGGGAAGCCATCTGGCCCTGGGCTTTTGTTTTTTGGGAGATTTTTGATGATTGCTTCAATTTCCTTAGTGGTTATAGGTCTGTTCAGGTTTTCTATTTCTTCCTGGTTCAGTTTTGGTAGTTGATACATCTCTAGGAATGCCTCCATTTCTTCCAGGTTATCTAATTTGCTGGCATAGAGTTGCTCATAATATGTTCTTATAATTGTATTTCTTTGGTGTTGGTTGTGATCTCTCCTCTTTCATTCATGATTTTGTTGATTTGGGTCATTTCTTTTCTCTTTTTGATAAGTCTGGCCAGGGGTTTATCAATCTTGTTAATTCTTTCAAAGAACCAGCTCCTAGTTTCGTTGATCTGTTCTACTGTTCTTTTAGTTTCTATTTCATTGATTTCTGCTCTGATCTTTATGATTTCTCTTCTCCTGCTGGGTTTAGGCTTTATTTGCTGTTCTTTCTCCAGCTCCTTTAGGTGTAGGGTTAGGTTGTGTACTTGAGACCTTTCTTGTTTCTTGAGAAAGGCTTGTATTGCTATATACTTTCCTCTTAGGACTGCCTTTGCTGCAACCCAAAGATTTTGAATAGTTGTGTTTTCATTTTCATTGGTTTCCACGTATTTTTTTTAATTCTTCTTTAATTTCCTGGTTGACCCATTCATTCTTCAGTAGGATGCTCTTTAGCCTCCATGTATTTGAGTTCTTTCTGATGTTCCTCTTGTGATTGAGTTCTAGTTTCAAAGCATTGTGGTCTGAAAATAGGCAGGGAATGATTTCAATCTTTTGGTACCGGTTGAGACCTGATTTATGACCTAGGATATGATCTATTCTGGAGAATGTTCCATGGGCACTAGAGAAGAATGTGTATTCCGTTGCTTTGGGGTGGAATGTTCTGAATATGTCTGTAAAGTCCATTTGGTCCAGTGTGTCATTTAAAGTCTTTATTTCCTTGTTGATCTTTTGCTTAGACGATCTGTCCATTTCAGTGAGGGGGGTGTTAAAGTCCCCCACTATTATTGTATTGTTGTCGATGTGTTTCTTTGCTTTTGTTATTAATTGCCTTATATAATTGGCTGCTCCCATCTTAGGGGCATAGATATTTACAATTGTTAGATCTTCTTGTTGGATAGATCCTTTAAGTATGATATAGTGTCCTTCTTCATCTCTTATTACAGTCTTTGGTTTAAAATCTAATTTGTCTGATATAAGGATTGCCACCCCAGCTTTCTTTTGGTGTCCATTAGCATGGTAAATGGTTTTCCACCCCCTCACTTTCAATCCTCGGGTGTCTTTGGGTCTAAAATGAGTCTCTTGCAGACAGCATATCGATGGGTCTTGTTTTTTAATCCAGTCTGATAGCCTGTGTCTTTTGATTGGGGCATTGAGCCCATTTACATTCAGGGTAACTATTGAAAGATAGTTATTTAGTGCCATTGTATTGCCTGTAAGGTGACTGTTACTGTATATTGTCTGTGTTCCTTTCTGGTCTATGTAGCTTTTAGGCTCTCTCTTTGCTTAGAGGACCCCTTTCAAGATTTCCTGTAGGGCTGGTTTGGTGTTTGCAAATTCCTTTAGTTTTTGTTTGTCCTGGAAGATTTTTATCTCTCCTTCAATTTTCAATGACAGCCTAGCTGGATATAGTATTCTTGGTTGCATATTTTTCTCATTTAGTGCTCTGAATATATCCTGCCAGTCCTTTCTGGCCTGCCAGGTCTTTGTGGATAGGTCTGCTGTCAATCTAAAGTTTCTACCACTGTAGGTTACATATCTCTTCTCCCGAGCTGCTTTCAGGATTTTCTCTTTGTCTCTGAGACTCGTAAGTTTTACTATTAGATGTCAGGGTGTTGACCTATTTTCATTGATTTTGAGAGGGGTTCTCTGTGCTTCCTGGATTTTCATGCCTGTTTCCTTTCCCAAATTAGGGAAGTTCTCTGCTATAATTTGCTCCATTATACCTTCTGCCCCCTCTCTCTTTCTTCTTCTTCTGTGATCCCAATTATTCTAATGTTGTTTCGTCTTATGGTGTCGCTTATCTCTTGAATTCTGCCCTCGTGATCCAGTAGTTGTTTATCTCTCTTTTTCTCAGCTTCTTTATTTTCCATCATTTCATCTTCTATATTACTGATTCTCTCTTCTGCCTCATTTATTCTAGCAATTAGTGCCCCCATTTTTGATTGCACCTCATTAATAGCCTTTTTGATTTCTACTTGGTTGGATTTTAGTTCTTTTACTTCTCCAGAAAGGGTTTCTCTAATAACTTCCATATTTTTTTCAAGCCCAGCTAGTATCTTTAAAGTGATGATTCTGAACTCTAGATCTGACATCGTACTAATGTCGGTATTGAGTAGGTCCCTGGCAGTCGGTACTACCGCTTGTTCTTTTTGTTGAGGTGATTTTTTCCATCTTGTCATTGTGTGCAGAGGAGACTAGATTAATGAGAGAACAAAATGCTAGCAGAGTAACAACGTCCCCAGAAAATATACTCTAAACAAATCAGAAAAGACCTTCTTGAAAGTGGTCGCTTTTCTGATGAGAGAGTTGTTGCTCTTCTTTTCTTCAATCTCCTGTTGAGTTTGTAGGTGTTCAGAATGGTTTGATCCCTATCCAACTGAATTCCTGAGAGGAGACGAAATCCAGGTCTCCTACTCCTCCGCCATCTTGCTCTGCCCCCCTGGACATGAATTCTTAAGTATAAGATTAGCAAATTGAATCTGGTAAAATGTGAAAAGGATAATAAACCATAACTAAGTTAAGTTTATCCAAGGAATGCAAAGTCTTCTTAACATTATGAAATCAACCAATTAAAAAAATCAATCTATTTCATCACATTAACAGAATAAATGATAAAAAATACATGATCATCTCAATCCATATTCATAAGAACTCTCAGAAAACTGAGAGTACAATGGAGCATCCTTAACCTGATAAAGAGTATATATAAAAATTATAGTTTCATAATTAGTATTAAATATTGAATGTTTGCCCCTCTACCCCAAGTCTGGGAAGAAGACCACAAATCCACTATCACTATTTCTACTTAACATTATCCTGGAGGTCATATTCTGGACAAAAAACAGGAGAAAGAAACTGAAATGTAAAAAAGAAAGAAAGAAAGAAAGAAAACTATTGGGCACCTGGGTGGCTCAGTTGGTTAAGTGACTGCCTTCGGCTCAGGTCATGATCCTGGAGTCCCGGGATCGAGTCCCGAATCAGGCTCCCTGCTCAGCAGGGAGTCTGCTTCTCCCTCTGACCCTCCCCCCTCTCATGCTCTCTCTATCTCATTCTCTCTCTCAAATAAATAAATAAAATCTTAAAAAAAAAAGAAAAAGAAAACTATTATTTTTTTCAGTGGACATGACTATATATGCAAAAAATCCAAAAGAATCTACCAACTGTTACATTACATGAATTTAGCAAGATCTTTGGATGTAATGTCAATATAAAATTGTTTATATTTTGAATGCATTTCTAATAATAAATAATTAACACTTACAATAGCACAAAAAATCATTAACATTTTTAGGAATAAGTTAGCAACATGAAATATGTATAAGAGATTTACCCTGGAAATTACAAATATTGTTAAGATACAATTAAGGAAGATCTAAATAAATGGAATGATACACCATTTTCAAGGAATGGAGGACTCAATGTTTTTAGGATGTCAATTGTCCCCAGATTGGTCTATAGATTCATCACTTTCCCAATCAAAATCACCACAGGGTGTGTGTGTGTGTGCATATGTGTGTGTGTAATTTACATGTTATGTGGAATTGTCAAGGCGATTTTGAATAAGCAAAACAAAGTTTAAGAACTTATGCATTACCAGATATTAAGATTTACTAAAAGGCTATGGTAATCAAGACAGTGTGGTATTAACCTAAAGATAGAAATTTGTCCAATTGAAAAAAATAGAGAATTGAGAAATAATCCTACTTGTATCTGATCACCTGATTTACTACAGGAGTCCAACTGTATTCCAGGGGGAAAAGATGGTCTTTTCAACAAATTATGGTGGAATAATTAGGTATCTCTATGGGAAAAATAAACTCAGAGCCCTTACAAAAATTTCATTCAAGATAGGTCAAAGATTTAAATATAAATGGCGAAATAATAAAGCTTCTAGAAGAAAGCAGGAGAATATCTTATCTTGAGGCATGAAATTTTGTTAAATAAAAAATAAAATACTGAGAAGTTGAACTTCATTAAAATTAAGAACTTCTGTTTTTCTAAAGAGTGGAAAGGGAAGCCACACACTGGGAGAAGATATTTGTAATACATACATCCAACAAAGGCTTGAATCCAAAATATATAAGAACCTTCCAAATCATTAATTAAAATATAAATAACATGATTACAAAGTAGACAAAAGATTTGAATAGGCACTTCATAAAATTGGCTTCATAAAAACTAAAAAGGGCATTAAAAAAAAGCTCAACATCATTACTCATCAAGGAAATACAAGCTAAAAGCAAGTAAGATCCCATTTCATACCAGAATGGCCAAATTAAAAAGACTACCAATCAGTACCACATATGAACTAGGATATGGGGCAACTGGAACTTACATGAATTCTTTGTGAGAATGTAAATTAGTAAAAAGTCTTTGGAAAACTATTTTGCAGTAGCTAAACATATGCTTACCCTATGACCCAGTAGTTATTGTCATAGGTATATACCCAAGAGAAATGGTTGTATATATCTGCTAAAAGACACATAAAATAATACTTTTAGTAGCCCTATTCCTAATAGCCTCAAAGTAAATAGAACCAAATATTTAAATTGTAGAACATTCATATATAAAAAGTAAGGAAAAGATTGGAATACTTCCATTCTCTACAATATAATTGAATCTCATACGTTAACATTGAGTAACAAAAGCTGACAATAATGAGCTCATTATATGAACTATTTACATGAAATTCAAGACCAATCAAAGTTAATCTAAGGAGATAGAAGTCAGAGCAGTGATTCCCTTTGGAGATGGAGTGAGGTAGCAGTATGTATAAGTTTGCAAAGGGGCACTAAGAAGACTTCTGGGATGCTGTTAATATTTTGTATCTTGATCTGGGAGGTATATACTTATGCAAAAATTCATCCAGCTGTACGCATAAGGTTTGTACACCTTACTATATATATGTTATACCTCAATTAATGTAAAAATAAAAAGTAAACTGTAAACTCTTAGAAAAATGAATCCAAATGGCCAACAAAGGAAAATATGTTTAAATTTACAATAAGCAATTGCATGTTAAAGTAACATGAAACATCACTTTACACATATAATGTTGCCAAAGAACTAAAAAGCTGGTAACACATTGCTGGTAGAAATGTGAATTATCACAATAGATTGGAAGGCAATCTGGCAAGATCTATTAAAACAAATGAATCTCAGCCATTTTCTAACACCATACACAAAGATAAATTCAAAATGGATGAAAGACCTAAATGTGAGACAGGAATCTATCAAAATCCTAGAGGAGACCATAGGCAGTAACCTCTTTGACATCGGCCACAGCAACTTCTTTCAAGATACATCTCCAAAGGCTAGTGAAACAAAAGCAAAAATGAACTTTTGGAGCCTCATCAAGATAAGAAGCTTCTGCACAGCAAAGGAAACAGTCAACAAAATAAAGAGGCAACCCACAGAATGGGAGAAGATATTTGCAAATGACACTACAGACAAAGCACTGATTTCCAAGATCTATAAAGAACTTCTCAAACTCAACACCCCAAAAAACAAATAATCAAGTCAAGAAATGGGCAGAAGACATGAACTGACACTTCTCCAAAGAAGACATACAAATGGCTAACAGACACATGAAAAAAATGTTCATCATCATTAGCCATCAGGGAAATTCAAATCAAAACCACATTGAGATACCACCTTATACCAGTTAGAATGGCAAAAATTGACAAGGCAATAAACAACAAATGTTGGAGAGGTTGTGGAGAAAGGGGAACCGTCTTACACTGTTGGTGGGAATGCAGGTTGGTACAGCCACTGTGGAAAACAGGGTGGAGGTGCCTCAAAAAATTAAAAATAGAGCTACCCTATGACCCAGCAATTACACTCCTGGGTATTTACCCCAAAGACACAGATGTAGTGAAAAGAAGGGCCATATGCACCCCAATGTTCATAGCAGCAATGTCTGCAATAGCCAAACTGTGGAAAGAGCCAAGATGCCCTTCAACAGATGAATGGATAAAGAAGATGTGGTATTAAGAAGGGCACATACTGCATGGAGCATTGGATGTTATACGAAAACAATGATTCGTGGATCACTACATCAAAAGCTTATGATGTATTGTATGGTGACTAACATAAAATAATAAAATAAAATAAAATAAAAAGATGTGGTCCATATATACAATGGAATATTACTCAGCCATCAGAAAGGATGAATACACAACTTTTACATCAACATGGATGGGACTGGAGGAGATTATGTTAAGTGAAGTTAAGTCAAGCAGAGAAAGTCAATTATCATATGTTTCACTTATTTGTGGAACATAAGGAATAGCATGGAAGACATTAGGAGAAGGAAGGGAAAAATGAAGGGGGGAAAATTGGAGGGGGAGACGAACCATGAGAGACTATGGACTCTGAGAAATAAACTGAGGTTTCTAGAGGAGAAGGGTTGGGGGGATGGGTTAGCCCAGTGATGGGTATTAAGGAGGGCACGTACTGCATGGAGCACTGGGTGTTATACGAAAACAATGATCCGTGGATCACTAATGATGTTATTGCATGGTGACTAACATAACATAATAAAATAAAATTAAATTAAAAAAAATAAAGAAAACACGTAATACTTTTGACCAAAGATATCAGATCTAATAATCTCTCTCAGAAACAAAAGTTCTGGTACTCAATTGGTATTTATAAAAGTTGTTCACTGAAGCCTTGTTTGTAGAGGGAAAAAATGGAAACAAAATTAATGTACAAATAGAGTATGCTACTGATTTCAAAAATTTGAATACATATACATTATGCCATAGCAAACAACAACTAAACAAGGTGACTTAGAGCTGTATAAATGGACTTGGTAAGATATAAATGAGAAATGGAAGATATAGAGAAATGGATATATTTTTATCATAGTTTGGTTAAAAGATGAGAAAAATCTACATGCATGTATATGTGTATAAAATTGTATATCTATGTATAATTCTACATGTCTCTGTGTGTTACAAGAATATAGGAAAAAAAAAACAATATGTTAAAGTTTTAAACATGGATAACATGGTGGAATGGATGCTAAGGTTTGGAGGGTAGAGACATTGACTAGGGAAGCTAAATAAAATAGAAATATTATGAGTGCTCAAAAATTTCCATTGTATGTAGATATTTATGTCAAATTAGGTATATATATATATATATATATATATATATATGTAAAAAGGAATTTAAAACAGGTATTTATAAAAATTACCCAAAATTAAACACATAATTATTTCACTTGATGCATCATAAGTATTTTTACTTATTTAGTAAATCTCTTTTACTTATTTACTTATTTAGTAAATAAATTAAGTTATATAATTATATATTTTTTCTCTTAATTTATCTGTAGACATTTTTTTGGTATCTCTATGACCTTTATGTTTCTACATTTAAATGACTTCAGATTTCCTTCTAGATAATATTTCATAATTTACTCATTTTCTGGATGCTGAATCATTTTATTTTTAAAATCAGAATTATATTAGCATTCTTGCCATAATCAATTTTGCCTATAAAACATTCTTCCCTTTGTTTTTTAAAAACCATTTCATTAATTTAAATTCCTGGGAATGTGGTTATTGGGTCAAAAGTTATGAACATTTTTATGACTCTTGCAATGTATTGCCAGATTTTTATTCCAAAAGAAGGAAACAATATATACTAATACCAGAAATGCATGGCCCTGATTCTTCAAATTATACCTGCTTTTATTTTTGCTAATTTAATAGATGTGACAGGCATACTTTGTTGCTTTAAAGATTGATTTTTCTTTAATATTGAGATAATATTGTCATTCCATTTTTAAAAAAGATTTATTTATTTTTTAGAGAGAGAGAGAGAGAGATTGAGAGAGAAAGTGAGCAAGGGGAGGAGCAGAGGGAGAGGGAGAGAATCCCAAGCAGATTCCACAAAGAGCATGGAGCCTAACCTGGGGCTCAATCTCAGGACTCCAAGATCATAAACTTAGCTGAAGCCAAGAGTCGGAGGCTCAACTGACTAAGCCACCCAAGCATCCCTTGTAATTCCATTTTTGTTGATGCCTTCAAATGACATTTCCCCTTGGGCTTTGGTATTGCTCTTTATAAATTAATATATCAATATATATGATATATATGTATATATGATATATATATGTATTTAGAGAGGGAGCGGTAGAGGGGCAGAGGGAGAGGGAGAGAGAACCTTGAGCAGGCTCCACACCCAGCATGGAGCCCAATGTGGGCCACGATCTCACAATGCTGAGATCATGATCTGAGCCAAAATCAAGAATCAGATGCATAACCGACTGAGCCCCCCAGACACCCCTATAAAGTGATATTTAAAATGTATTTTAGATATTTACTGTCTTGAAAGCATATGGGAATTTTACGAGAAATAAAAGTGTACTGCAAATGTAGTCTTGCCTGGACACTCAGAACTAGGGACATAATGGGGACACTGGGCAACTTAGGGGAGAAGGGAAATCTGCAAGAGAAGTGGAATATGCGCTAGCTGAGTAGCTGTTTTTGAAGATGATTATTATGCAATGCATTATCCTTTGGCTCTCTAGTGCTTATTCATCTTGTCCTCAGTTTTGAAGTTGCTCCCCCAACAAAGCTGCCTTGATATTTCCACACTTACACTTCCATGACGACATAGAACCTAGAAATGTCCCTGCTACCTTCATTTAACATCCTGTTTTGTAATATTTTGGTTACTTGTTTATCTCCCCATTGAACTTGAGAGGTATAAAGACTGAAACTGTCACCCAGTAGAGTACCTAGCACATAGCAAGCTGTCAATAAATAATAAATGAAGCAGTTTATCTTAAGCAGGAAGTAATTGTCTTATTTAGTATTATTGATAATTAAGGTCATTCTAATCATGATGAAAACTCTTAGGAATGAACATGCTTACTCTTTTATCATCTAAGAAAACTACAAATTTGGGAGGAATCTCAAGTTAAACATCCACGTAGACAGATAATTACATATAAGTATTCAGTGAAGGGGTTTCTAGAACTTGTTATGATAGTTCATTCCAGTGTAACTGGTGAAAAATTGTGAGTATTTCATAAAATGGTCTGTTACAGTTGGCTATGTGATTCCATGGGAAAATTATATAAAATAAGAAATATGTCATTCCATAAAGTGATATATGCCACTAGTTTGTTTCCTATGTTTTTATGGCTTTCAGCCTTATAGTTACTATGGCTATTTATCTGATATCCTAGGCCCTGAAAAAGTTATGAGTAGAATATTATCACCAAGAATTAGCACCTAGAATGAATTGATTCTATCATCACAGAAGATTTAAAGATTAAATACTGACTGTTCATATAGAACTGTAACAATAACAGTAATAGAAATAACAGTAATAGTGAGATATAATAACAAGATATTATATATATAATATATAATATATATATAATATAATAACAAGAAATAACAGTAATAGCGAACACTTACATAGTGTAGACACAGTATATGCTCGGCATTGTCTAAATGCTTTATTTTTAAATGCATTTAATTTTCACAAGAATGCTATGAGGTATTATAATTACATGTTGGCACTCCAAGATACTCTCACGTTAACCTCATTCAGTGAGGACATCAGCCACAGAGAGCTTAAGTGATTATAGTTACATAGCCAGTGTAATCCGAAGGCCAATGCTTGGTCACAGATTTCCTGAGTATTATTCTTCAGATCTACTTTCCCTCCACTAGTCATTTCTGGAAGTTTGGATATTATTTTATGTTTGTTTTTATTTTCTTATGTTTTAGCATAGTGTTACAAAGTTTTTTCTTGTTTGAAGTTAGGTGATTAAAAAGCAATATTTTTACTTAGAAAACAGCAACAGCAATTAAAAAACAAAACCAACAAGAAGTAATGAATAGTAACAATAATAATGATCATACTTAGCATTTTTTAATAATTTGCCATTAGCCAGGCACTGTGCCAACTTTTACATGGATTATCCTGCTTAATCCTCATACAATCCCTTGACGTAAGTACTATTATTTACATTTTGCCATTATCATTTCACAGTAAGTATATTTTATTGAAAAAATAAGTAGAAAGGACATGACTTTAGAATAATATTTAGTCTTTTAAATTGAAAAAAATTTAGCTTTTGAAACACAATTTTGTACGTGTAGATTTTTGGTGTCCTGGCTTGATTTTCTGTAAACTGTAAAACTAATCCATGGTATGATGCTATAATGGTGGGTAAATGTCATTATACATTTGTTTAAACCCACAGAATGTACAACACTGAGAGTGGACCTTAATATAAACCACGGACTTTGGATAAAAATGATATGTCAGTGTAGATTCATCAGTCATAACAAATGTACCACTCTGGTGGAGGGTGTTGATAGTGGAGGAGGCTATCCATACGTGGGGGCAGGAGGTATATGGGAAATCTCCGTCCTTTCCACTTAGTTTTGCTGTGAACATAATGCTGCTCTAGGAAAAAAAAAGTCTTAAAATACAAAAAAAACAAAAACAAAACCTCTTAATCATAGATGAGTATTTGCTAACGCTGACGCCATATTTCTTCCCTACCAAAAGACAGAAAAAGTTGAGCAGCTGTTTGGAAAACTAAAGCAGGAGACTGCAGGTTCCAGAAGAAATGTTAACTTGACATCCTGAAATATAATTTAAAGCTTTGCTATATAGTTAAGATATTCTGGGTATAGCAGCAGCCAAAAGATCCACTTGGCAGTGAGTAAATCCATGTAGCTCTTTTAGAGTAAAGACATCAGTAACCCATTGAGCAAAGAGACAGAGTCATGAGAAATGATTTGTTCTAAAATGGTCTCTAGAGCTACAAAAATAGGACAGTCCTCCTATGCATCTGCCCATGTGGCAAGACTGTTAGTCTCCTCTGAGATTTTTAACCTTATCCATATATATGGCAAACAACTCCATTAGTAGTGTTATCTGTGAATGCAAACTACAACAATACATTATATATGTGCACTAACATATTTGCTGAATTTTAAAGTATGCAGCAATGTGAGAGTTGGAGTGAGGTTGTTGTTTATAACGTATATCATGAAATGAAGAACAGATGATCTAAGAATGAACATTTGTTGGAATGATCTCTCTGGGCTTAAATATTTATTTTACTTCCTCCATTCCCCTCCCTTTTTGACAAAGTACTATGTTTTCCAAAATCTATAATATGAAACCATGGGAAGTTTATGACAAAATCACCTCAAATTGCTACCATAAATTATTACCTCCTACATAGTCTTTTTTCTGCTATGTGCAATTAATCAAGGAAACAACTTATTCTTTCTAATTAAGGAACTGGTTCTAAGAGTTTTATTTTAGGTGTCGAAGGGGTGTTGAATTCTGGGAAAAAGAATACATGGTTGTCCTATAAGACACTGTGCTTTTATTTCTGTCTTCGGGGTTTTGAGAATGATCCCAAGGAAGGGATGTCCCTTGTCCTATTCCTCAGGGAAAATGGGAGTCCATAGCTGTAAAAGTTCAAGCTTTGGAAGATAGTTTTGAAGGAAACAGTGTCTCAATAGGTAGTTCACATGGCAGATTTTGGGGAGAAACATTGAAAACAGTGTTGAGGTCCAAGATGTAGAACTCATTAGAAATAAGATTTATTTTCTCTTTTAGCTCCTGCAGGGCATGATGAAGGTCCCACTGCCTGTTTTATAGGGTTCTTAGATTATCTACTTGTTCCCAGGTTTTTTACTTGTTTTGATAAATTATTTCACCCAAAGCTCATTTATCCCTGAAGTGTATTGATTCATCTATTTATTCATCCATCTCTCCATTCATCTAATCATCTTCTAACCTACCAACCAGTAAATATTTACTGACCACCTGCCAAATGTATATGGTGTAAGGTCCTAAAAATTCAAGTATGAATGAGAGATGATCTCTGCCTTTGAAAAGCTCACAGATCAACACAGTCATGCAAAAGAACATTTGCTTTACTCCTTGAATTATTCTAAAACTGGATCATGCCAAGGCTCTTCAAGGGGGTCTGCATATCTATCAGAATAGAACCAGTCAATGTGCAGTCTGAAGTCTGGATTCATCCTCAGTTACTCTTGTAGCCTCACCATGTACCACAGTTCTCAAGGCTCCCATTTTGGCCCAGTTGTTAACTTTCTGCTCCTTATACATTTGATCCTTGCATTTTCCTGTCTTCTTAACCTTATTCATGTTGTTCCATCGGTCCTTTACAGCCTTTTTCCAATCCCAGGCCCAGCTCAAATTCTTCCTGCTTCAGGGAATTATTGTTTTTCTTTACAATCCAACATTATGTTGTATCTTTTCTGAGGGGCTCCAGCCTCACTCTTCTACAACCAATTTTCAGAATGATCTTCTAAAGCACAAACAGGATTGTGTTACTCCTCTGTTTAAAACCAGTTCATGACTTTCTGTAGCCCCCTTAAGATAAAGTTCCAGTTCTTCAGCATGGCATCCAAGATCCTTTATGATCTGGCTCCTCCTCACCCCTTTAGTGATGTCTCGCTACTCTCCTGCCTCTGCCATACAGAATCATGTAACATTCCTTGAGTCCAACGTGGTCTTCTGTGCGTATAATCTTTTGCACAAGCTATTTTCTTTCCCCAAAATGTACCTGTTTCCTTTTTCTACCTGATAATTTCCTGATCTTCTTTCAGGTCTTGATTTTGATGTCACTTCCTCTAGAAAACCTTCCTAATCCATGAAGTATCATAATCATAGTCAAGTATCTCCTATGTGTTCCCACAGTGTCTTGTATTTCCCCTAGCAAAGAACAGCAGGTGCCTTGTCATGTTCACATGAAATAGGTACTAGCAATGGATATTCAGAGAATGTTGGTTTAGTTAAGAATATTGAATTGAGCCACCATAATTTCCCTCAGGAAATGTATAAGCTGGTTATCAATGGTAATGGTTTACTATGTGGCCAAGTGGCATGTAGGAACTAGAGGGAAGTTGGTGAGCCTAAATATTCCCACCCCAATATGCACAGACTAAAGTTTCTTTTTTTTATAGATTTTAAAAAAAAGATTTTATTTATTTATTTGACATAGAGAGAGAGAGACAGTGAGAGAGGAAACACAAGCAGGGGGAATGGGAGAGGGAGAAGCAGGCTTTCCATGGAGCAGGGAGCCTGACGTGGGGCTCAATCCCAGGTCCCCAGGATCATGACCTGAGCCAAAGGCAGACGCTTAACGACTGAGCCACCCAGGAGCCCCCAGACTAAAGTTTCTTATGCAACTTGATTTGAAGCTTAGTTTTCATGGGGTAAGAATAACAATTCTCTTACAGATTCAAAGACCAAATCACTAAGAGTTATAAACCAATTATTGTTTGGGGCCCAAGCAGTTCTTTTTTGATTTTGTTTGTCCTTGGGGGAAGGGAACCACTAAACTCTAGGTTAATCGACAAAACTCTTTCATAGAAGCCATGTAAACAGTGAGCATGGCTCTGGGGACAGGGCCATTTCTGCAGTGTATTCAGGTTCTGTCAGTTACTGTTAAAGGAACCCAAGAGGTTCAGCAGGTCAGGCTCTCTGGAAGTCACCAGTTGTGGAGATCTGCACAGAATGTGTCTGATTCACAAACCAGAATAAAACAACCTGGAGATCCTTTATAATTTGTGTATGTGTATGGGACTGGGAGATACTATTACTATTCTGTGGATGGGGAGATAAGGGTCACTGCACACTGAATTTTAAAGGTAACACAATCATCAATTTGTGTAATCACAGTTTGGAGAAGATTGGAGACTGTTCCAAGCCAAATTTTCCCTTTTCAAATACTCCATAGTTTGCACATTTAAAAAACGAGAGAATATAAAACTATGGAGCATAGGTTGTTAAAAATACAGTTTGCTTTCTCTGTCTCCAGGCAGGTCTTCACTGAAGGAGTTGTTTACTTGACTTTTCAAAATCTTCAAAGGGGAAGATTCCATAACTTCTTTGGGTAACTAGTTCTTTTGGCTTCCTTGAAGTAATTTAGTTTACTTCTATAATAGTTCCTCCTGTAGTAATTTGAAATCTTGTTTTCTTTCCGTGGTCTTGACTTAAAATGACAGCATTGCTTAGTGTGCTATGATATATGGAGAAAACTTTCAATTATCTATGCTAATGGGCAAGTGAGGAAGATCATGAATGAAGAACATCTAACATATTCTCCAAACCTCTGCTTAGCTATTAGTTTTGACTTTTTCTCTACAAAACTTTCTAAGGGTCTACTAAAAAGCAACACACTGATTTGAATTTTATGCCTTTACTTTTTCACTTGCATATTCTCTGGTGGAGGTGATAATGATCATTGAGATCCCCAAAGGAGAGGGAGACAGTGGAAGATGGAGAGGTCTGGGATGCAGATAAATTGGAGACTACATTCATGCATTTATAAAAACTTTAGATTTCTGGCTTACCAATCTGCTTTCTCCAATTGCTCTATAACTTCATTTAGCATTGTAAGTTGTGAAATCATTGTGCATGCATGTCATTTTGGATGTGCAAAATGTACACTCTTTTAAACAGTATTCTGCATTGAGCAATGGTAATGTAGCCAGTCTGAGCTCAAAATCCATGAACTACATGACAGTTAGGTGCTACAAAGGGAACTAAACATGCTATTTTGTAAAAATGGGAGAGTAAAATAATAATTGCTCCTTAGTAATTAAAAATGCAGCCAATTAAAGGCATGCGAATTTACATAAATGGAAGAACCTTAAGTTTTGCATTTCCTGACTGATAGGATTAAACTTCCAAAGAAAGTGTGAATTAATGCAAATGTTAACATGGCATCTCCTAAATCCTTTTCTACTTTTACCACCAAGAACAGAATATAGAAAAGTAAAATTTCATAATGAGGGACCAGTCTCTTCTTGTTTTGTCATTTACCCAAAAAATACTGAGCATCCTTAGAAACCATGGAAAACTTAGTAAGATTTCAGGTAGCAAACATCTATGCAGATCTATCTATATCTATATATCTGTATCTATATCTATATTTATATGGGAGAGACCTGATTTCATGTGACATAACCATGGATTTCAAACTTCCTGATAGGAAATGTCTGACTTTTTTTTTTCAAAATCTGTCATATTTGGTGGTCCCATTCCTTTAATGAGAACTTCCTCTTCCTTATCTTTCTAAGACGACTACCTGGTTCCCCACAATCTCTAGCAAAAAAATTTCTTTGTTTCCTTCTTTTTCCCTCTGCTTGTTCCCTTTCCAGTGGGATCTAGGTTCTATGATGGCAGTCCATCTTCTTCACACATTTCTTCTTTCCAACTGGACTCCCACACTGATTGCCCTGGGTTGGAGAGGTGCAGGTCTCTAGAGCGTTGCCTTTGTGTACCTGTGACCCTGTAAGGTCAGGCATGTTCCAAAAAAAGTTATCCCAATTGGACTCCGAGCCCCACAATGCTAGGTTTATGGCTACAACTATGGCTGTGTTGATTGTAAACTGCTTAAGACATTTAGACATTTGGATTTTTGGATTGATGCTTATTTACCAGACTTTCTTTGGTGATGGGTATAAGAAACAGCATTCCAGAGGGTCTCTACTTTTCTCTGTTTGCCTGTTTGACATTGCTTAATAAACATTCATGTATATTTCTTTTCATCTTTACGTGCTCATTTATTGAGTATCTTGCTGACATTAAATATTTTCTAACTGACAAATGCAAAAGCTTATGCTTATTTTTATGAAGATTCATTTAAGATACAATTTTCAGAAGTGTTCTGCATTGTAAAAGCTGGAGTTATCTGTCAAAAATAAATGCCTGTCTGCTAAACCAAAGATACAGAAAAATACAGTGTTTAAGAAATGAGTTTCCATAAGAACACAAGTTATAATGACCCATAAAACATTGTTTTGCATACCACCATATGCAAAGTCTTCATTCAGTTTCAAATAACTTTGAAATAGTTTCTGCAGCCCACCCTCTCCTGACAATAAGTATATTTAAGCTTTTATTTCTCACAGATGAAAATCACTTCTGAAGTTTGAACTTTGATGGTTGTGCTATGTTGAGGTGACTCACTGCTAAAATTAGCCATGGTTAATGGCCTGTTGGTTCATAGTTTCACTCCCTTTTAAGGCACTGAAGGGTGTGCCCCAGGCTGTGACCCTCATTAACTTGAATTCCCACCAGAGTTTCTGAACCTCCACCAATCAAAGAAAGGACTCTGGTTGTACACTCTCCTCTTAGAATGTCGATTTGTCATCAGAGATGTCTCAGTCTGGGTGGGGAAAGGTAAGGAAGGGCAGCCTAGAACCTCAGGGTGTTGGGAGTCTCAGCTCCTTCCTACTGGTCCATTCCTGTCTTTTCTTTTTCACTGACACAATACTACATTGTTTTGTTTTTAAATCTCACAATTTACTTCAGAGGAAGTCTTTTGTTGGTGTCCAGAAGGTTTTTAGAGTTGTAACAATTATATCATTTTTATTTTTTCATTTGAACAAGCCATCTTCAATGTCTCAGGAGCATTTCCAACTTGCTACTATAGCACAGTTCTTTATGCTTTAAGATGGAGCCCATGTCCACCGTCTTCTACCCTCAGCACTCTTCCCAAGGGGTTCTGTGGGCTCCACAAACTCCTTCCGGGTATATCCTACATAGTCCTAGGGGAATGTATTTGTTCCCATGAAAACCTTTTTCTTAAGGTCTTCTCTCTTGTCCCAGGTTGGGCTCTTCAGAAGCAAATGCTGAGTCAGAGATTGGTGTGAAGGATACATCGAGTGAAGTATATTCTGGGTCAACGCCTTTGGCAGGAAATGGCACTGGGCAAAGGGAGAAGTTGAACTACATTACTGGCCAGATATCTTATTGGAGCTCTGGAGTTTATCTATTCCATCAGAATTGTCCCATGGGATGCTGAAATGGCCAGGCCTTTATATCCTTGCTGTAATCAGTCATTGGATGTGGACCCCTGGAAGGGCATACTCTGCTGAGGAGGGTCTCTGCTGCTGAGGCAAACCTTGAAAACCTAGCAGCTAGAGGCCCTTTGGTGACAGTATTCCCAGTAGCTGGGACAACAGTCTCTTTCTTGGGGGGATTTGGACATCACATCTCCATATCTACTGCAAGTATTTTTACTGATCTGGATCTCAGGGTATGCTATAAGTAACCCACACTTTCCTTAGGTAGATATACGAACAGAAAAATAAAAGTGGCCCATAATTCCTTCTTGAGGTGGCTAGGGGCAGGAGGGGACTGCCCTATACATTGGAGGGTATTCAGCAACACCCTTGGCCCCACCCACTAGATGTCAGTAGCAGTCCCCACCCCACCCCCAAGTTGTAACAACCCAAAATAATTGTAGACATTGCCAAATGTCCCTTGGAGGACAAAACTGTCTCTGGTTGACAACCACTGTGTGACAGGGACAAAAAGCAAAAGCGTAATTTTGCTTTCATCAATTAAATTAGCCGATATGCTTTAGCAGAAAGAAGGAAAAAACCATCTTCTGATAACATGAAGAAACATTCATTCATAATTATTGTGCCAAAAGAATGATTGCTAAAGTAGTTAGAGAAAAAGGAATTTGGTGCTTCAGGGTGGAGATTACTAGGCATTAAATAACTTTGCATGTGAATAGAATGCTACATTTTGTTTTTTCCCAAGTGTTCTGTAAATTTGCCTGGGTACTCTTTTCATCTCTTTCTCTCTTTTGCTCAAAGATATGAGATTGCAGATTTCATCTTTCTCCTTGCTTTTCCAATCTGGCTTTGGTATATAATTCTCACCTGGGCAAGTTCTATTCTGGGTGAGGATATTAGGTGGAGATGGCTTCTAACTAAATAGTGTGGTTACGACTGAAGTAAAAAAAAAAGAAAAGAAAAGAAAACTCAAGAACTTGAAACATGACATTTTTATTTCTTCCTTTTTCCTCACCTCCAGATGTGAATGACTTCAATTTATGTCTAGGCATCATTTTAAGAACTCATCTAAAACTGATGTTGATTTCTTGTATATTTTTCCAAGGTTGCTCTGGGAGAGCAGTTGATGTTTTCTCCTTGTCAAGTGTACAAGAATGAAGAAGAAAATAGGAATTCAGGTATATTTAAATGCTGGACATGAAGTTTTTGTGAATGTTTCTTTCATGACTGTTGAGGAACTGATGATTAACGCAACAGAGTTGTGTTAGTTTTAGGTATGTTTCAAATAATGGCATAAATTAGACACCGAGATACTCTCCCAAAAAGGAAGGGCAAGATTTTGTCTGAATGGAAAATTCACATTTGAAATGTCTATGTGAAATATATAAGCTACAATATTTCCATTTGGAGCAGGAGAAAGATTAAGGAAAAGAAAAATAAATTATGTAAAATAACTACAAAGAATTTTTATTTGGTAGAGAAAAATAGATTTCAATTTTAGAAAACAGATTAATGGTGAATTTTGAAATCTTATGTATTTACAAATATTTAAAATTGCTTTTCAATATGTGTCCCTTTACAATTGTTGGCAGGTATTTCTATTAGTGATTTGTGATTCTTTCTTGGAATTATCAAATCCCATTAAATTGACAGGTATTATGAAGTATGTTTAGTGCCAGTGGAGATAAGACTAATACATAACACCTGCTCAAATTCTTGAGCTTAAAGTACTGCCAGAATAGTGATTGTTCAAGTGAAGTTTATAACAAATCTCTTTGAAGACTTCTCTGAGCATGCACAAAAGATCACTCTGTACCTTTTGCCTCTTTTCACCAATTTTGCCCACCCCCTCACCCTCTATCTCTGGCAACCACCAATCTGTTCTCTGTATTGATGAACTTGTTTTGTTTTGTTTTGTCTTAGATTCCACATACAATTGAGATCATATGGTATTTATTTCCCTGACTTATTTCACTTAGCATAATGCCCTCAAGGTCCACCCATATTTTTGCAAATGATAAGATTTCATTCTTTTTTATGGCTGAATAATATTCATATATATCCACAGTTTCTTTCATTTATTCATCCATTATTGGACACTTTGATTGTTTCCATATCTTGGCTGTTAATAATATTACAAGACTTGAACATGGACATGCATATATCTTTTTGAGTTCATGGATTTTTTTTTTTTTTTTGGTGAAATTTTATATACTAATGAAGGTTTAACCCATCTGGATCTATTTATTATGAGTACCAATATATTTGAAATTACTTCTGTTGTATCATTTTTGTTTCTATTTACCATACTTTATTTCTTCTTTTTTGAGTATTTCAATGAAGTGACTTATTGATCATTTTCTTTTTATGCTACTTAATTTTGTTGTTTATATAATTTTTAAAAAAAATTGACTTAGAGCTGACACACAGTGTTACACTAGTTTCAGGTGTATAACATAGTGATTCAACAAGTTTATACGTTATGCTATGCTCACCAGAAGTGTAGCTATTATCTGTCACCATACAATGAACGCTATTACAACACCATTGACTATATTCCCTATGCTGTACCTTTTATCCCTGTGACTTCTTCATTCTGTAACTGGAAGCCTGTATCTCCCACTCCCCTTCAACCCATTTTGCCCTTTCCCCTACCCATCTCCCCTCTGGCAACCACCAGTTTGTTTTCTGTATTTATGGGTCTGTTTCTTCTTTTTGTATGTTTACACATTTGTTTTTTAGATTTCACATGTAAGTGAAATCATATAGGGTTTGTCTTTCTCTGTCTGACTTATATTACACTCA
Source organism: Mirounga leonina (assembly GCF_011800145.1). NCBI lineage: Eukaryota > Metazoa > Chordata > Mammalia > Carnivora > Phocidae > Mirounga > Mirounga leonina. The sequence continues at coordinate 36,839,333 of NW_023270454.1, read as the reverse complement.
ACATAATACCCTGTAAGCCCATTCATGTTGCAAATGGCAAGCTGTCATTCTTTTTTATGGCTGAGTAATTGTGTGTGTGTGTGTGTGTGTGTGTATTACATCTTTATCTATTCATCTATCGATGAACATTTGGGTTGTTTCAATTCCTTGGCTATTGTAAATAATGCTACAATAAACATAAGGGTGCCTATACCTTTTTGGATTAGTGTTTTCATCTTCTTTGGGTAAATACCCAGCAGTATAATTATGAGATTGTATGGTATTTCTATTTTTATTTTTTTGAGGATACTCCATACTGTTTTTCATAGTGACTACATCAGTTTACATTCTCACCAACAGTGCACGAGGGTTCTTTCTTTTGTACTTCCTTGACAACATTTGTCTTTTTGGTAATTGCCATTCTAACAAGAGTGAGGTGATATGTACAGCATGATGACTATAGTTAATACTGTATTTGTAAGTTACTAAGAGTAAATCTTAGGAGTCCTCATCAGAAGAAAAAAATTCTGTAACTATATGTGGAGATAGATATTAACTAGACCTACTGTGGTGATCATTTCCCAATATATACAAACATTGCATCATTATGTTGTACATCTGAAACTAATATGTTGTATGTCAATTATACCTTAATTTAAAAAATAAGAAAACACTGTGATAGAAATAACATTCATTGCATCAATACAACTCCATTTATTACAGTTAACATACAGTATAAGTTGCAAACATTTTTATTCATGGATAAAGCAGGCAATTGCCCACAGAGTCTGGTTGGATTGGCCTAGAGAAAGGGATCCCCAGTGGGAGAGCATGTTCCAGTGCTAGACAATGCTTTGCTAGAAGTACTTTTGTGGGAGGATTAGTTTGTATTCTAGCCCGGGGGCCATGACCCCTTGGGAAGTTACTGCCAACACTGTTTGCACAGTTACTATTAATATGAGAGTTTGATAAACCTTTTTAGATTAGAAAGGGTCCTCATACTGAGAAAAGGTTGGCACTCCACAGAGATTTATGTAAAATTGGAACATTATTAACTTAGAGCAATAAACCTAAGTTCTTCTGTTTCTGTAGTTGACTTGCTATAGGAATCTGAACAAGAACAAGAATTGGTTGGATAATCCAATCAACTATTGACCTCCAACCATGATGCCTGATTTAGCAATGCTTGCCCTCTTCTCAGGACAGTGCCAGAGATATTCTTCAACTCCTTTCCTACATACATCTTGCAGACCTATAACGTTGAAAGCCAATGTTGGCCTGGGGAGAATCTTTTTAAAAGGTAATTCCTAGTAAGGGAAAATATATTTTGTAAAATATTTGTAAAAATATTTACAAGGGATTTGTATTGATAATATTGTTAGATGTCACTCCACTATTTTTTTTGGAATAACTTTTCTTAAAATATCCAGGCTATGTTGATTATATTTTGCATTCTTCTGAACCTCTTCAATCTCTTGCACTGTGTCATTTTCTTGATAGGTTACACATGCAGAAAAGTACATAAAAGTAAGTATATAGCTCAGTGGGTTTTCACAAACTGAGCATACTCACAGAAACAATCTCTAACTGCTCACCAAAGGGTAAACATTATTCTGACTTCTGCAGTATAGAATAGCTTTGTTGAGGCAAGGATAGTTTGCTTCATCAGAATTTTGCTTCCCCACAGCTATGATGATTTCAACCTTGCTGTTGCCCCATGCCCTGTATGTAGTCAGGACACTGCCTGAGGAAGGTCTATCCAAACTGAACTGGTCCAACAGTGTGCATGTTTTCTAGGCAATCAAGATATAGGTAGAATGATGGAGTATGGCAGGTGTGGGCATCATGGGAAGAGGGCTTAGACAAAGTGAGATGGGCGAAGGCTAACTAAAGAAAAACTTCCTTGTTTTCATTCTTCTACTTAGAAAATCTCTAACGGAGCAGAGTGCTCATTTCTTTTTGCAGTTTCCCTCTTGAGACCTCTGTATGGTTCTTATTGTTGACTTTGCCATTTGTGTTTGTAGAGGAAGATCAAGTGTTGCTTTTGACATAAAATAACTTGGTGAGTATTAAAGACATAAATACTGAGATTTATAAGAACATTGTGCTTACATGAGTATTTTATTTTAGTGCATTTCCAGGGAATGTCTCCTTCAAGGCTGAATAGGACCCATATTTTCAATTCATCAACAGAGCATTAGTCACTAACAAGAGGTACAAAGATCAGTCAAAGCATAGGATTGTATCTTAATGAGAAGGTGGAGGGCTAGAAGAAACTGATGGCTTCAGGTATGGATTCCTACTGGCCAGGAAGAACTGCTGAGAAAAAACAAAACAAAACACTGAGTATCTTACAGGAACACCCACCAGCTCTCACTTGCCAAGGGCTGAGGTAATTAATTTTTTTTCTTTCTCTCTTTAAGAAACATAGGTCTAGAATGCCCCTTACTAGAGAATGGAGTAGTCAGTAGCAGTGTGACTTATCCAATTTAAGCCTAGGCTGAGTGCAGCACCTTCTTTTCTTACCAACAGCATAATTCTTGGAAGGTCCACCTCACAGAAGAGCATGACTCAAGGAAACTCTTAATAACCCTGAATGCTTCCTCTCTTTTATTTAAGTCAGACTCCACCCTTCTGAATGCAAAAATAGTCTTATGTGTTAGAACATGTGATTTATTAAAGCAACTTAAGAGAGTTGTCTCTTCTGTCAGATCTACTTTTACGTGGTTCCCTGTGTTCTTCCCAGCACAGCTAGGGCTTAGACCAGAGCCAGGGGAGATAGAGAACTACATAAGGCTGGAGACCCACTGATCAGTTCCTCCACATGTGCAGGAAAACAGCTATACCTGCCAGCTGGAAGTAGGTTTGCATTTCCTGTCTTGATGTTCCCGAGGTTGGGAATAGAAGACCCCTTAAGTGTTAGGTCTGGATTTTCCCTTCAGGTTCATTTTGAGTCCTTCAAATCTCACTGAGACCCACATAAAAAGAATGTTCTGGAATGCATCCATATTTTTTATAAGATTTTATTTATTTATTTGTCAGAGAGAGCACAAGCAGGGGGAGCAGCAGGCAGAGCAGGCAGAGGGAGAAGCAGGCTCCCTGCTGAGCAAGGAGCCTGATGTGGGACTCCATCCCAGGACCCTGGGATCATGACCTGAGTTGAAGGCAGATGCTTAACCGACTGAGCCACCCAGGTGTCCCTGGCATGCATCCATATTTACAGCTGGCTTTATGTCATGTTTTCTATTCTTGAGTCTCAGTTCTCTTTGCCTTCTCAATTTTGATATCTATTTTCCCCCATTTTTGTCCCTATTCAAATTCCTCTAACTCTAATGGCCAGTAGGTCTCTTTTAACTTCTGATCTGACTCTATTCATCTAGCATTCAATTTAGCTTCCACTTTATTAAGTTGGTACTACCAAGGCAAAACTCTATTTGATGAATCCTGGTTTCTATGTCCTAGTTTTTTCCAAGAGAGATAGCAAAATCTGTGGTTTAGCACTGGGTTCCCTCTCTCCCTTCTCCACCCCTCCTTACCTCTTTCTTTTCCATCGGTGCCAATTTATTAATTTATAATGAAAAATACAAATGTCAAGTTATTGGTTCTTTTTTAGATTGGTTTATATTTTTCCCCTATACATAAAAGAAAACTTGCTTAGTGAGCATGGAAAAAGACATAGGGTAGTAAATTATTATTTGATTGCTTAAGCCATGCATCTCTGAAATAGGAAAGTACTTTCCACTTGGATCATATGCTTGAGCTTGGGAATCCTTCTACTCTGTTGGATGGTATTGTATATGTTCTATGGAGCCTGAGGATCCTCCTTTTTCATGCACAAATGTAAGCAGCATATGCAGTTACAATTGTTTTTTTCCCACCTTCTCAAAGTTTCCTTATTTCTCTGCTTTCTTTTTCTGCTGCTTTAATGATGCATTTCTATATTTCTCTCCTTTTTCCTCATCTTCCTATCTCTTGTTTCTTTTCTGGACACTCTTTTGCTGCACATCATATGTCTTTCTGAATACTCCTAGCACTGCCCCTCCATCTCTGTCCTTCTGCCCCCCGGTTTCTGTTTTTATGTAGTGAAGGGACTGTTCTCTGTTGCCACAGAAAATCAGATCATCATTGGTATCTAAAGGCAGATATCCTTCCGAATCTATGCTTCTTTAGCATTTCCTAGAAATAGGGAAGTGCAATCACCATTACTTCTTAATTTCCCTATCTAGGGAAATTAGTGATATGGCAGAGACTAAGGTACAGCAAAGGCTTTTGGACAATCTCAGCTGTTTGACAGCCATGGTAGTAGCCCATTAAAATGCCAATTTGGAACTTTTAATTCATTATTATTTATACTGAGTTTTATACAATAACATTTGACTTAAAAATCTTATCTATTTATTTATCTTACCAAGGGTATGAGATGGGGGAAGCATATCTTAGGATCTGTTCTTAATTAGTTTCTTCAGGACTTGCTTTCAGCAGCATGTCTCTCTCTCTCTCCCTCTGTGTGTGTGCGTCTGTGTATGTGTTTTCTGAGTAAATGAGGAAGTAAGTAAATGGGGGACATCTCATGATGGGAAAATGAACCCAAGAAGAATTAAAGATGGATAATGATATTATTTTCTTTGTATTTTAGTTGTTCATTAACTAAAATGAAGGCACTATAAATGAATGAAACTAGAATGAAAAATTGGCAAGGTAAAACATTTTTAAAGAAATCATATTTTTCATTTTTTAACAATGTGAATTAACTCCAATTAGCTGTTTACAAGATTTGCCAAGTAGAACTCCTACCACAACTGTTTTAATGCACAACAAAGGTCCATTTGTAAGTAATCATTTTTTTCCTCCAAGGATATTGTGAAAGTGTGTTTTTGGTTTGTTTATCATCCCCCCTGCAACTTGGCTTATACTGATTTTCTCAGGTCCTTGCAACTCGAAGTATGTTTGTGCCTGGCTAGCATAAGCATCAACAGGGAGCTTGTTAGAAATGCAGAATCTCAGGGCCCTGTCTTAAAGCTACTGAATCAGAACCTGCATTTAACAACATCCCCAAGTGGTTCCTATAAATATTGAAGTTTAAGAACCACTGACCTAGAAGATCTTTTACCTCAAATTACTTTAGTAATTTAGTCTAGGTAAAAGGTAAGCTTTATTCTTCATGAAATCATCTCAAATTCTGAATTAGTGGAGTCAAAGCTAATCAACTTTTATTAAATTTCATTCCTAATGTAGATTAAATTTCACTGTTTTGATTTTACGTACAGTTTTTATTATCTACTAACTTACTTCATAGGCTTGAGTTCTCTACTTCAGAGAAAAACATTTATTAAAAACTGGAGTCCTACCAAATCCTCTTTCAATCTCTTCAGCCTATCTGGACTTTCCATAAGATTCTATTTGAGGGAGATTTTTGACATCTTGACATTTCCTTTTCCCTGGAGCATTGTATTCTTTCCTTTAATTGTGTGTTGGATAATTTCCTCTAGCCTCAGAAGAAACCTATGTATCACGTTTTTATTTCCTGAATTAAGAACTTAGAGAAGTTTTTTTTTATATGTTCAATTGGCAATATTTGGAACTATTTGATGAGGTAAAAATTCCTTATATATTGTAAAACACATTTAAAGACAGGTTTCAGCTTTTGGTTCAAATAGGAGTGAATTTGTAGAGCGGCGGGAAAAAGGTCTGCTTATCATGGTATACACCTTATGTCTCTTACATCCACTTTATCTTTTATCTTTGTATTTCAAACAATAGCTCTAAGTGGTTCCAACATGTGTAAACCAAAAACTATAAGGCAAAATAAAAATAGGACATGTCACATTTGCCTCACATCTATTTAAAAGGACAATTTATTGATCAATCTGAGAATCTATACTTTCTCTTTAAAGATGCATAATATTGTAACTATCTGGATGGCATCCTTAACCCAACTTATTTATATATACCTTTTACAGTAAGAAGGTATAAAAAGAAACTTCTTGGATATTAATTTATTTGCATATGAATCTCAAATTATTGTAAAACTAGAAATATAAACTTTCTGAAGGCTGACATTTTTGTGTTTTTTTTCACCATTGTACCCTCCACCACCCAGAACAGTGCCACACATACAGTGTATGATAAACACTTGCTGACAGAATGAATAAATAATGAGATTAGAAATGTAAGTTCTCTTCCAAATTAAACAGTTGGGATTCATTTTTTATTGGTTACATTTTGCTAAAAGTGTCTTTGGGTAATAAGGTCCTCCCTGGAAATAAGATCTTATCTAAACAATTAATAACAGAAGCCAAAGATAATTGTGATTCTTGAAGGTATTATATAGGAATGGCCACAACAATATGCCCAGTTTACCTATCACTCATCTATTTCATGGCTTTTGTCTATGATGGTATCCCATCTGAAATGCTTTTCTCTTGAAGTGCTGCTTCTTCCCATTCCTTGATCTGACCCCATCCCATAGACTTCTGGTAACAAAACTATTCAGAGGGATTTTCCACCTATCACTTTTCTGGCCCTGAGGTAGATGGAGCCTATTTTTCCTTCAACCTTGACCCTGATGTCTTTCTCTCTATTTGATTGGCTGATGGCATGGGTCTCCAGTAAGTTTATCTAACAGACTCATGACCCCTTTTCCTTATGGAAAAACACACTCCATGGTTATGTCAACAGGTATATAAGAAATGGTGGTGTGATATTTTCCCTTTTGGGGAAGATTTTGGGTCAGAGTAACTTCAGTTCCCTCCAATTTCACTTCTATGTCTTATAAAAAGGCCCCCATAGAGACCTGGTCTTCCCATACCCTGCTGAGTTCTAAAACAAATAGGGTCTATATGGTGGTGGTTGTGAGGGAAGGACAATGCAGAATCAGTGGTTCCATGAGATCTGTCTGTCCTTTCTTGGGCAAATGGAGTCCTAAGTGCTCACGGACAGAAGAGCCAGGGTGACTACCTTGTTAGGGAAGCATGAACCATGGCAGTTACAGGATTCAGAGGAAGTCTTGGGGGCATGTCATTAGAACTTTATGTTGTGGCTGCCAGCTTTATGGAATGCCAGAGCCTGCTAAGTGTTGGGCTGAAGCTGTTGTAATTATTGTTGTTCCCGAAAAAATGACTCAAAAGCTAAGGAGGGTGTGAGACTGTGAAGGTCAGCCAAAGTTGTGGACTATGTGCTATGAGAATCCTGTGTCCCAAGTAATCTGGTCTATTTTTCAATTCAATTTAATTCAATTTAAGACTTTATATATTTACTGGATACTTTGCTTGGTGCAGGAGATATAAATAAGATAAATATCTCATGATTCAATAGGAGAGACCAAGACATACACATGTAATTTAACCTGTTAAGCATTAGATTATGAATACTTAGCTAATGAAAAGGAAGGTAAATGATTCTACCTGGCTGGTCTGGGGAGAAAATATGGGGAAACCTTCACAGAACAAATGAAAATGTGCATCTAAAGTATCTAGATTGAGTTGATTCTTGGAAGGTGAATAGGATTTTAACAAAGAACATGATATGTTCAGTCATGATGAATAGTTTATATGACTAGAAAATTGGTTGAATTGGGTAAAAGGCTAGAGATGAGATAGAATAGGAAACTGAGAACCACATGGTAAAGGGTTTCAAATCCAACATAAATTGAACATCCATAAGAATCCAAGCACATGGCTATGTTCTGATGGTACAAAAATGAATAAAAGCCAGTATCTATTTTTGAGATGTTCTCAGTTATATGCATGAGTCAGATTTGAAGTAGTGTGGGGAAGAATTGCAGGTATAGAGAACTACACATGCGAAAAAGAGGCTTGATTATGTCTGTGATTTAGGAAACAATACTGGCCCAGCACTGCTGGATATGAGATAGGGATGGGTGGAGATAAATCTTAAAAAGCAGATTGAGATAAGATTGGAAGCCCATTGTGTACTGTAATTAGAAGTTTGGATTTTATGCTATAATTAACAAGCAGCTATAAGGACTTTAAAGTGGAGATTAACATGATTCATATCTGATTTATAATTGATAACTTTGGTGGTGTTATATGAATTGTGACTTGACAGAAAGATGGGAAGAGAGATTGGAGACCAAAAAGCCAGGTAAGGACATTAAAGTGGTCTGGACAAGAGGTTTTCTGATCTAAAGCAGCTAGGTTTTATCATTAATGATACGGTATTTTATGGGGCTTGGGAAGACAGGGAAGGATAATTTTCCTCTGCTTGTTTTTCAGTGAGAGGAAGGAGGTCACCGTAAGTTTGAGGTATCTGGGTTATCCAAGTGGAGCAGTGAGATGGACAGTTGAAAATATGCAACTAGAGTATAGATTAGTCTAGATTTGAAATGTCTACCTGGTGTCAACAGCTTGCAGGGGATAGAGGAAGCCAAGTAAACAGCCAGAGATGAACATATATTAGGCACTCAGTCAATATTTGTGGAATAAATGGGTGGATGTACATTCTGGATTTACCCTGAGGGACACATGCTATTTCTGTTCTTCAGTTTACCCTTGCCTGTATATAGCATCGCTTACAATTCAACATGTAACCCATATTAGATGGGATTAGATATTTCTCTGGTCTTCAAAAACTGGAGACAAAATTAATCTAAAAGGAACATGATCATATTTTTCTAGTTAAAAAGTAGGCATTATTGTGCATGAGAAGATTTTTACCCTCATCATTTTCAAATAAACGAGATATTATACATTAAACAATGAAAGATGAAATAGCACACAATTTCCTATGTCATCAGAAGTATGTTCTTTTTTGACCTTTACAAGGTGAATTCAAAAGTTAATTCAATTTTCCCACTAAAGGCTATTAAGGTTCCAAAGCAAGGGTTTAGGTTGGATTCAGAAAGATTTTAATGAGTTGGAAGTCGGTCAAAAAAAAATTTACTACTTATTTTAAAAAATGTTCCTTGTTTATCATGACTTTCTCCCCAACATTTTCATAGTTTATCCTCTATCAAAATCAAGTCCTATTAGCTGATCCACTGCTATGTTAATTTGAAAGTACAAATTTCTTTCAAGGGCCTAAATAACTTACAGAGCATTTAAAAATATATATCATCAGTTGGATGAACATCCCACTCTTGATTTTAGCTCAGGTCATGGTCTCGGGGGTCCTGGGATTAAGATCCATGTCCAGTTCTGTGCTCAGCGGGGAATCTGCTTGAGGATTCTCTCTCCCTCTCCCTCTGCCTCCCCCCACCTCAAATAAATAAATACATATTTAAAAAAAATAAAAATATATATCACTTGAAAGGAATTTGACCTAAGTTTAAGTAAAGAATCTCAAAACTGCTACAAATTGAAATATGATTTTTAAATCTCTGCTAATTTGTACTTTTCTAATTTTTAATGTGATATTCATGTTCAACAATGTGATGTTTCTTTTTGTATTCTCTTTGAAGGAGAGGTTTATGAAGGTAATTAGCAGACTATGGAATTTTAGTTGATTAATATAAACTAATTCAGAGAAAATTCTGTTTTTGAACATTACACACACACTACTAATCACAGATGAGTATGAAATGGAGATGGTGTTTAATTAGTGGTTTGAGCTACTGTCTTGGGTTAGTTTCTCCAGAATCAGGCTCAGAGTAGAGGATTTGTGGCCAGGTGATTTTTTAAGGAGCTACTTTTTGGGAGAAGCTGGCAAAGGAGTGGGAAGTTGGGCAAGCCATGCAAAGGTAGGATTTTAAGCAATGTCTTTCTTGGCCTCAGATTGAGCCCAAAGGGTTACTCAAGAGTATTAGGTGCACCTCTGAGTTTCTTACTGTAGGCAAAAACCAGGACTGTCTTGTTCAGTGTCGGCTAGTCATTTGTTAAGGGCTATGGAGAGTAGGGGAAAAGGGGAATATATTTCTGGAACTTCCTTCTTATTATATAGCCAAAGTAGGCCTCTGAGGAGAGTCTGACCTTGGTCATCAGAATCCAAAGGAGTAAGTGTGGGGGGTGGGGGGTGGTGGTAGAAATGGTAGAAGGGATCTGAAGAGATCTGAGTGGAGCAATATATATGCTTTATATAGTCAAAACCTAATTTTCTTGAAGATATTACAATTTCCAAACTTGTCTAATTTCTCTAATTTCAGTTGCTGATCCAAAAGTCCACACAAACAAGGTTTTATGTAACTGGTTATAGTACATTTGTTGCTTGGTTGCTAAGCTAAAAATGTCCTCTTTTCTCTATACACAAAACCAGGTAGAAATGCATTTAGAGACACACTAGCTGGCTAGAAAGAAATGTTCTTTATTGCTCCATTTTTTTTTAGAGAGGCTTCCTTCCGGTCCTAGCACAAACTATTCCACATAATGTGTTTCTATAGTAGAAATAGGTATGTGATTCACCAAATAACTTCCATATTACATTTGACGAGTGACCATTTTTTTCATTCAAGAGTTTTTCCCGATCCAAAGTTTTGCTTTTGTTATGGGCAGTTGCTTTTTTTTTTTTTTTTTAATCTTTGCCTTGCTAAGATATTTGTTGGTATAAGGATAAAGAAACCATATAAATGCATATGGTGACGTTCTAGCTCAAAAGCACTTCACAGAAATCTCTAAATCATTAGTTTTTCTTTATTAAATGTGCGTGAAGCTCATTGGTACAAAAGTTACTTCCTGGTTGGGAGTAATTGCTTGAAAGATTAAGAGAAGTTATTTAAAAGACATGTTAGCTTTGCTTTTTTGAAATGAGTGATATCCAAGATCCATTGTCCTCTAAAAAAAATTCGAATTTGATGCAAGAAAATATCTTGACAGAGATCTTAAGATAATAGCTAGTATTTGTTGCTCCAACTGAAGGCACCTGTGTTTTCAAATATTTCACTATTACATTGACAAACCACGGTCAACAGGGAGACCATAGTGGAGACTGGCAGTCATTTTCATCACAGAAAGGCATTGTCATCTTCTCCGCCTTTCATTAAAATACAACAAACCTAAGGGGCACCTGGATGGCTCAGTCATTAAGCCTCTGCCTTAGGCTCAGGTCATGATCCCAAGGTGTTGGGATCAAGCCTTGCATTGGGTCCCTGCTCAGCAGGAAGCCTGCTTCTCCTTCTCCCACTCCCCCTGCTTGTGTTCCCTCTCTTGCTGTGTCTCTCTCTGTCAAATAAATAAATAAAATCTTAAAAACAAAAACCCTCAACAAACCTAAAATCAGTACTGATTTACCTTTCAGGGTAATTGCACAATCTCTCTGGCATTCTTCCCTTCCCTCACCCTCCCTCCTTCTTATACTTATCCAGTGTGAGGAGAAATAAAGGAAAGGAGGTCAAATGGTTTCACTTCTGGAAATATGACCTTATCTTAGCTTCCAAGAGAATTTTTCTAGTTTGTTTTGTGAAGGTAGTTCAATCACTTACTTGAAGAAATAAGGTATCTTTTTGTTTGTATTCCCTATAATTATTTTCCCACCCCCTCAAATGTTAGCAAAATGACTTTTAAAAACACCCACACTCATACCTTCTTATTGCCGAAAATGTAGTAGGTACAAAGAAAGATATGTAGGGATAGGGCAGAATGGAGACAATTATGAAGAAGCAGAGGAAATAGAGGGAACATGTTCCCAGATATTTGATATGAGTGGTTTACTATAACTGGACAATTCATTTAACTTCAAACTTCTTGTCATTTAAGGTGAAGGAAAACATATTTTGATTTCTCAGCTCATCTGTCATCAATATCAGATCACTCTGACACAGAGAAATGGTCCACAAGCTGAAAGGCACTTGGCCCATTTTATCCCCACCAATTCTGTTTTCCTAAATTCCAGTCAGAAATCATAAATTTTAGAGGAAGTCTTTACATGTGAAATGTATATTATCTAAATGGTAGAAAATGAGGTCCAGAAGTGATGTGACTGCTAAAGAATGTGTGGAATAATGGAAATAGACTTAGACATCACCCCTCACCCAGATCTTGGGCCACTGTATTTATCAACATTTTACTTTCACAGTGGAGTGAAAATTATGTTAGGAATGACAGTGGCTTCTCTGTACTCTGAAACTGTGGTGCGAGAACACTGATGGCAGAATGGTGGGAAGCCAGACTGAGGTGACAATCCCTTTCTTCCCCTGTTCTCACTCACTTTTTATTCCTTTTGATCTAAGCGTCTTATTTCTCATTTCCTTGTGGTGAGTTTTATGAGACATTTTTGAGCTCCATAATATCTGCTTCTCTGGCCAAATTGTAGTTTGACAGCAGACAAATCATTGTCCCTCTTGAACATCTGTTTTTATTGCTGTAAAGCAAAGAGGCTAGTCCTTGTCTTCTTGCTCCCTCGTAAGAGTTTAAGGGGAAGGAAGAAGAAAGAGTGCATAGAATGTTCTAGACATCCAGGGAAAAGGCGCTGCATACCAAGGGTTATCTACCTATCTCATGGTGTTCTTGTGAATTGAGATAATATGTGAAACATTTTGAGTTTCATGAAACACAAGCAGCATATGTATTTGAGCTGTTATGATTAATGTTCTGTGAAGTTATAGCAGCATTTTACTTAATATGTTTATTCACTGTTTCACTCATTCTATGGCAGACTCCACATGGGCAGTGATTCAATAGTAGAAAGTGAGACTGTGTTTAAAAAAATTCCCAAGGAAATATACAGTCGTCCAATAAATATTGTATCCCCTGTCTGCACATCACCAGGCTGTCTACTGTGATTCATATTTTCCTTCCCATGAGGAGGGGTGGGGGAGAGGTGGTAATGAAGGGAGAACGCAAAGAAAGAAAATGTCAGAGAGGTTTATATTGAAGTGATTGCAGGTCTTCTAACACTCATCATGCTGAAAGTGCCTCTAAACATTAAGATACTCAAACGTCTCTTTTGGAATGACTCATCAGTGGAATGGATTTGAATATCTCCGTTTGCTACAGAATGACAAGCTTAAAAAAAAAATTTCCTAGAAATCTATTTTAAGAAACATGGGCCATACGGATCAACCTCCTCCATGGTCCATTCAATTCCAGAGCATCATGAAAATATTTATTAAATGTTTAAAATTTATTGCAATTAACATATTACTTTAAGACAAGCTAACAGAAAACAACACAGACTAATTGAGTCAACAAAAATATTTTGGGGGAAGCTGAGCAGCCTACACAATTTAAGAAAGATTTGAACCAGCAGACTTTGAGAAAGACCAGAACATCTGCTTTTGCCATCTGAAGAGCAGGGATTCAGGACTCTCTCTCCTTTGGCTGGGCCATCACCCATATTAGTCCCTGTGCTCTATTTAAGATACAACTTCTTGGGAGAGCTATAATTGGATTAATTTGGATCAAGTACCCAACTAGATGTTGATGATTATGAAGGGGTTCCAACGATTGACAACCCCACCAGAAACATATGGACCTGGGGAGGTGCAAATCTCCAAAGGAAAAGAGGTTGGCAGACAGAACCCAATACATCTACTATCTCAAAATGATTCTCTATGCTATAGTTAAGTTGATTTCTTAAAATATGTGGTAAGTACATTTTACAGTATATTGGACTCCTGACAACTTTTATGCTCTGGTTGTATATATTGCTTAAAGCTTGTCAGAAATCATAAATTTCAGAGGAAGTCTTTACATGTGAAAGGGATGAAGTGGTCTGTATTTCTGGGTTTACCTTGGAATGACCATTAATTAGCTATATGACATGGGCAGGAACCTTAATCTCTCAGGGTCTCAGTTTCTAGAGTTGAAAAATGAGGGGATTTTTAGATTTATCTTTTTTTCCATTTGTTTTTGTTTTGTTGTTTTTCTGAGATACAGAATTGAATAATTGGGGCGCCTGGGTGGTTCAGTTGGTTAAGCGACTGCCTTCAGCTCAGGTCATGATCCTGGAGTCCCTGAATCGAGTCCCGCATCGGGCTCCCTGCTTGGCGGGGGGTCTCCTTCTCCGTCTGACCCTCTTCCCTCTCGTGCTCTCTGTCTCTCATTCTCTCTCTCAAATAAATAAATAAAATCTTTAAAAGAAAGAAAGAAAGAAAGAAAGAAAGAAAGAAAGAAAGAAAGAAA
>NW_023270454.1:36513756-36825332 GCF_011800145.1 Mirounga leonina | reverse complement strand
AAAGAAAGAAAGAAAGAAAGAAAGAAAGAAAGAAAGAAAGAAAGAAAGAAAGAAAGAGAATTGAATAATTGTACAACTCAGTGTATGGTACACCATCACATTCTTCTAAGCGAGGTGCCTCTTTTGTTTTACTTCATTTTCTACTTAATCCCTAATCTCCATTCTTTTTACTCCATGGATAACCAATCTAATACTTTCAATATATGTTCTTGTATATGTAAAATATATATTTTTTGTCCTATGGTTCTGCATATATATTATATATATACACATTTAAGCTGTTTGTGACTGGTATGGTCTACTAGTCTCATTCCATTTTTTTAAATTGTTTTCATGCAACATCATATTTTTAAGAACTATCCACATTGGCTCCTGTATATCTAGTACATTATTTCTAATTGTTTTGTAGCATTTCATTATGTACCCACTATTTTTGTATTTATTTTTCTAGTGCTACATACATAAAGCAGTACCAAACTTCTTACTTGTACATGTTTGGGTTCTTTTTTTTTTTTTTTTTTTGTAGGACTTGCAAAGGTTTCTTTGGGATATTCCTGATTTAGTATGGTTGAAATATGAAAATTCATAATTTCACTAAGTACAGTCAATTTTCCAGAAATGTCTTACCACTTACCACTCCTATCAGTTCTGTATCAAAGCTCTTACTTGTCTATATTCTTTTCAACACTTTATATTATCCAACTTTTTATGTACATTTATGTATATAGAAATAGATACATGCACATATATATGTTTATGTATATGTGTTTTTTGCTTTCTAGACACCAAGATATTCCCCCTACTTTTTTCTAATTGTTTTATCATTTTAACTCTCACACTGAAGTCCTTAATCCATTTGAAATAAACCTTGTTTTTCATTTTGCCTTTCTGCATGTAAACACATTTTTTCAAGACCATCTACTAAATAAGCCATCTTTCATCTTTTCTCACTTATTTTTGGTGTCAACTTTATGATATAGCAATTCACATATAAATATTAGCCTCTTTTAAAATCTCTATTCTGTTTCATTAATATTTGTTTTCGTACCTTTACCACATTGCTTCAAATTACTATAGCTTGTGGCATGCCTTAATATCTGAGAGGTTAAGTTCTTGCTCTTTTTCTTTTTTTCAAAATTGGCCTACTGACCAACTAGTTATTCACATGGAAAGATAAATATACCATATTATAAACAAATAAATTCCAGATGAATAAGGGCATAGGAATAATCTAAAAATAAAACTTTGAAAATCTATGAGAATAAATGCACAATAGATGCATTACTGAGATCTTCCTAGCAAAACTGGAAATGTAGAGGCTATAAAATAGGAGATAGAAATAATTGTCTACATAAAAATTTAAAACCTTTTATGGCAAAACATTTCATAAAAGATCAATAGGCAACAATGAAACAAGAAAAACACATTTGTAACTCAAAGTATTAATTTCTGCATTATTCAGAGATTAACAACTCAGTTAAAAATGGACATAAGATATGAATAGATAATTCAGAAAAAAAACAAATTTAAATAGTTAACAAATGGGAAAAGATGCACAAATTTTAAAAAACAGAAATCCACATTAAAGAAACAATGAGATAAAACTTTATATTCATTGGACAGACATAGAGAAAAGAATAATGTGATACATATTAGTGGTAGGGATATTAAAATATGTAGCATTTTGGGAAGGGAATATGGCAATAT
Source organism: Mirounga leonina (assembly GCF_011800145.1). Classification (NCBI taxonomy): domain Eukaryota; kingdom Metazoa; phylum Chordata; class Mammalia; order Carnivora; family Phocidae; genus Mirounga; species Mirounga leonina. Next base: position 36,823,625 of record NW_023270454.1, on the reverse strand, counting down.
CTATGGATATTAAAAATACATATTCTTTTCTATTCAATACTTCTAATCCCAGAAATCTCTCCATTACAAAAATATAACTACAAGTACAAAAGTAAAAGTACAAACATACAAAAATAAAAGTACAAGTCTATATGAACATTTTACTCCCAAGGACCTTTACCACAGCATTGTATATATTCACCAAAAATGGGAGGTAAAGATATACTAATGAGATGAATATAAGTGAATTATGGCTCAAACACTATGTAATATTCTACAGTCCTGAGAATGACTTAGAACACATGTATGTATATTTACATAATATATGATTATGGAGAAAAATAGAATGTTAGCATGGCCACATGGAATTAGGGATGAAAGTGGAGAAAAGATATCCATGATAAAGAAAGAATGTATGATATGATCTCATCTCTATAAAAATATGTATGTATATGTATGCATAAGGAATACAACAATGGATAGTTAGAATGTTAAATGTGGTTATCATAGGGTAGTGAAATTCCAGGTGACTTCTTCACATTTTTATATATTGTTATGATTTTTTAGTGAACATGTTTTATTTACATAGTCAGAAAAAATGTATTTTCATTGTGTGAAAAAATTTATAAAAATGCAAAACAAATATAAAACTTTTAAAAATTGACAACTATTTATCAACCTTTATTCTTCCATGTAGTATTAGAAAGTTTGTAAGGTGTATAAAAAATTTCTACTGGTATCTTTATTAGCATTACATTGAATTAAAGAAAAATTCCTTACAGATTTGATATCTTTATAATGTTACATCATATTTTATATTCATTTAGTTCTCATTTTTATTCCTTAAAAGAATTTAAACATTTTCTTTGTAAAGGTCTTTTTCATCCTATATTAGGATAATTCTTAAATATATTGTTTTTGTTGCTATTATAAAGGTTTTCTTATTTTCTCTTTTATAGTTTGTTTTGAGGTATAGAAGAACCTTTTTCACATTTGTAAGTTGATAATTATCTTGTAATTGTGCTGAATTATTAGTTCATGTGGTATTTTTATTTGTTTGTATTTATTTTATAATTAAAATTTTTTATTGTGGTAAAATGCATATAACAAATTTACTATCAGCTATTTTTTGGTGCACAGTTCAGTATTATTAAATATATTCATATTGTTGTTTAATGATCACCACCATCTTGAACCCTTTTCATCTTGCAAAACTGAAACTCTCTACCCATGAAAGAATAACTTCCCTTTCCTACCCTTCTCCCAACCCCTGACAACCACCATTCTATTTTCTGTCTCTATTAATTTGATTGTTCTAGGTATCTCATATAAATGGAATGATATAGTACTTATTCTTTTGTGACTTTTGTGACTAAGTTTATATGTAAACTTATAAATGTTGAAATATGGTGGAATATATATATTATATATATAAAAAATGTGAGCGATATCTCCATTGATCCGTTGATGGACATTTGTTGTTTCTTTTTTTTATTATTATGTTATGTTAATCACCATACATTACATCATTAGTTTTTGATGTAGCATTCCATGATTCATTGTTTGCATATAACACCCAGTGCTCCATGCAGAATGTGCCCTCTTTAATACCCATCACCAGGCTAACCCATCCCCCCACCCCCCTCCCCTCTAGAACCCTCAGTCTGTTTCTCAGAATCCATCGTCTCTCATGGTTCATCTCCCCCTCCGATTTCCCCCCCTTCATTCTTCCCCTCCTGCTATCTTCTTCTTCTTCTTTTTTTTTTTTAACATATAATGTATTATTTGTTTCAGAGGTTCAGGTCTGTGATTCAACACTCTTACACAATTCACAGTGCTCACCATAGCACATACCCTCCCCAGTGTCTATCACCCAGCCACCCCATCCCTCCCACCCTGGACCACTCCAGCAACTCTCAGTTTGTTTCCTGAGATTAAGAATTCCTCATATCAGTGAGGTCATATGATACATGTGTTTCTCTGATTGACTTATTTCGCACCATTTGTTGTTTCTATCTCTTGGCTACTGAGAATAACGTTGCTATGAACATGGGTATAAAATTCTCTTTGAGACTCTGTTTTCAATTCTTTTGGGTATATACCCAGAAGTAGAATTGCTGGATCATATGCTAATTCTATTTTTAATTTTTTGAGACACTGCCATACTGTTTTCCATAGCAGGTGTACGATTTTACATTCCTACCAACAGTGTACAAGGGTTCTAATTTCTCCACATCCTTGCCAACACTTCTCTGTTTTTTTTTTTTTTTAATAGTAGCCATTTTAACAGGTGTGACATAGTGTCTCATTGTGGTTTTGATTTGCATTTTGTTAATGATTAGTAATACTGAACATCTTTTCGTGTGATTATTGCCTATTTGCATATCTTCTTTGGAGAAATGTCTATTCAAGTCCCTTGCCCATTTTTGAATTGAGTTGTTTGCTCTTTTTTGTTGAATTTTAGGAATTCTCCTTTCTCTGGATATTAATCCATTATCAGATATATGATTTGCAAATATTTCCCCCATTCTGTAGGTTGTCCTTTTAATCTGTTGATGCTATCTTTTGATGCACAGAAGTTTTAAATTTTCAAGAAGTCCAATTTGTCTATTTTTGTTGTTGCTGTTGTTGTTGCCTGAGTCATGCTGGAGAAATCATTGCCAGATCCAATCTCTTGAAACTTTTGTCCTATGTTCACTCCTAAGGTATTTATAGTTTTAGCTCTTACTTTTAGGTCTCTGATCCATTTTGTGTTGATTTTTGTATATGGTTATCAGGTAAGATTCCAACTTTATTCTTTTGCATGTGGACATCCAGTTTTCTCAGCATCATTTGTTGAAATCAAGAGTTTATTTTATTGTGGATTATCATATCATTTGTAAATAATGGCAGTTTTCTATTTCTCCCTTCACTTCTTACAACCCTTTTCCCTTTTCTTGTTGAATTGGCCAGGGTTATGAGATACCATGCTAAGGAGAGGCAAAGTGAGCATCCTTATCTTGTTCTAAAATTTAAATGGATGTATCTAAAGTTACTTCGCGAAAAAAATGAGACTTGCTGAAGGCTTTGGGTATATGGTCTTTTTCAAATTAAGAAAGTTGACTTCTATTTTTGCAAAGTTTATGAGATTAAAATATTGGTGTGTTGAACTTTATCAAATACTTCCATGGTACCTGTTGAGCTATCATAATTGTTTTCTTTTAGTCCATCATTTAGTTTCAACTAAAATTCTAAATTATTGTTTATAATTATTAATTCTGTTATTCATTAATTATGATATCCCCTGCCTCTGTTTAACTTTTTTCATGCTAACTGCAAGAATTTCTGAGAAGGTTTTGGTAAAATATCAAGCTATAGTTGTTGATTCATTTTTTTTCTAGATGTCAATTCTATCAATTTTTGCTTTATATAATGTGAAGCTATGTTCTTTGTTTCATTTATGCCTTTGATCTATTGTTATCAGCATATAATGGTCCCCCCCAGTCTTTTATGATTGTTTTTGATATTGAGTTTTATTTTGTCTGATATTAAAATTGTTATTCCAGCTTCCATCTTTTTTAAATAATCTTTTTATTTTAGAACAGCTTTATATCTATAGAATTATTGTGAAGATAGTACAGAGAGTTCCCATACACCCCCACACACAGTTTCTTCTATTATTAACATCTTATATTAGTATGGTATGTTTTTCACAATTAATGAACCAATATTGACACATTATTATTGAAGAAAGTTCATATTTCATTCAGATTTCCTCTGTTTTTACCTAATGTCATTTTGCTTATCAAGGATCTCATCCAAGATTTAGTCACCATGTCCACTTAGGCGCTTCTTAGTTCTGACAGTTTCTTAGACTTTTCTTGTTTTTGATGACCTAGACAGTTTTGATGACCACTGGTTATATGTAGAATGTTCCTCAGTTGGGGTTTATCTGGTGTTTTGAAAGATTAGACTAGAGTAATGTCTTTTTGAGTGGAAGACACAGAGGTAAAGTGCCATTCTCATCACATCATATCAAGGGTACATACTATGAGTATAATTTATCAGTGTTGATATTAACCTTCATCACCTGGTTTGAAGTAGTGGTTTTCAAGTTTCTCCACTGTAAAGTTCCTCTTTTTGTCTTTCCCTTTCCATACCATAATCTTTGGAAGAAAATCTTCATGCACAACCCACATTTAAGGAGTAGAGAATTATGCTCTACTTCCTTAAGTGTGGAGTATCAACATAAATTATTTGGTGTTCTTCTGCATGGGAGACTTGTCTATTCTCTCAATTTATTTATTCAACTACTTATTTATATCAGTATGGACTCAAGATTATTTATACTGTGGGTTATAATCCATTTACTACTTTATTTTGTTAAAATAAAATTGGTCTAATGTTGACTTTTGGGTACTCTTTCAGTCAGTTCCTGTATATTTTTGACATACCTTTTCATTGCAGGTTTTTTTTTTTTTTTTAAGGCATTTTCTTACTTCCTAGTGCTCTAAGACATTTCAGATTCATCTTGTCTATTTTGTGCTCCAGTTCTAGAATCAGTCATTTCTCCAAGGAACTCTGGTTTCTTTTATTGGAGAATGGTTTTAGAAACCACAGTTTTGGTGCTAGATGTTCTTTTTTTTTTTTCTTTTAGTTTAAATTCAGTTAGCCAACATATATAGTACATCATTAGTTTCAGATGTAGAGTTCAGTAATTCATCAGTTGCATAGAACACCCAGTGCTCATCACATCACATGCCCTCTTGTTGCTAATGGGTGTCATTGCTTCTTGGCCCTCTCAGCTGACAGAACAAGGAAATATATGTGTATATACTAACCATGTACACATATATCTATAAATGTTCCATATGTATGTTACCATCTGTATCTATATTAAGCTAAATATGAGATCACATTGATGTCTTCAATTCTAACTCATTACCACATGATAATTCTAGAATTTCCTCCTTATTTGTAACCTCTCACTCTCACAGTGAGAAACCTGACTCTCACTACTCGCCATTCTTTGTCTTGCCTTAGAAATTTTAGAATTAGTTTGTATATTCTTTAGGAAATAGCTTATGAGATTTTTTCTGAGATTTTAATTGGGATTGAACTAAATCAAGTTGTGAAGAAATTACATCTTAATAATGAGTCTTCAGATCCATGAACACAGAATATCTTGCCCTTTTAAAGGTATTCTTTGATTATTTTTTATTGGTAGTTTTGCATTTTTTTAGCTTTCCATATTTTCCATATATAATTCCTACACATATTTTGTTAGATTTATACCTAGCACCAATTTGTTGGGTGCTATTATAAATATATTAAAATCCCAAATCCCAGTTTTTCATTGATAGTATGGAGGAAAATAATAGACCTTTTTGTATTAGCCATACATCCTGTGACTTTGCTATACTCTTATTTATTTTAGGAGATTTTTCTTTTTGTTAATTTTTAGAATTTTCTGTATAGATAATCAAATCATCTGTGAAGAGAGACGGTTTTATTTCTTCCATTTCCAATTGATATGGCTTTTTTTTTTCTTATTTTAGCACTCTCATTAAGAGTTCTAGTACAATATTGAATAGGAGTGGAAAAGATAACATCCATGCCTTGTTTCTTATCTCAGGAGGAAAGGATTCAGTTTCCCATAATCAAATGTAATGTTAGCTGTAGGTGTTTTAGAGATGTTCTTTATCAAATAGAAGAAATTTTCTCTATTCTTACTTTGCTGAAAATCTTTGTCGTATAGTTGTTGGATTTCTGATATGATCATATACTCGTTCTTCTTTAATCAGTTGATATAGATTACATTGGTTGATTTTTAAATGTAGAAACAGCCTTGCATGCCTGGAATAAATACCATTTGTTTGTGGCATGTAAATTTGTGTATACATTGTTAGATTCAGTTTGGTAATATTTTGTTAAGGATTTTTGAATCCATGGGAGATTTTGGTCCTTTCCTTGCCTTTCTTTTAATGATGTATCTGGTTGTGGTAGTAGGCATCATAGAATGAATTAGGAACTACTCCTTCTGCTTCTATCTTCTGGAAAAGATTATGGAGAATTGATATCATTTCTTCCTTAAATGTTTGGTAAAATTTACCAGGGAAATCATCTGGGCCAAGTATTTTCTTCTTTGGAAGATTATTAAATACTAATTAAATGTATTTAATATATATAGGGTTATTCAGGCTACCTAGTTCTCCTTTTGTGGATTTTGGTTATTTGTGTCTTTGCAGAAATTAGTCCATTTCATCTAAAGCATCAAATTGGTGGTCATAGAGTTATAATATTATTTACTATCCTTTTCATGATGATGGGATTAGTACTGATGATCCCTCTTTCATTTTGGTATTGGTAATTTGTATCTTCTCTCTTTTCTTGGTTAGCCTGGCCAGAGGCTTATTAATTTCATTGATTTTTTTCAACAAATCGGTTTTTGAATTCATTGATTTTCTCCATTGTTTTCTTGTTTTTAATTTTACAGAATTCTGCTCCAGTTTTTATCATTTCTTTTCTTCTGTTTGCTTTAGGCTTAAATGTTCTTTCTCTATTTTACTTTGATGAAAGCTTAGGTTATTGGTTTTAAATCTTTCTTCATTAAAAAATATGCCTTTAGGGGCACCTGGGTGGCTCACTTGGTTAAATGGCTGCCTTCGGCTCAGGTCATGATCCCAGGGTTCTGGGATCAAGCCCCGTGTTGGGCTCCCTGCTCAGTGGGAAGCCTGCTTCTCCTTCTCCCTCTGCCTGCCACTCCCCCTGCTTCTGATCATTCTCTCTCTCTGTCAAATAAATAAATAAAATATTTTAAAAATATATGCCTTTAATGCTATACATTTTCTCTAAGCCCTACCTTTATTGCATTGCACACATTTTTATAAAAATTGTATTTTCATTTAGTTTGAAATATTTAAAATTTTAAAAATTTTCTCATGAGAGGTTCCCTTCGCCAAGTGCTATTTTGAAGTATGTTGTTTAATTTCCATATATTTGGAGTTCTTCCAGTTATCTTTCCTTGATTTTTAGTTTAACTCCATTATAGTCTAGAATTTACCTTATATGATTTCTATTCTTTAAAATTTGTGAAAGTGTATTTTATGACCAGAATGTGGCTTATCTTGGTGTTTCATGGAAGCTTGAGAGGAATGTGTATGTAATCTGCTGATGTTGGATGGAGTGAACTATAAATGTCAGTTAGATCAACTTGATTGATAGTGCTGTTCAAGTCAACTATATCTTTATTGATTTTCTGCCTGCTTGATCTATCAATTATTGAAAGGGAGGTGTTGACCTCTCCAACTGTAATTGTGCACTGTCTATTTCTCCTTTCAGTTCTATCAATTATTATCTCACATATTTTGACATTTTGTGTTTAGGTGCATACATGTTTAGGATTGTTATGTCTTTTTGGAGTATTAATATTTTTCTGTTATGTAGTTCTGTTCTTTATCTCCGATAAGTTTCCTCGTTTTGAAGTCTACTTTCTCTGAAATTAATATAGCTACTCCAGCTTTCTTTTGATTAGCTTAACTCTGTGCATATTTACCAAGGATTACTTTTCTCCTCTCCCAGCTAGAGCCACAAGGGGATGTTTCTTGAGTCTTTATCTTAAGAACCTGGTGGGTTCCTGGAGATAAACACCATGTTTTTTTATTCTTAAGCTAGTATACACTGAGCCTCCAGCAATTCATCAAAATTGTCATGTACATGTCCAACTAGTTTGAGGTCTCGGCAACTTCTATTCCAGGTGAGTAGATCTTGTCTTTGACTCTCTGGGTTTACCTTTCTCTCTAGATGTTGAGGTAGCAATTTGCCCTGCAAATTTAGATCTCTGATTTGTTCAAAAAAGGTCATTGATTTTCTTTTTGTTCAACTTTCTGTTGTTGTGAGGACAGGACATTGCATGTTGGAGCTGAAACAAAGTTCAGCTTATATATTACATTTTTATTTGCTGCATTCCCCACCCCCCTAACCATTTTGTTATTTCAACCTTTTCAAATCCCCCTGCTGAGTATGCCTCCTATATTGGATGTATTACTGGGTCTTATTTTTTTAGTCCAATCTAAAAGCCTTTTGATCTGTGAATTTAAACAATTGTATTTATTATAATTACTGCTAAAATATAGGTTCTTCCATGTTATTTTGTATTTTCTATGTTTGCTTCTTTTTTAAACTTCCTTTCTTGTCTTCTACCTATTGCATTTTTTTTTTACTTTAAGGTTATACTTTTATTTTTATTCTTTAGGAGATTACTCCTACTAGGGCTCATCCCTAAATTTATTTTATTTTTCTTATTCATTTTTAAGTTTCTGTATCCTATCTCTTCCTGAACTAAATGACTGCTTGAATACCTACAACTACTTCTGTTTTATCATTACCAACTCTCTACACTCCACCCATTCATACTGTATGTTGGTATCTCTCCAGGTTTAAGTTCAGGTGGGAGAGCCATCAACCATGCTATTTGCCATCTTATCAGTTATGGAGAATCTTTGCTGTAACATTCAGTGGATCAAAACTCTAATTTATACCTCATGTATCACTTGTTAGGGACAGCAACAATGCACCTAGTCTATTTGGAATTAGAATCATAAAATTTTTGTGCAGAAAGTGATCTGAGAGATCATTTAGCAAAGTAGTATTTAATAGATAAAGGATCATTTTCTAGTGGTTCTCCAAGCAGGTTGTTCCTACCATGCCCATGTTATAGAAAATGAATGCAGTTAATTACAAAGCTTAGCTACTCTACACAATATATGTAGTGTCACTTCCATCTCTAAATAAGCTTCCAGAAAATTTCAGGAAAAAAGGCAAGTACCACTCTAATGTCATAAAGGCCAAGTGATTTAGGCTAGTTTCATGTTCTTCAGAGAAATAAACATAGAACTAGGTGGATTAGGTGACTATGGTCCAGGTCATATAGCATGTTAGAAGCAGACTTCTGTTCTCATGCTCAGTCCCTGGAACCATAATGGCTCCTATTTAGAATCTATTTTGTGTAGGAGTACATGAGGAAATAGCTACATTTGAGCACATAAGAATTCCATATTACAATACAATGCTGTAAGGAGAAAGTAATTTTCATTATAAGCCATTCCTTTCAGTTGTTCAAAGCCTTCTGAAATAATATCTTTTAGATTTAAATTATCCATGCTTGAAAAAAGCATGGTTGAACACTGGAGGTAATTTTATTTTGAAAAATTTGGGCAGACTCTTTTTGAGATACATCAGATTAGTAGAAAGTTAAAGAAGGAAAAAATAGTAAAAATTCACAAACTTCGTAGCTTTCCTTTAACTCTCAACTTGCTGAATTGGTAACTTTCTTTAAATTAAATTCTTCATTTAAATGGAATAAAATCATAAAATAGTTGAATAATTTAAAAATGTTAGGCTATTTAATTTTTAATGTATTAATTGAAAGTACCAATAAACATTATAGCCCCAATTTTCTCATTTCAGCTAGCACCATTTTTTTCTTTTAAGAACATCACAAATACATACAATAGCAGAACCACACACACACAAACTTGTATCTGGGTGGATCATTTGAACACGGTAAAGTCAGGAGTTTTCAAATTAAAGTTTCTTTCTGAAATAAAACACAAATTCAATATTTTCTGTGATTTCCTTTTTCTTACTGAATATTTCATTAGGCATTTTTGCTTTGATTGAAAGGAACAAAGAACTGCTCTAACAACCAAGCAATGGAGTCTTACTGGAAGGACAGATATGGTCTGGAACCAGAAGAGGAAACTCATTGAGAACTGAATTGCTCCTCTTGATCTCACTAATAGAGTCTTAGCTTCTTTCTGGGTGTCTGTTTTGGCTCCTTTCTTCCTTCTAACAGATGTGAAGCCTCAGCTCCCTCCTGACTTCAGTGTGTACTAGGTTATTGCAATCTCTCTGACTTCCCTGCACATCATGACTGTCCATTTCCACCTTATCCATGGGGAACAGAACACATCCACCAACAGGTCGCAGTGGTGTTCACTTTGATGCACCTGGTTTTAGGTAGGCGTCAGTGAGGACATGTAGTATCAGCTATGGCTACCTAGGTTTCAAGGGCTGATGGAGGACATACAGATTGTTATGTCTCTAGCACAAGTATTTACTTATGTACATATTTAATCAGGAATGGCAAATGGATACATATACATTACCATGTCCATCTTGTCATCATAAATTATAGTTATTGGTGACCTCACTGGAGTTCTCCAAGGTGTCAAAAGTGACAGTATATATGGGTGCAACTGTCTAAAATACTTTCCAAATGTATTTATTATGAATCTTTTAGGTGGATATTATTACAGTATTTTTATATAATCCAGACACATTGCATGAATCTCAAAATAACACCTAAGGAGTTTCTATTTACAGTTTCATTGGGGTTGGGGTGGGGTAGACAATGCATGATTTTTTTTTAAAGTAACAAGAAATTCAAAATGTCAAATGCTTGTTCTATTTGATCAATGCATATATACAAAGATAGAAATATTTGGTGGGGCTTGTCAGATGATCTTTGAAGCCAGAGTTTCCTCCATTCACTGACTATTAGCAGATATTTCCTTGGGACTTTGTCCTCCTAGTTAACTATTTTCAGTTGCCTAGATTTGAAGCCCCAGGAATCAATGGCCTGAACACTGTACTTGTCCCTGGTGTAATTGTAACCATGCAACTGGAATTCATGGATCATATTGTTCCAAACAGGCTGTAGGAAATGAATGCAGGAGATTAAGAAAAGTTCCTGCACCCTCCACTTTGTGCTTTCAAGGACATAGAGCTGCAAGGGAAATAGGACAAGTGGAGAGATACAGGAGGCCAAGCTCCTTCTGGAGTAGGGGGCTTCCGTCAATGGAGCAGTAGAGGTCAGGGATCCAAACCATCAAGTCCTAGTCTACCTGCTTCCAAGTTCCTACAGTCTGCCTGATTAACCAAGTGGTTCGTGTGGAAACCATAATATTATAGTTTGAAAAAAACTCCATTGAACTGTTAATTTTATATTTATATGAATGCATCTGGTATTTGTAAATCTTCTTCTGCAATAGTAGAGGCTCTGGCCCAGGAATATTTCTATATCAGGAAGATTCACTGTGGTGTAATGGAAAAAACCCTGGAACAGGCATCTAAGTGTCAGAACCTGGTTTTGTCCTGACAAGCTGTTTGACCTTGGGCCTTCATGGGACTGGGTTCTTCATCTGGAAATGCAGGTGCTTTTTTCCTTTTCTTTCTTTTTAAAGAGTGGAACACCCATTCCATTTTCCTTCAAATGAAATTGTAAATGGAAACCTATTACATATAAGACTTCAGGCTGAGTTGGGATACTCATTAAGCTTTCTCTTTACTCCTATAGCAGTCTCTGAACTGTCCCTGAAGAATCCTAGGACTTAGAAAACAGAAAATGATTAGATTATCTCAGTGGTTTCTGGGCTCTAGAGATTCTGATTCAGAAGTGTTGGGGGCAGTGACTAAGAATCTGAATTTAATTGTCCCTTCCCTCAGATGATTCTGACATAGACCTTGATGATTTATTTGTTCCTGAAAGTCTCTCAGTCTAAGTTACTTTAGCTTTGTGAAATTCCAGTTTGCTCATCTGCAAATATGAAGATTAAAAATATTATCCTACTTCAAAGGTTTTTTATGTGTGTGTGTGGGGGGATCAGATGAGATAATGTATACAAAATTATAACTTTTAAAATGACATTTGTTGAAATATGATTTAAATACCTGACAGACTACAGAATACTATGTTATTCTAAAAATAGCGTTATGTAAAAATGCAATCCAGATAGCATAAAAAAGAGTCTTCAACTCCAAAACTTCTATATTAAGATCTTCTAGAAAGAACAATTCTAATTGGGTGTTTTTCTTCTGTTAGTGAAAAGAAAGTTATAAATGTACAATCTGATTGATTAAAGCAATATAGTTTTTAAAAGAATAGTACTTACTTTTGCAAGTGTTCTTTTAGGAATTTTCTATATAACAGGGAGCTAAAAAGGAGAACTTTTCTATTAATGTATACTCATCCCATAACAGATATTGAATTTGATAAGGGGTGGAGGGTCTGTGGCTGATTTTCACTGGATATAAAGAACATTCCTTCTTTTAGATGAAAACAGACTCGTGCATATTTGAAGTTCAGTTCTAGGATATATTATGGTCAGCTTTATACTCAAAACACTTGTTCATTTCAAACATCCCTAGAACTTTATTCCCTCATCTATAAAATGAGCATACAGATGATCTCTATGTCTGTCAACCTAAGTATAAGCTCTTATAGTTTATAAACAGCATTCTAGAAGGCATAAGTTACCTCAAAACATCTATATAGATAGGAAGAGAGTGAGGCTATTGCTTGACTCATTGTCATGTTAAACTTTATTTTTGTAGCAGCTGATAGTTTCTGATGATTTTGTAGAATTTCCTGATTTAACAGGGTTGCTATTAATTAGCCTACAGCTAGAAGATACTCTGAGCCAGTAATCCCTAACCAGGCTCCTCTCAGACCTATTGAGTAGAATTCTGATCACCGACATTTGGAAACCACTGCACAAGAGAGCCACTTGTTGAAAACAGGATTTCTCCAGATATGACTCAATTCATTCTAGTTAGTCTATCAAACTTAAACAGCAATGGATGGTGAACTTTTCAGTAATTGTGCTGAATCCACTGTGTGTGTGTGTGTGTATGATTTGTCAATGGTGCATCCACTGTTTTAAATAGTTCTAGTAACTATTAACATGTAGGTACTTAAAAGTAAAATACAATATATCTTGCTGCAATATATATGTAATATGCATTTTATGGGCTCATAAATTCCCCATACTTACTTTTGCAAGTGTTCTTTTAGGAATTTTCTATATAACAGGGGGATAAAAAAGAGATCTTTTCTATTAATGTATACTCATCCCACAACAGATATTGAATTTGGTAAGGGGTGGAGGGTCTGTGGCTGATTTTCACTGGATATAAAGGGGAATTTAATATTTAACAGGGAATTTAATATTAAATAGAAGTATGCAAATAACTAGGGTCGTGTTTTATTCCCAAATGAAATAAAATGAAAACCCTTTTAGGACTTTAGTCATTATGCCTAAATTTCTGGAGCATTCACTGCTTTATGCATATGCATATATATATTTGTGTGAACTCTCTATTGGTACCACATGACAGGTGCTGAGAGCTCAGTTATTCCACATTGACTCTAGAATTTCTTTGTAGATGAAGGAGAAAAATATTTTAAGAAAAGTAAAATAGAAAACTGTGGGAAAAAGCTGTTGAATTCATTATAAATTAGTTATATTTATATATATTAAACATATTTATAATTATTATAAATAGCCCTCTTTAAGCCCTGGTATGATGGAAAAAGACTGATGTAGAGTTTCTTAGATTTTTTTTTTAATTGCCTTTGAATATCTTCTACTTTTCCTTGCCCAGCTTGGACATCTTCCTTACATCTGTGTTTTCTCTTATAACCGGCTTAGAAGATGTTTTTGTTGGTGGTGAGACAGCTGGTAACCTTAACTTTTACCTCATCATGTTCTTTTGAGCTCCTTGTTTCGATTGCAACCAATGTCCAAGCTCCACTATTCTGTATCCAGTACAAATATGTACTATGGGCACTCTGAGAGTTTCTTCTGGTGTATTCAATACTAAATCATAATAAAATGTCATTTTCATGTATCTCATATATATTATCACAGGAATCATAAAGGAAAAACTTCAATCTGAAAGTTTGAAATAACTTTTATAGCTGATGATCTTAGGGATGGTGTGTGTTAGCAAAATCACAAACCCATTCAAGCTAGCATGAATGAAGGGGTGCATCTCAGGATCTTTCACTGGGAGCTAGAAAGTCAGATAGCTCTTCATTTCCCTTCTCCTTATTGTAGATGTAGTCTTCAGTCTCTCTGGTTGCCATTTCCCAGGAGAGAGAATTTGGTTGGCTCAGATGTCATGTAATGAGGTTATCCTTCTTAGGGCTGAGGGTTGGTAGGGAGCAGATACTACAAGAAATGTCATGGGAACTGGGCAGAAGTGATAGCCTTTTTAGTAAATGACTATTGCTACTTTTTGAATTTTGGTCATATTTATTTTATTTTATTTATTTATTTTTTTAAAAATAAGTAAGTCCAGGATCTTTTAAAGTTAGTAAGACTTTTTTTTTTTTTTAGGATTTTTTTTCTTTTTAAATTTTATTTTATTATGTTATGTTAATCATCATACATTACATCATTAGTTTTTGATGTAGTGTTCTGTGATTCATTGTTTGCATATAACACCCAGTGCTCCATTCAATACGTGCCCTCTTTAATACCCGTCACCAGGGTAACCCATCCCCTCCACCCCCTTGAGGGGTCATATCTATTTTATATCTATCTTCTTTTTCTAATGTGCTTTCAAGGTTAATGTATTTTAAAAACCAGGTTAAGTCCCTTCACTAGCATCCTTGTTTTTATTTAATTTTATTTTTTAATTAACATAATGTATTATTTGTTTCAGAGGTACAGGTCTGTGATTCAACAGTCTTACACAATTCACAGCGCTCATCATAGCACATACCTTCCCCAGTGTCCATCACCCAGACACTCCATCCCTCCTACCCCCCTCCACTCCAGCAACCCTCAGTTTGTTTCCTGAGATTAAGTCTCCTGTGGTTTGTCTCCCTCTCTGGTTTCGTCTTGTTTCATTTTTCCTTCCTTTCCCCTATGATCCTCTGTCCTGTTTCTCAAATTCCTCATATCAGTGAGATCATATGATACTTGTCTTTCTCTGATTGACTTATTTTGCTTAGCATAATACCCTCTAGTTCCATCCACGTCATTGCAAATGGCAAGATTTCATTTTTTTGATGGCTGCATAATATTCCATTGTATATATATACCACATCTTCTTTATCCATTCATCTGTTAATGGACATCTAAGCTCTTTCCATAGTTTGGCTTGTGGACATTGCTGCTATAAACATTGGGGTGCACATACCCCTTCGGATCACTACATTTGTATCTTTGGGGTAAATACCCAGTAGTAGCATCCTTGTTTTATTACAATTATCATAATTATTATTTTTTCTTTTCTGATGGTATACTAGTTTTGGACCAGAGTGCTCCAGGCCTCTCCTTTCTCTCCCTCTGGTCTGTGTTACAGGACAGCAGATCACTACTGTCCCATTGCCTGCCTCCCATTATAGCTTGGTTAGCTAATAAGCAGCACTCAAAAGAGACTGGTGTGAGTGGAAGGGAGAAGCATGGTCTTCCTTTCCCAGGTATCATTTATGTCAGTGTCAGTGCCTTCTCTGCCACCTCAGGTCCTATGGGCCATTGGGTTCCAGCTTTCTCTATGCCCCAGCCGCTGGCTCTCATAATTTGTCTTCCTCCCTTTGTCTTTTCAGCTTAGAGGTAGGAGCTGCTTCCTGCTATTGCAAATCACTAAGCTAGCCTCACTGTCTATACCCTCTTTGGTGTCTTATCTCACACCTCATCTATGTAACCAATACTTGATTGATAGATTGCTAACAGTTTAAAGTAGTGTTTGGACAAAATGTGATATAGTATAGAACTTATTCTGCTGGTCTTTTTAAAAAAATGTAATGGACTTTATTTTTGTAGGAGTTTTAGGTTTACAGAAAAACTGAGCAGAGTTTTTAAATAACCCCTGTCTACCCCCTTCAGTTCCCTCTATTATTGACATTTTATATTAATGTGGTACATTTGATAAAGTTGATGAGCAAATAGTGATACATTATTATCTAAAGTCCAGCGTAGCTTACGTTAGAGTTCACTCTTTGTGTTGTACATTTTATGTATTTTGACAATATATCCTAACATGTATGCATGGTTGTAGTGTTGTAGAGAATTGTCTCACTGCTTTAAAAATCCATCCCTGTGTCAGACTTATTTATCCTTCCCTCCTCCTGGCAACTCCTGGTCTTTTACTGTCTTCACAGTTTGCCTTGTCAGAATGTCATATAGTTGGAATTATACAGCCTTTTCAGATTGGCTTCTTTTACTTAGTAATATGCATTTAATTTTCCTCTATATTTTTTTGTGGCTTGAATTCTTCAAATTGCTGAATAATATTCTCCTGTATAGATATGCCACTATTCATTCACATATTGAAGGACTTCTTGGTTGCTTTCAAATTTTGGCACTTATGAATAAAGCTGCTATAAACATTTGTGTGGACATATAATTTTTACTCATTTGCATAAATACCAAGGAATGCAGTTGCTGGATGATATGGTAAGAGTGTGCTGTTTTGCAAGAAACTGTCAGACTGTCTTCCAAAGATGGTGTGCCATTTTGCATTCTCACTAGCAATAAATGAGAGTTCCTGTTGCTCCACATCCTCATCAGCATTTCAATGTATTGGATATTAGCCATTCTAATAGCATTTTTTCCACTATTGATGATAACCCAGGCTTTTTCTTTTCTGGTGGTGAAGAGATTTGATCAGTGACTATATTATGACTATCTGTAAGCATGTTTTATTAATCATTACTATTTCTTAAGGACTTACTTGTTTTGAAAAACTTGTTAACCATTTGCTTCTTTTGGCTCCCATTGTTTGTTTGTTTGTCTTTTGGTCAATTATTCTTGTATTTTGTTTCTTAGTTGGCAGTAAAACCAGAAATTAAGAATGTGTGTGTGTATATGTGTGCATGTGTGTGTGTGTGCGTGCACATACTTGTGTGTGCAGTGTGCACCTAAGCATCCATACCCAAGGCAAGTGAATAAAAGATTTCCTGTATTGGCTACAGCATTATCCCTATCCATGTTTTCTTTGTTAGATACACAGACCAGGAAGCCTAAATCATTATTGACTATGGTGGCCTGTAATTCAGGAAGGAGGAACAAGATTGTGCCTTTTCATGATCATTTTGGAAAATGTTCCAGGACTTAACCTATTTCTGCAATGTCTTTTGTGTCCATTCCCAATGCTACAACCTCCATACCAGCCCTCCTATCTCACTTGATTCACTGCACCAATCTGCTGAATGGTGTTCTTGCCTGCATACTCTCATTCACTTCATGAAGAACCTATTCTGTGTCAACATTGTGCTAACTGACAGGGATATACAGACAAGTGAGATATGATCTCTGCCATCAACATGTTACATTGTAATATTATATTACAATATCATATTATATTATAATATTTAAATATAATAGGAGAGAAAATTAGGTAATGACATGCTCAGAAGAGAGTTTGGTAGGTAAAACAATAGATATCACACAATAACCATATATTTATTCATGAATACCTCTAGGTAATTTGTTTTGGGCGGGAGACTATGCTATGCTCTGTGGCTATAGCACCATCTCAATAAATATTTGTTGAATCAGTAAAAGGATGAATTCTCCTTCTCTGAATGCCAGCTAGGCCTTTGTATTTGCAATTTGAGAAGGTATAATTCTTAGGGAAGCATAAATCTCACTGTCCTTCCCACCCAAAGGCCCAGATTTAACTGAACAATAATAAAACAAACTTCCTCTGTTTCTACAGAAAGAAGCAAGTCACTGTTTAGAATATTGCTTTTTTTTCTCACGAGTTTTGATTCAGGGAGTATATAACACTCTATAAATATCCTACATCCTGACCTACAACTTAGCTACAACTGTTTTCTCCTCTGGCTCTTAGGGTAGCCTGTGTCTAGAAATTTTTGCACTGTAAAGTCAGAAGTCTTCCCTGCAAAGAGGGCTCCTTCTCGGGGCCTCTGTGGGAAGGAAGTAGTGAGCATGTGGAGTTACCACATAGAAATGGCAAAAACTGACCCACATGCATGTGTGTGATCCCACAACTGACAAAACTGCTCCTGTAGTCCCTAACAATCAAGCTGGGGTTGATATGTGAGTGGTTATTGAACGCTTTTTATGTGCCTGACCAGGAGCTAGGCACTTTTACATTTGTTATTACCTTGGAATAAACATGCTACCAAATTTGTCAGCAAGGAGATAGTGTGGTGAGAGTAGCTTTGGGGATGGCTGAGTACACAGAAGTGGTGCCTGCAGAGACACTTGTATTTGAGATACAGGTAATAGGGAAACCTTCCAGTGAGAACAAAACCTAATAAAAGCAGCGCTTTGGGAAGACTTCCATGGCAGTGCTCCCCCCAACCCCAGAGAGGTTGACATGTGAGGAAGACCTTAGCAAAAAAGGCCTGTGCTCAAGAAGAGCTCAAAGGTTCTCTTTTGATCCCAGCACCTTGTTCCCTGGAACATCTTACAACCCTTGTGTGTCTGGCTTTTGTGTGTTCTGCCCTTCTAGTTTGGAGGTACGCTCAGCTCAGAAGGTAGAGATGAGGGGGTCAGCAGCACAGATGTGGCAGTTGACCCATGGAAGGGAATAATGTCAAGACAAAAGAGTAAGGACTCCAGGACTAGAACCTGGGGAGGGAGACGGGGAGAGGAGTCAGCAAAAACCAGAGGGCTTTGCAGCAAGAGCGAGATATAAACAATGAATCAGTCTACTGTAATATCAGCAAAACCAAGTTTTAAGAAGGAAGGAGTGTTTTTTGGTATCAAGGGCAGTAGTGCCTGTTAAGAACCTAGGAAGTCTATACCAGAACCCCAGTTAAAATGGATTACTTCTTCCTCTCTCATCACCCCATACAGCTATCATTTTTTAAAAGATCAAATATATAATCAGTCCCATGACCTTTTTTACACATACTATCTCAATCATTATAGCAGGCTTAATAAGTAGGTATCATCAACATCATCATTTATTCCAGATTGAAAGACACTATCTCAGAGACATTAAATGCCTTGCCCAGGTTTGCACAGCTAGGAAAGCTGGAATTACAAGCCGGGTTTGTCTGTTTCCCAAGTCTGAGGTTTTAGTATCAGCATTATTTTACGGTGCTTGAGACTTTGTATGTGTCCCCCTCTCAAAAAAAGTTAAATCTCTTTCATTGCTTTTTTTTTCCTATACCACCTTACTCTCATAGTAGCAATACAATGCAGATTAACTGAAAGGCTGAGAGAAGTGGAATGAAAAAGAATAGGCCATAATAGAATAGATGATAGAGAAGTACTTGCTACCTCTTGAAATCAGATTGCAAGGGAGTTACTTCTGACCTAAGTTTGGTTTACTATGCCCTTTCCTAGGTAGTTTGTAGGCATCTTCAGATTCACATTTCTATTTAACTGACTGGTCTAAGAATTATCTGGGGTGCCTGGGTGGCTCAGTTGGTTAGGCATCTGACTCTTTTTTGGCTCAGGTCATGATCTCAGGGTTGTGAAATGGAGCCACACGTCAGGCTCCATGCTCAGTCTGCTTGAGATTCTCTCCCTCTGCCTCTCTCCTTGCTTCCTCTCTCTCTCAAAATAAATAAATAAATCTTAAAAGAAAGAATTATGGCCCCATGACCATAACTCTTAAAGGTAACATTCTAAATCTAGAATAACTTTTGACTCACTGGTCCTTTCCATTTCCTGAACATGCTATCTAACAGAGCTCTTATTTGCATAGAGTTTTCTAGTTTTCTAAATGCAATACAGGCTGATCTTGATAAAAGAAAACTCAAGGAGTGTTGAGTGAAATGGAATTATTTTGCTCATTCCGAATATAATATTTGATTTGTCCTTCCTTGTTATCTGAAAAGGAGACTACCTACAGATAAAGATAAATAGGCGCAGAAGGCTGCAGATCCTTTAACAAATACGATATGCAAAAGGTCTGAATAGTCAACTCCATTTGGAGACACTCCTGTGCAAATTAGATAGTTGGATTTTCCCCTAAGTAAGTGAATTTTGGAGGATATTTAAAATCAGTGTGGTAGATGGCCTTGTTATTAAAATAAAAAAAAAAGGAGTGTGTGCAATAGAAGTTTGCATTTGAATGAACCACAGGGATCACTGGATTCACATTGGCTCTCACAGATAAAGAAATTGAGATGAGCTAACTGGCCTTAAACATCACAAAACTAAGAAGGTGGTGAGTACACCAGACTCTGTCCTGGCCTGTTCTCTGGTTACTGTAGAAACCTGCCAACAGCTCTGCAGATCCTCCTCTCAACTCCCCTGAAACAAAATACTGAACTTTTCAAGTGTTCCCAATCTTGAGTTGTAAAATTTGTTTTGGGATATTAATACCAGTGTCCACTTCTTGATGCATATATAATAAAATATTTGGAGGTATAGAGAACATGGTTCTAGAGCTAGTTTGATTCACTGACTTAGGAAGTGTTTACTGAACTCCTGCTCTGTGCCAGGCACTGTACAAGATGGGCTAGACCCAAAGGGTGCAATGGTGAACAAGACATGGGCCCTAAACTCCAGGAACTTCAAGGATAGTGAAACTGACTTCTTGTTCTGCCACTTAGGAGCTTTACATTGGGTTAGTTACCTAACCTCTTGGAGTCTCAATTTCCTCATCTATACAATGGGATAATAATAGCTCATAGAGTTACTGTATAAAGAAAGGTATACACAAAAGTGTTAATACACAGAAGCTCAGTAAATGGAGCTATTATTAGCAGCTTCATTTTACAAGCAAGGAAACCATGATCCAGAAAGGGCCAAGCAACATGCTGAAGGTCACACTGTTGTAGGCAATCTGATTCATTCATAGGTCCAGATTGACATGGCCTGGGGAATCCCTGAGCATGTTCAAGGATGTACCCTTCACTTAAATTTTGTTGACTATATCTTGTGTCATAGCTGCTTTCTGTAGTACATTTTACATTGCAATCTCTTGGAATGGATGATCCAATACCAAAGATGATTTAACAGCTGTTAAAGGGGAAAATCCCTGATGTTCCCGAATTGAATTCTTCATTTCTCATAATGAAAGGAACTTCACAGTCCATTTAATGCATCCTTCCTATTTGGTCATTCAAATCAAGTCCTGTACTACTGGCTTTCTTAATTTTAAAGGATGCTTAAGTATCAGATAATCATCATATGAAAGCACACTCATGGTTACAGAGCTTTCCTGTTCAAATAGTATGTTCTCTCCAGACCAGCATGGTGTATTTGCTACTGGGTAAGGGAAGGTGAAGACATAACTGGAGCCCATTCAATAATATTCAAATACTTTCAGAAAGATTTAAATTTAAAGGTGAATGAAATTTTAATAAGTACCAATATTTTCTATTATCCTATACCAAACTTCATTTTAGAGAAAAAATCTGTTACCTCTTTCAGGACTCAGTTTTGTTCACTCACTCTGGAGAAAGGCGAGGAAGAGATCTTCATCATCGGCTCCACCTCTCTGCTCCTTCGTCCTCATCAGCCATTTCTTCCCCAGGGCTTCTCCTGCCTCAGGATCACTGGGAGCTTGTTACAAAGGTGGATTCCTAGAGTTCATCAGACCAACTGAATCTGGTCTTCTGGGGGTTGTGTGGAGTGGGTTTGAGAGAATCTACAATTTAAACAAGCTCTCCAGGTGACATTTTCCCCATAATAAAGTTTGAGAACAACTGCAGGTGTGTCTGTTTATTGTTTCACTCTGGTCCTTGTTTTTAACCAGTGGTTCTCAAACCTGGTTGCATGTGAGAACCACCTGGGAAGCTTTGAAAAAATACTGATGCCAGAACCCCACCCACGGTGATCTTGAAATAACTGGTCTGGGATTGAGCTAGCCACCAGTATTTTCTCCAAGTGATTTTCATCTGAAGCCAGAGTTGAGAGCCATGGCAATGCTTCTGAGATCCCCACCTGACGCTTTCACACATCCACCCTCTATCTCCGTGTTCTGCCCCCTTTCTATTATGTTCCAATTTGCTGCTTCTTTTCCTTGTCTTGTACATCCCTAAGTCCTGACAGATGGAATTCACAGACCATTTGGCATATGAAAAGGGATACTGTAAAGCACAAAAAGCAGAAAGTCACTCGGTATTTAACGTCTGTATTGCTGCCTTTTAATATCCAGGAAGGTTGTGTTCCAGTCATCATCTTATAATTTAAATGCTGCCCTTTGCACCTGGCTCTGTGATTCTGATTATGGAGGTGACACACCTTAAAAATAAAGCAAAAGAAAGAGAGTGATTGGTCCCATTGCTACTGATGTTTCAATTTACTATTATGAGATGGGGGACATACTGAACCAAATGGTGTATCTCCTGTGATCTTAGGAAACTCAGGTTGAAGACTAGAGTTGGTCCATTTCCTTCATTCCACAACATGTAGAGATTTATTTCCTCTTCTAGATTTTCATGATTATCGTTTCATTCATTATCTTCATTTAATAAATATTTATTGGGCACTAGTGTAATGAGAATGAATGATCTATAACCACATGCAGCATTGTGGATGAATCTTACTAACATAATATTGAACAAAAGAATCCATACATAAAAGCAATGAAGTAAAAGCAAATACAAAATTAATCTATGCTATTATAAACCAGGATTGTGATTACCTATGGGGATGTATGGACTGAACGGGGCATAATGGGGGACTTCTGGTGAGCGTGCAATGTTCTATTTCTTAATCTGGGTGCTGCATACAGAGTATGTTCAATTTGCGAAATGTTATTGAGGTTTTTACTTATGATTTGGGCATGTTTTTGTAACTATTTCATATTTTCATAGAAGTTAAAACTACATATAGAAAAAATATTTCATGAGCACTGCAAGACCCTAGAGTTTCAGAAGTGAATAAGTCATATATGTACCCCACCCTCACATAATATACAATCAAGTTGGGAACACAGGCAAGTTCCAGCACATACACTATGATAAGGTTTCCCGGGCAAAACGACAGCTAAGAGATTTGAAGTGTAAATACACGTTTGCTGTTATAAGTGGTAGGGAAAGGAAGTGTGCTCATGGTTGCAGGAACAGCATGGACAGGGCTCTGAAGGATGAAGGCACAGTGGGATGGACGAAATAAAATGGCAGGCATGCAAGATGAGACTGGATAGAAACTCAGGCCAGATTAAAAAGACCTTTTAAGCCATTTCAGAAGTTGGACTACATATCACACTGAGGTCATTGAAAAACAGTTGAAGGGGACATGGCAGTCTTCAGTCCTCACCAGATGTGGTTTTAGAAAAATTACTATCACCATAGAGGAAGGAATAGATTGGAGAGGGCAAGTCTGCAGGGTGGGTGCCTGTAATCCAAGCAGGAGATAATGGAGGTCTAGCTGTGATAGTGGCAGTGGGGTGGAGTAAGGTATTGAGAAACATTTAGGAGGTAGACTTGCTAAGATTTCAGGCTAGACCAGAAGTGAGGGAGAAGAAGGGTCAAGGTTGAGCAGCTTGATGGATGGTGGACACTGGTAGGAAGATGGTGAGTACAGTTCTGGACACAGAGAGAATGAGACTATCATGATTCTCGCTGAGAACACTCTTACAAAGGTGTGTTTTCTTCCTGTGCCTGCAGTTGTCCCTAACAGCAAGGGCTATTTCAAAACAACTGCATTAATGGTGAAATGAAAAGAAGCTATTAGGTCCATTCATTGGGCAACTTGAGGCATGTCTCTTAATCACTAGCTTTCTCAGCTTCTTTCTCTGTAAAATGATGACAATTAAGAAGCCCCACCTCTCCACAGGGAAGTAGAGAAGATAAAATGTAATCCTAATTGGAATCATGCTCCCTAACTGAAAGGAGCTATCATTATTACATTTTACCATATTTAGTCTTGGAGAGCATTTCCCTATACTTTCTTTTGCACCTGATGTTAGATGATATAAACTGTCTGTTCTCTCTAATGTCACATTCATAGGAAAGACATTTCTGATACCTGTAGCAAAAGGACTGGAATCAGACCCTCCTTCATTGTTACCTTTGAGAAGGGATTTTTCTGAGTCTGTCTTTGCCATTTTGGCATTTTATGGATCATTCTGTTCCCAAAAGTTCGCTCCTGAAGGGTATGCTTCTCTAGGAGCTGCTCTCAGCATGTTTTAGTTAGAGAACTGGTACTACCATCCACAGGTTGTGTACCCAGCTTTGGTCTGCAGCCAGGAAATTAGTCTGGAACCTCAACCTCCTACATGGAAAGACCCAGTGATTACCCACAGACCCTCTCCTGCTTGATAATGAAGAAAATCACAGATGCCACTTTATGATTGCTCCCCAATTTTATTAGTTGTTTAAGAAGATAAATGAAAATCCTTTTAGCATGTGTGTTTGAAAATTGCTCCAGTAGGAAAGGCCAGGTTTACATGTAATCATTATTTAACTATTAATGAAACCGTAAAACTATAATCATAATTTAAACTATAAATCACAGAGTTAGATTTGACTTGTATGGCTGCTTAAATTTTCCACGTTATGTTCAGTGTATGGTATTTTGAGGGGAGGTTCTGCCTCAACCATGAACCCTCCGTCAATTCTGAAATAATTTCTGTAATCATTATATACCACTATGCTATATATTATTTTTAATATTAGGCAAAATATGGAGAACCGTCTCATAGAAAATGTCATGAGAATCATTCATATAGCTCTGTCCAAGATAAAATAACCTGGTAGTTGCTGAATATATAGTAGTACTTGGTGTTAGAAACAGTCTGAATGAAGAATTTATTACATATTTACTTTGCTTTCAGTATCTTGGGTATCCAAGTGCCTTCTAAGATTGAGTTTGTGCCATGATCTTTGAGTTCAGGGATCCCAGGTGTGGGTTAGGCCATTCTCTTTCTCACGTCTATCCTTTAATTCTTTCCTTACCTGTGCCCAGACTGTTTTTAAATCCATCCACTAAGATTTTTTTTTGTGCTGATTGCACATTTTGCACTGATGTTTAGCTGCCTTTTAAATCTCCTTGCTTGATTTTGTTTTATAGATTATGAAATTTGTTTCTTTTAATGTTTAAAACAATCTTGGGTTGCTTTTTACCTGCAACTCTTTACCTGCAGTTATGCTCTTTGTTGCATCAGCAGATTCTTCTGTGGTGTTTTGTTCCCTTCTGTTTTTCAATTTGGACTGTGACCTCCTCTTCTATGGAGACTCTACCACATGCTCTGGCTGAAGGACTCAACATTCAGTGAGACTCAGTTTCCCCCAAGACAGACCTTCTCTTGTACCTTCCTTGTACCTTCTCTTGTACCTTTCTATTTATACTTTCCTATTTTCAGAACTGCCTTCACCTCTGCTTGCAGAAGTAATGGGTACCACTGATTTCTGAACCACTGTACTATGGAACTGTACTCTTCTATTTTCATTTCATTCATATGATAAGAAAGAGCCATATTTGAATGGCTCAACTGAGACTACTTTAAAACGTACTATTATAAAATGCATTAAATATGACCAGTGGATGATTAATTGCTTTACTGTTCATACATTAATAAAGCATACATGATCACATACTATGTGTCAGGCCCCTTCTGGTCACTAGAGACCCAAAGCTGAGCAGAGCGTATCTAGCTGAGGAGATTGACAAGTTAACAATTATTATATGATCTGATAAACACTATTATAGAACTATGACAAAGAGTTCTGAAAGATCAGGTGGTATTAATTATCACAGCAGTGTATGGATATTTACTTTGCCAGGCACTGTATTAAAGATTTAATTTTACTGATAACCTTGAGAGCAGCTGATAGTGATAAACACATATTAATATTCTCATTTTACAAATGAGAAAACAAGGGTCATCCCATGAACAGGAGTTATAGCCCTACTAAGTGGCAACAGTGGCATTTTCAAGCATATCTCTCCTAACTCTAAACCATTCCTTAAGAGTAGAAGCTGGGGGGGGGGGGGCACTTCATGGAAGGGATAGCAGTTGAACTGGGACTTGGATGAGTAGATATTAGCTAGTCAGGTTTGTTCTTGGAAGAAAGCAGTCACATACACATGGAAAGGATCTAGGAATGGCAGCAGCCTGCTGTGACAGGGGCATAGGGAACACTGAGGAGGTGGGTAAGCCATGGAAGATGAGCCTGGAAAGGGAGAGGGACCAGATCCTGCAGACTTTAAAGCCATCACCGTCTCTCATATGAGCCAGCTCTAGCACATCACTGGGATTGGGGAGAGAAGTAAAGGGGTTGGGGATGGGATTGAGAGCTGGGATAAGTATATTATTGACATGTATTTAAATAAGGAAAATATAAAGTTAAGATATTGGCAGTGTGTGTGAATTCTCTGCTCCATTTGCCTCATGTATAATGGTACCACAGAGCTACCTTCAAATGAGCAAGGTGTACCTACCATCCTGATGAGGTGTTTACCCTGTAAACACTGTCTCACTGCACCCTCCTTCCCTTATTGCACAGCATCTGTTCAGTTGATTACTAGACTCCACCTCAAAGGTTTCAACCAGTAACTTTTTTAAAAAAATGATTTGCCTTGGCTGGAACTTTGCAAGGAAGAAAATCACCTCTCCCCTCCCCCCAAAAATCCCTTGTGTTCTGGAGAGTACATGTTCTGTTCAATGACTTCAGGCAACTAAGCTAAAACAACAACAATAATAATTTGTGATAACATTTAGAGCAATGCCAGTGATCTATGGTGTTTTGCCCTTTGGCTGGCATATGCACATTTGATTATCACCTACGTAGAAATATCTTCCTATAACGCACATCACTCAGGTGATGGGCTGCATAGTGGGGTTCTATCTCTTTTTCTTTCTTTCCTTTCCTTTTCTTCTTCCTTCCTTCCTTCCTTCCTTCCTTCCTTCCTTTCTTTCTTTCTTTCTTTCTTTCTTTCTTTCTTTCTTTCTTTCTTTCTTTCTTTCTTTCTTTCTTTTTCTTTCTTTCTTTCTTCTTTCTTTCTTTCTTTCTTTCTTTCTTTCTTTCTTTCTTTCTTTCTTCTTTCTTTCTTTCTTTCTTTCTTTCTTTCTTTCTTTCTTTCTTTCTTTCTTTCTTTCTTTCTTTCTTCTTTCCTTTCTTCCTTCCTTCCTTCCTTCCTTCCTTCCTTCCTTCCTTCCTTCCTTCCTTCCTTCCTTCCTTCCTTTTCATTGCAACAGTGACAGGTTTTCAGTTTGTGTGACACATAATGTTTTGAGGCATTTTTCTGCATTCACAAAGAGATTCTTCTGTTTTACTAGTGTGTATTTTAGAGGAAGTGAAGACATAAAAAATTGCTACTTGCTGTGGCCCTTTGCTGAAAAAGATATTTTCCTCTCAGGTACATGTGCACAGTGATTAAATACAGGACATCTGAGCACATTATTTCATTTGAAATCCCAATTAAAGTGTCTCATAACTATTACAATTTAGTTGAACTTGTGTTCTTGGATTGTGTTCACTGTCAGCCACTCTTTTTATCTCAGTGCTGGATAATCACTAAATTCTTGTATTTATTTCCATTTTCCCAATTAGCTTAAGTTGTTAGTGTAAATTTATATATCCTAGTTCTTTTAGAAGAACTTAGGTTCTTGCCAATTACTTTGCAACATTGAACACTTTAACTGTGCTTGCTCTGGGGTATTAGCAATGAAACAGTAATTGAGATACTTGCCTCTTTTCTTTGAAAGTTAAGAGAATGGGATTATACTCCGATAAACTGGCTTAAAGCAAAATGATGGTAACCCTTTTGATAACAAATTTTTAATCATAGTTTACATGTAATTCATTTTTTTATATTAGTTAAAACTACAGAAATGAAAACAAACCAAATTAGGGTTTGTCAGATACAATAAAATGTTAATAGATCAAGTCTGGCTTGGCTCAGTGATACTCTACAATTTATATGATGTTTTAAATGAATCATAAAATGTTAATCAAGTAGAAATCTTGACAAAACACAAGTAGTCTGATTGAGTTCTTCTATAGATATGAAGCAAATGGAATTTTCTTATTGAATTTTTTATCTTTTAAAAATTCATTTATGGTTATTGAAGAACAGACTTAGAAATAGTTTTTAAAATATTCTAAAATTATTTTCTTCCAAACACCTTCAGGATTTTGGTCATTTTCCTGGGGAGAAAAGTGAAATCCCAAATGTCTCAATAGTTAAATTGAATTTCAGACATACTTAGGAGCAATGAATAGATTAGCAACATTTACTGAGATTCTAATAATGCATCTAGATAAAGATGCTAAGGAACTGAAAATATACTAAGGAATAAATGTGTGTGTGTGTGTGTGTACAGTTGATCCTTGAACAACATGAGTCTGAACTGCATGGGTCCCCTTACACACAGATTTTTTTCAATAAATACAATACTGTGCTATAAATGTATTTTCTCTTCCTTAAGATTTTCTTAAATAACATTTTCTTTTCTCTAGCTTACTGTAAGAATTGTAAGAATACAGTATATAGTACATATAACATACAAAATATATTTTAATTGACTATCATGTTATCAGTTAGGTTTCTGGTCAACAGTGGGCTATTAGTTAAGTTTTGGGGAAGTCAAAAGTTATATTTGGATTTTTGACTGTGCAGGGGTCGGTGCCCCTAATCCCTCTGTTGTTCAAGGGTAAGCTGCATATATATATGTGTGTGTGTGTGTATGCGTGTGTGTGTATGTGTGTGTGCATGTGTATACTCTCCAACTTATTCTGATTTCATAAGCTATTTTGTATGGATCTAGTACCATAGAAGCCTAAAATGTAGAGATGATGTGAGAGGGTTTTTGTGCTGTGGAACTGTCAGATACTTGGTTTGGGGCAAACATTGAAATGGAGATGAGGGAGATCTGAGTTGGGAAGTTCTGCAAGTGACACCAAAGGGAGAGATTCTGTAGCTATACGAAGGTGTAGTGTCTTCAATAGGAGCAGCAACCATCTACTCCTTCGCTTCTTTAAAGTCTTCAACTCAGCTTACTGGGAGATCATTTCTTTTTTAATGTCAATATATAGTCAGTTTTATTATGTAAATTAAAAAACATTTAGTTTTAAAAAAAGATAATATGTTACTCTTACCCTCATTAGATTCTACTAAATTCTGTTGAGGCGGGGGTGGGGTTGTGGGGGACTGTGCACGGCCCATTGTTCTATACCCTGAACACCCCGCTCCCATCCACTATCCAGTATTCCTAAACTCCTTACCCTGCCCTATTTTTATCCCCTTGGATTTATCATGATCTAATATTTCCCTATATATTATAAGTTATTGTTCATCTCCTCTTCCTAGAATGTATGCTCCATGAGGGAAGAGTTTGTTGTCTGTTCTCTTTGTTTTGTTTTCCAAATGTCTAGAGAAGTGCCTAGAAGTTAAGAAGTGTTGAGTAAATTAAGTGTTGTCTAAATTGGTATGATTTTGGGGGGTATCTTTTTCATTCAGATATGAACATCAGTCACTTTGTTGGCGATCAGAAAATGAAGTTTGGCTATTTGTGATCACTGCTTTTGGCTAAGAGAATAATGGATTCAAAGTGAGATCCTGCATGGAGGTTGCATGGAGGGCCCGTGAGGAAGGCTTAGGCAGGTAATGGGCACTGACGAGGAATGAGTTTGTCATGAACCAGCCCATCAGGTGCAAGGGCCATAAAATGAGGCCATGAGGGACATGGTGTTCCTGATGACAGTAGTAAATCCGTTTCAAATAAAGTGAACTGTTTGCTTAAATTTTCCTATGTTCTGTCAGACCTTTGGCTCTGAGAACCAACCTCAATATAGAAATTAGCTCACCCAGAGGCTGCAGGGCAGAAAGACTCAAAGTACAGACTGTTGCATCAAAATTGTGTTTACTAAAGCAAAACTATCATGAAATATTTGGTATGTTGCCTTTTTGAACTTTCTAGCTTGGACAGAATTGTCCCTTCTTATATTATTCTTTTGGTATAACATGTGGAAGGAACAAAGTTCTCACCTGATAAAATACATATATATTCAGCTCTCTGACAAATCTATAGACTTTTAATTTTAATTTTTTATTATACAAGGAGAATGGTTTAGCATCCCAAGTAAGCATTGACTGCCCTTGTCCTCGTGGACATTTCATGTTTTATTTTTATGTGGACTTTTCCTACTTTCTTTTCTCCAGTGAAGAAGGTTTCAAATAAAGCTGTCTGCTCTAGAAAGACATGGTTGCTAGGAAGCCAGAGTCACAACGGCTGATGTTACTAGGGAGGATACAGAGGTGAGTCCCTGATTATAGAAGAGAAACATTTTTCATTCTTCTTGAAAGTGAGTCTTTATATACAGATGACAGATTCACTAACTCAGTTAGGAATAAGACTTCAGAAAGAAATATGAAATTTTAATATGTTTCCTCAGAGTGATATAAATCTAAAGATAATTTCCCCAGATGAATGAATGGGGTTTATGCCCACCTCTATCTTACTATATGGTGAAAATGCTTTTAGAAAATCCCACATGTGTAAGACTGTTGAATCACAGACCTGTACCTCTGAAACAAATCATACATTATATGTTAAAAAAAAAGAAGACTGGAAGGGAAAAATGAAGGGGGGACAATCGGAGGGGTAGACGAACCATGAGAGACTATGGACTCTGAGAAACAAACTGAGGGTTCTAGAGGGGAGGGGGTGGGGGGATGGGTTAGCCTGGTGATGGGTGTTAAAGAGGGCATGTACTGCATGGAGCACTGGGTGTTATCCGCAAACAATGAATCATGGAACACTACATCAAAAACTAATGATGTAATGTATGGTGATTAACATAACATAATAAAATTAAAAAAAGGGAAAAAAAAGAAAATCCCACATGGTGCAAATCTTTTGGTTTATAAAACCGGCAAGCTCTCTAAAATCTTGGGCTTGTCACCTAGGTGGGATGATGAATCTCTGCCTAAAATTTTTTTTCATCTTCACATTTGGTTAAGTATAGGTCAATAAACATTCACTGAGATCTCCTATGTGCTAGGCATTTTACTAGGGGCTTTTCATATGTTTCTCATTTAATCTTATAATCCTGATGCAAGTTATTATTATTTTAATAAACACTAGTAAATATTCTAGTTGATGGAGAAGGTGGGATTTGAATCCCATTCAGTGTCACCATCTTATTTCTATTAAAACATCTCCTAATGATGAATAGAATAAATTCACAAATGCATCAATTTCATATTTCAAAACCACACCACCAGGAGTTTGCTTCTAATGCTTCTGAAAAATCCATAAATGGTAAAGTTTAGTGAATACTTTCAGGAGATTATTCTGGCATTTGAAAACAAAATGTGCTAAACATTGCTTAGTTTTATCATTAGATAGTTTAATTTTAAGGTGTCTTGTTAAATAATTTGGGTTCCTTGTAGGATGTTGTTAATGCTCACAATTAAACTCAAAACTAACTGAATAGACATCTTGTATAGAATATTGTGCTAGAATAGGTAAGATAGTCATTACGAAGCTTTCTGTACAATGTGATGGGGATACTACCAGATGATGAAAGAATCTTGAGTAGAAATATTTCTTTTTTTAAGTAATCTCTATGCCCAGTGTGGGGGTCAAAGGACCCTGAGATCAAGAGCCACATGCTGCACCAACTCAGCCAGCCAGGCGCCCTGTGAGTAGAATTTTTTTTTGTAAGATTTATTTATTTATTTGAGAGCAGGAGGGAGAGGGAGAGAGAGAATCTCTAGCAGACTCCCCGCTGAGTGTGGAGCCCAACATGGGGCTCGATCCCAGGACCCTGAGATCATGACCTGAGCCAAAATCGAGAGTCAGACGCTTAATCGACTGAGCCAGCCAGGTGCCCCTGAGTAGAAATCTTAAATGTCTCCTGAATATTTGAAATTGGCAGTCAACCTTATCAGCAACATGTTCCTCTTCAACTTTAGATACCTTCAGTCACCTCTAACCTAGAACACTTTAGTGGAGTCCCAATGTCAAAGCCAGAGAGTATCTATCCACAACTTCTGAGATTATGGAGTTTTCATTGTCACCAGTATCCACTCACACAGAATGTGAATAAGAGCGTATGGAATTGACTAATGCCCTTTAAGAAAAGGTTGTGAATGTTGGGGTTCATGAGAAGAAGACACGAACCACACTGAAGAGTGGATTGGCACCCTATTAACCTGAGAAACCACATCCTGTAGCTCAGAATATCTTTTAGGAAGCAAAAGTGAATTAAAAAAGAAAGAAATGTTCTTAGAGAGCGAGCTGTATGACTTGAGTGAGATTTATTGAGGCAATTATTGTGCTGGGTTTTCAAAAGTGCTGGAAAATTTTATGATCACCACTAGGTACTTGTAGCCTGGTCAGTGGAGATATAAGAGAAAGATTATTTAATGCTTTTGAATATGGATTTATTGTCTGTGAGAATTAGGATTGAGAGTCGTTTCCATGTAGATTTTTCCTATGCTACATTATTTTTTTTAAGAATTTTTTTTTTTTTTAAAAGAAAGTTTGGTCTCTTCCTCTGAAATACCAGTTTGTTGATTACTGTTAGGGGAAGGACATTTGATTAGGTGGATTGGCTCAAGTAAAGCAAATGCCACCCTACTTTAATGGAGATTGTTTAGAAATGTAGTGTTTTGGGATTGCTACCTTAATGGTTATCTATGAATTTAACACTGTCAATCTCTTATCTCACAGAGGGTGTGGGCAAACCTTTAAATGACTCCAATTTTAGAGATGGTGACACTGTGCATTAGACATTATCCTTTGCAGCAGACCTGAGCCTTGAACACAGACCGAGATAGGAGATTTATGGGAAAGACAAGACTTGTTTCTCAAACCACTGGTTGCTCATAAAACATGACAATCAGATAGAGCTGAATGAGTTTTAAACATAGGAAGAAAGTGGAGGTATTCTTCCACATACTTTGTGATTTTATCTGTAAGCCAACTTTCCAGGAAAAAACCTTATAAATTGTTGCAGTAAGAGGCAAGTTGTTAAGGGAAATGGCAATATTAAAATCATCTGTAAGGCTGTATTGTTTATAAATGAGCCAGTTTGATTTGAAGGATTTGATTCATCTAGTGAGTAAAAATAGCCAAAGTATTTGTATAAATTACGTATGTTGATATGGCCTAGGGGTTATATGTATATGTACAATTTACAAAGCATCCAGAAATTGTTAGGAAGCTTTCGACATGGTTTAATGTGGGCCCCACTCTAGCTCGAAAAGGAAACATTCAGTTCTTCCCAAAATATCTACTGAGCCCCTATTTTATGTCAGGCATTGCAAATGTGATTATGGATTAGATATAGGAAAATACAATCCTACTATTAAAAAAATATTTACTAAACACAACCTTGCTATTGAGACAGATTGTAGAGACAAAACAGGATCATTTGACCTTGAGTGCCAAGTCAGTTATCATTGCCTATTCTGGAAGATATCAGTCCATCATAGCAAAGACCCAAAGGACCTGCATATTTTTAGGTTATAATCACAAGAAATTAAAAAAACTGTTTCACAAACATTTAGTCTTCTTTGTTCTTCAGATACATGCAAATAATTGCTGCTATGTTTTTTTCTTTTTGTTTTTTCTCTTTTAACGGCAGTGGTTACAATTGATTCAGTACTACTTTACCAGAATAAGTAAAGGTCTATTTGCCTTGCATGATATTAAATTAAATCTGTCTGAGAGATAAACAACTTAAATTTTAATGCTTCACATTCAAGAGTGCATCTGTGCTAATATTTTTTTTTTAAAGATTTTATTTATTTATTTGAGAGAGCGAGAATGAGAGAGAGTACATGAGAGGGGGGAGGGTCAGAGGGAGAAGCAGGCTCCTCGCTGAGCAGGGAGCCCGATGCGGGACTCGATCCTGGGACTCCAGGATCATGACCTGAGCCGAAGGCAGTCGCCTAACCAACTGAGCCACCCAGGCACCCTGTGCTAATATTTAAATAATACAATACATCTATCTTTCAGACTCTGATTTAATGTTTTTGTCTTCTTTGGTTTTAGGTTTTTGCTGAAAGCTCTAAATTTATTTAATCCTTTTCTTTTCCAGAAAAGTGAGGGTATTGCTCTAAACCTTGCTTGACTAAAAAAAAAAAAAAGTGCAAATCTTACTTCAGATTCATCCACTGAGTTATTTATTTTACCAGTTTACATCAAGGCTTAGTCATAAAGGCTAATAATATAAAGCAATACTACCTGTAATATTCTTTTAGTATATTTGATAGAAGCATAGAATGACCACATCAACTATATGCCTATAAAGAAATTTGTTTTATGTCTTTCCTCACCAATTTGAATTACTCCATTCCCCAAATCACTGAAGGTGAAGCAATCTTTCTAGGATTTCTATATGAATATGGGTTTTTTTTTTTTTTCACTTTTCATATATAAGATGAACCAGTAGAGTGTAAATACATTTTCATTTTTAATTTTTTTCCTCCTTTATATTGGTATATTGCTGAACTACTTCCTTCTTTATGGAGAGTTTGTAATACACACACACTCACTTTGCCCCATGAGACAAGATAGCGTAAGAAAAAAAATTCAGGACCATAACGTTATTCCTGCCATTAACTTGGGTAGAGTTCTAAACCTTGAAGAACTTCAGTTTCTTTATTTGCAAAGTGGAGTCAATCATATCTACTTTTTTGGGTATTATGAAGATTAAATTAACATGCAAAAGAAATAGATTCTGACAAATTGTGGGCAATAAAAATGTGTCAGCCCTTTTCTCCTTATTGTTAATTGTTGAATACATTAGCAGGACAAAGCAAGCCGTTCTTTACTTTTTTTCCCACTAAGATCTAGGAGAAATGGAAAAACTTTATTTTACTTTTCATAATGTATAAGATTTTCATTCAGAAGACACAAAATTTAGTACTAGGAGATAATCATGGTATTGTTTCACACGTTTTCTTAGAAGTAACTAAAATATTATTTGAAATTTTATTAACCATATAAACTATTCTATAGTTTGAAAAATAATTCAAGTAAATGGAGTTGGCTTGAAATTTTATGTTTTTTGGAAAAGCTGTGTAGAACTCAAATACATCTTTCTCACCTTGCAAATATTTAATTCATAATTATGCACCAAGGACTTATTAATGATAAAGCAGTTCACATCTAACCTTTTAAAAATTCTGTCTTAGGCATTTGTGATGGATAGTCTCCATGATGGCCACCACCAGTTTCTTCCTTCTCTGTACCTGTACACTCTTCCTCCTATCAAAGGGTGGAATCTAATTTCCATCTCCTTGAATCTGGGCTAGCCTAAAGTGACTAGTGTGACCAATAAAATGGAGCAGGCGTGATGCTCTGTAGCCTCCAAGCCTAGGTTATAAGAAGTTTCATATCTTCTTTGTTGATCATTTGGGATGCTTCTTCTCAGAATCAATTTGCCTTGTTGAGAGAACACCCAGACATATGGAGAAGCCATGTATAGGAGCTCTGGTTGACAGTTCCAGCTGAGCTCCAGTTGGTGGCCATTATCCACAGTCAGCCATGAGAATGAGCCACCTAGGATGTCTAGCACAGTTAAGTCCTCAAATGACTCTAGCTCTAGTGACAATTGGACACCACATAAGAAGCCTTGAGTTAGACCAAGTCAACCTATAGAACCTTGAAGGAAAACAAAAAACTGTTGTTTTAAGCCACCAAGTTTGGGGTAGTTTGTTATGTAACAGAAATATGGATAACAGGAAAGCATTTATAAGCAAACTACATGTCCACATAAGGATGTGGTATTTGTTATGTTAAACCTCAGAGTATTAAGCAATTTGTGTCCTTAATAGGTCCAAATCCTGTTTTTTTACTTCATTGTGATCATGTTTTAAAAAATATAGTAAATGTATGGTGTTAGATTTGAGGGGGAGAATTAAAATATAGAATTTTGGAAGTTGGAGCTTCATATGCATCCATCCATTCATTTAAATATTGATTATGTACATATGCAAAGCAATACACCAGGTGCTGTGGGGGATAAAGGGATGAGTCATAAAGCTGTACCAATATTAGCATTTTGAAGACCCTCCCTTTTCCCTCTAAAGACAATAAAACAGTGTTCATGTTCCCTGCTGGGTTTTCATTTGGTGTTCTCTTCAGTTTTCTTTTTTCCACTCTTTTGATCTTTTGTTTTTTTTCAGATTGTTAAGTTTCTTTTAGTGTTTGGAAAATGTAAAAAAGAAAAAAAAAAGCCTAGTTTGAAGGAAAAATAATCACATGCATAAATACATAGTAATAAAAAAAACCCACACAAACTAGTAATGCTAGTAAGCAATCCAAAATTTTGGTGAAGATTTTTATTTTTTTGACTCAGTTTATTTTTTGACACCATAATATTGTTGTCTTTCAGTGAGATTTATGTTCATGATCTGATATAAATGACAAGATGGATAATACAATTTTTCTGTAGCCCAGATGCTTCAATTATGATAAACCAACTATTAATTGCTTTCAAGTACTGTGACTTTGTTAAGAACATGAACTTTGAAGGGAGAGAAGCTGGGCCATATTTATGACTGACATTTACTGATTTTTTTTTTTTTTACCTAAGGTGATTTTCAGAACACTCTTAGCCTAAGTTTTATTATCTATGAAGTAAGTATAAAAATGGTACTGATACCCAAAGGCTATTATGAGTATTGGCTGCAAGTATGCATGTAAAATACTTGCAAGGGCTCTAGCACATAGTAAGAGAACCGACATTTTTCTGAAATCACAGTCATGGAGGATTACATTTTCTAGGGTCTTAAACAATGGTGGTGCTGAGGGTTTAATGCAATGTTATTTAGGTTCCATAGTCAGTGAGGCAATTAAAAAATGACCTGGACCTATTTACTTTTTACAAGTGGTTTTAAAATTTAAAAGAATCATTTAAAAGGCAGTATAAGCTTTCTTTAAATGAAATCCCATAAAAAGGACCATTTGTTTGGTTGAAATGGGCGTAGGGATGAATCTCACTTTCTGCAGTGGTTCTCTTAGGATAAAAACCTAATGGCTTACCAAAGTCCAGGTTAAAAATGATGGCACTGGGAGTGTCTGGGTGGCTCAGGTGGTTGTGTCCAACTTTTGGATTCAGCTCAGGTCCTGATTTCATGGCTCATGGGACATAGCCCCACATCAGTCTCCACGCTCAGTGGGGATTTGCTTGGATAGTCTCTCCCTCTGCCCCTCCCCCACCCCCTCAAATAAATAAATCTTAAAAAAGAAAACACGATCACACTAGCCTATTATTTTTATGTTTGTGGCTCTATTTCTTTCTAGTCCTGCTGGCCATGTGTTGGAAGCCCTTGAAACTATATATTATCCTAAATGTCCTTCCTATGTCATCTCTTGCTTCCCTACCAGAGTACAGTTCATGTTCCTCATTCTGCCTGCAGAATTCTAACTTGTGTTTTTGTTTTTCAGAGATCAGCTTCATTGTTCCAGCTTGGAGGTGAAAGGACTTAAGTGGAATATGTTTTAAGGGAAAAAAACTTGAAATGCTTTAAATTTACTATTGCCAACATTTTATCCCATTACAAATGAAATCAAACATGTTTCACCTGAATTGCTCAAACAGATTGAGCTACATTTTCATTCCATAGTTTTAAGTTTTATAATTTGGGATTTCTCCAGATACATTCTAGGGAAGTTGGTGAAGATACTACCAGCTGGTGAGCACAGATGTTATTTCATTAACATATTTAGCCAAACCTTGATGAATCCTAATATATATTTCCTTAAACCAAAACATTTCTTTCCTTGAGTTCTTTTTCTCAAAGACTTCCAAAAATTTCCAGGGATCTCCACACATATTCACGAGATTTGCCTGGTTGTAGGTCTGCCTTTAGTGAGTCCAGTCCAAACTCCACAGACCTTAGAGCTGCTTCCCAATTCTTGTGCACCTCAAGGCTTTGCCATTGCTGTCACTCATGAAGCTGGGTGTGTTTTACATCTGGTACAGGGGGTCTTGCAGCTTACTCTTGCACCAATGAGAGCATGTCTTCTGCTCTCTGTTAGAGGAAAGAGCTAAGTTTCCTAGAAAAAGTAAGTCCTAGAGTAGTTGGTGACAGTTCTTTTGATTAAAGATGTGCTTATTTTAAAATTTGAACTAATATAAATGCATATAGGTAAAAGGGGGAGTCCTCTATTTTTGTCCATTTTGTTCAAATCTTCTATATGTTTTTCCTTTTTTGTTTCTCTATCATATACATATCTATATGTATTTTTTTTAAAGATTTTATTTATTTATTTGAGAGAGAGAGAATGAGAGCACATGAGAGGGGGGAGGGTCAGAGGGAGAAGCAGACTCCCTGCTGAGCAGGGAGCCCTATGTGGGACTCGATCCAGGGACTCCAGGATCATGACCTGAGCCGAAGGCAGTTGCTTAACCAACTGAGCCACACAGGCGCCCTCTATATGTATTTTTAAAACTAGAGTTCTTAGGGGAAAGGAGAAAGAGAATGAAGCAGAGGCAATATTTGGGAAGATAATGGATGAAACTATACCAACTTTGCCTTGATTAGTGTTTTATGATATATTTTTTACCCATGCTTTCATTTTCAACTTTTCTATTTTTTCCATGTTGTATCCCTTATAATTAATTTGCAAATCTAATTTAAAAAATGTAGCCTAAAATTTTTTGTACTTAATTGGAACCTATGGTACGTTTAGATTTAATGTAATTACTAACATTTCAAATTGTCCTGTCTTCCCTCTCCTTTCTTGCCTTTTTAGGGTTGATTATTTTTTATTATTCCAGTATTCTGTTCTACTACTTTGGAAGTTGTATATTATGTTTTTTCTTTTAGTGGTTTCCCTAGAAATTATAATGTGAATATTTAACACATCAAAGTCTAATGTCATATAATACCTTTACCTTTCTCCTAGACAGTAGAAATTTTAAAGAATTTTAATGCCAATTATTCTCTTCTTGATTTATATTATTTTGCTAGATATTTTAATTCTATTCCACAACATATTATTACTATTTTTTGTTTAATATTGTCAAAATTCATTTAGATTTACTCATATGCTTTCTATTTTTTTTAAGATTTTATTTATTTATTTGACAGAGAGAGAGTGAGAGAACACAAGCTGGGGGTGTGGCAGAGGGAGAGGGAGAAGCAGGCTCCTTGCTGAGCAGGGAGCCAATGCAGGGCTCAATCCCAGGACCCTGGGGTCACAACCTGAGCAGAAGGCAGATGCTTAACTGACTAAGCAACCCAGGCACCCCTCAAATACTAATTTTTTTGCTCTATATTCTTGCTTGTATCTCAGACTTTCCATTTGGAATCACTTTCCTTATGCCTGAAGAATATCTCCTAGGATTTTATTAATGAAGATCTCTTAGTGGCAAACTTTCTCAATTTTTGCTTATGAGAAAAATGTCATTATTTATCCCTTTTAAAAATTATATTTTCTCCAGATATAGAAATCTAAATTGACAGTCACTTCTTGCAGCCCACTGAAAGTGTCATTCCACTGTCTTTTGGTTTCACTGAAGCTGTTGAAAAGTCACATGTCAGTCTGTTGTTCCATTGAGAGAAAACTGTTCTCTGACTTCTTTTTTTTTTTTCAAAGATTTTATTTATTTATTCATGAGAGACAGAGAGAGAGAGAGAGAGGCAGAGGGAGAAGCAGGCTCCCAAGGAGCAGAGCACCCGATGCGGGACTCGATCCCAGGACCCTGGAATCATGACCTGAGCCAAAGGTAGACGCTTAACCATCTGAGCCACCCAGGCGCCCTCTCTGACTTCTTTTAATATCATCTCTTTGTCTTTGGTGGTGTGCTGCTTTACTGTAATGTGACATTTCTTCTGCAATCTGTGGATTGATGTCTCTTATCATTTCTAGAATATATGCTGCCACTGTCTTTCCAAATATTGTCCCTGCCTTGTTCTCTCTCTCTTCTCCATCTGGGGCTTTGATAAAAATATGGGAGGCATGCTAACTCTACTCTCAATCTTTTCACCCCATTTCTTCATTTCTTCATATTGCATTGTAGATAGTTTCTTCTGATCAATCTTCCAATTAGTTTTCTTTTCAGCTGTCTTTAACCTGCTCACAGTCACATCAATTGAGTTCTTAAATTTGAATATATATATATATATATATATAGAGAGAGAGAGAGAGAGAGAGAGAGAGAGAGAATCTCTTTTATTCTTTCTCATATCTGCTGGGTCACTTTTTATAATGTCCACAGATATGTTATATGTTAATTCTTCTCTTTTTTTTTTAAGATTTTATTTATTTATTTGACAGAGAGAGAGAGAGCACAAGCAGCGGGAGCGGGAGAGGGAGAAGCAGGCTCCCCACTGAGCAGGGAGCCCGATGCGGGACTCGATCCCAGGACCCTGGAATCATGACCTGAGCTGAAGGCAGATGCTTAACCATCTGAGCCACCCAGGTGCCCTAATTCTTCTCTTTATTAGGCATTTTATAACTTAGAGCTTATGAATCAAATATCTGAAATCTCTGTTCTGGCTTTTTGTTATTGCTGTTCTAATAATTGGTGTGTACATTGTAAGTATTAATTCTTATTTGCTTATTTTCTTTGGGAAATTATTTGTGGGAATTGCTGAGTCTCTGGATGAGGATGAATTCCTCTGAAAATCTGGAGAGTATTTTTGTTTACTTCTGCCATGTACCTGAGGGAACTATGTCTGGGATCATCTTAAACTAAATTTACATTCTGGGGTCTTTTGGATCACACAAGTGATATGAATTTGAGCTACAAATCTACAGAAAGTCTGGTTTACAACTTTTTAGTGAAGATTTATCCTTTTTGCTTTCCTTAATACCAAGGCAAATTTCCTTGTAGCCTCCTGGAGGTGGAGAAAGAAGGATGAGCTTACTTCTGATTCACTCTCATTAAGCTTGTGGCCACCTGAAGTCCCACATTATTGGTTGGGAAGTGTCTATTATCAACTTCCTAACTTGGGTTAACCTGGTGCTTTATTTTTAATCCCCATTATTCCATGAGTCTATGAAAATGAAATTCAAGTTTCTAGGTTTAGAAAATACCCCCATGTAAAAAGCTGCATTAGTCCTCTGCTTACTCTTTGGATCCATTTTTTTTATTATGTCTTTGATTGGCAATAAGTTACTATTTTGTCGTATCATAGCTGCTTTTAATATGACATTTTTATGTATAATTTAGTAATTTTATTAATTTATTTTAGACTTTTATTTTTATTATTTATTTGAGAGAGAGAGTGAGAGAGAGGGTCAGTGGGATAAGCAGACTCCCTGCTGAACAGGGAGCCCGACATGGGACTCGATCCCAGGACTTTGGGATCATGACCTGAGCTGAAGGCAGTCGCTTAACCAACTGAGCCACCCAGGCGCCCCTAATCTAGTACTTTTATTTGTTTTCAGAAGGATAATCAGTCCCTTTAACTTCCTAGCCACCATAATATCTGAAGCAGAAATCCCCATTCTTGTCTATACTATTAGTGTATTACTTAATCATATGGAGACTTGTCACATCTCTTACTCTTTTATGAATAATTATTAGGGTGTGTAGCATTTTATTGTGTGTGTCACCTTTCTAATTCTATTACAAATACCTAAAACAACTTTGATGTAACACACATGGCATCTAAACAGAGTCACGTTACTGGTGCCAAGAATATATTGGCTGATTGAAAGGCTAGGGTTCAATTTCTCCATTCAAAGAATATTGTTTTGTTTTTTTTTTTAACTATCAGTGTAACACCACTGACCCACTGGCAGTAAGTCATGCTCTTTAAGCTGCTTTCTCCATCAGCACTGATTAATTTGGACTGATCTATCTCTACCCTTTGGGCAGGACCATTCATCACCAGGAGCTTACATTCATGAGAGAGAGGAGATCAGGAAATGCAAGACCAGACTACTTGTGAGTGTGTGTGAAATGGTAGTGGCAGAAGTGGTTAGTTTTCTCTCAATATCTGCTCTCCTTTATCCCATTACAATAGACTTTTTAGCTAGATACATGGCTTCCTAGAATAATAAAGTATACTGGTCAGCTGCCTTTGTAAAGAAATATGAAGTATAACTATATTCAGTGGGCTGTAAATGGAAATACCCTGTGACAGCTTCCAGGACTCTTTGATATGAGACAACTGGCATGTACCTATTGAGTCCTCTTAACCCCTTCCCCTAACTTGTTGCTTAGAATATATGTAATGGCTACAATTCCATCTCAGACCATGAGTAAAGATAATGCCCAAAGGATGGCACAGTGGAAAGTTAGGAGTCTGGATTCTTGAGGACACTGTGGAGCTGGGCTGCCTCACTGTCTCTCTGTAATGGTTAGCTCTGGACTCTTACCTGAGAGACAAATACATTTCTGGCTTGTTTAAACCACTATCATTTTACATTTCTGCTATTCACATTTGAACATTATCCTAACTAATCTAATGAGTAAATAGTTAATTCCAGAAATTATGCAGCCAGGAGATTTGTTTATAAATATCTGGGATCTAAGACAGAACATTTAATCATACCTGATTAAGGATTTTTGTCACTCCTTATGTGGTATTGGACGGTAAATAGCATAAACTAAGTAATATCTGTTTTATGTGCTTAAATTAAAAGCAGAGTAAACAATACAGTTTTCAGTATATGGTTTGAGTTCCATTACTCTACAATTTATCTTGTTATCCTTTTAAAGTCTCCAGGTTAAATACCTTCCCTGTATATTGTTCATAATTTCATGGATTGGATAAACCCCCAGAAAAAATATTGTCAAGGTTGTGCTTCATGTCATAATGCACTGGGTGGCCCTGGAAACATGAGACATTTTTATAAACATAACATGACTAGGTGTTTGTGCTTTATATTGATCTATATAAATTTCCCCACTGAAAACAAAATAAATTGATGAGAGCAATTTTTTTTTTGTCAGACCACTGAAGTATTAACATGATTCTCATTTCTGCAACTGATTAATTTTATGTATAAAAGAAGGGAAATGTAAAGGTTTTACCAAATCTTTCAGGAACAGATAATTACTATGTAATATATCCATTCCAGCTTTTCAACTCATTCTACAGAATGGCAAAATCCTGCTCTTGATTCCAGAAAAAGGAAAACCCCAAAATAATAAATAAGGGAAGTTTCATTTATGGATATAGATACAAAAGTCTTAAATAAAATAACAGCAAATTGAAAGAGCAGTGTACAAATCACCATACATCATGACCAAATAATTTTTGGGGGGGTTTGCAAGTATGGGTCAACATTAGGAAAGATACTAGTGTGATTCATTTTACCAATAAATTAAAAGTGGAGGGAGAAGATCACTCAATAGATAACTAAAAAATTCCTATTTTTATCAGAGATCCCAATAAAATCTCTTAAAAGGGAAATAAAGAGAACAATCCCTTAACTAAATATAGTGTATTTATAAATGACTTTAAGCACAGATCTTACCTAATGCAAAATATTAGAAATGTTCACATTATAGACAAGCACAAGACAAAAATTTTCACTACAATTGGTAGTACCCCACATTGGGTGAGGAATCCTGTTCAATTTAATAAATTTAAAAAATAATATATATAATATATAAATTTTATTAGGTTTATCTTTTATATTATTTATTTATAATATACAATATATAATATAATTTATATAGGATTAGATAAATAATATACAAATCTATCTCTATATTTTTTATATATATATATATATATAGTACCACTGATGCAAAAGAGATGAATAGACTAATGGGACTCCAGTATAATCTTGAAATAGATTCATGTATATATAAGAATTTAATATATAATAAAGGCACCATTCTTATTTATTTGAGGAATGCCTTCCTAAACAAGGCAGAAAATCTAGAATAGAAAAAGGAAGAAAAATCAAGATATGTGAGTATTATAAATCAAAAAAACAAAAATAAAAAACAAACCCAAGTATGTTAAAAGATAAATTTAAAAGGCAAGCAGGAGGTTTACTTAGGATTCTGGAGCAAAGCCCTATCTTTTGTGGCAGAGAACAATTCCTTTTTTGGAAAAACAGCATGATGCTGGTCACAAATAAAAATTTAGTCCTTATCATGGAACACAAGTGACTGTGAAACAAAGCTGATCATCATGAGCTATTATCAGACCTACCATGTCATAAGGCAGGGTGGGTCTGACAGTAATCCATTACATAATGGAAGGGATACATTCAGGACGGGACTGAAGTCAGTCTAGAACACCTGAGTAAATTACATAGACAGGTGGCTTAGGCCCATTTGCCTGTTCTGTAGGACCTTTCCTTCAGCACACTACAGCATCATTGGGAAATCCCTGACAGAGGGAAAAAGGACTTGGGTCTGATTCACAAAAAAGTTTGGTAGAATACGTTGGTGCTAACCACAAGGAAACTGCTGATCTATTAAAGTCCCACTCAAGCTTGACCCTGAAGGAAGGCATTTAAGAGAAATCTTCCCATTGGGCAGAGTTAAGAGCAATATACTTGGTTATCCATTCCATATTGAAAAAGAGGTGGCCTGAGGAAAGGATATATAATGACTCCTAAGCAGAGGGAAATAATATATCAAGTAGTCAGTACTTAAAAGGAACATGCAAAGATACGAGACAAGGATGTCTAGCAGAAATGTATATACATTGACTAATTGGAGTGGACATGATGCATGCAGATGTTTTATTACATATCAATACCTACCAGAGAATAGCAATCTCATACAAAGCCCTTGACAACCAAGTAGACAACGAATGTCAACTTCTTACTAAGTCATCCCAGTGCTTATACAATGGGTCCATGAAGACATGGTGGCAAGGATGGAAAGTAAGCATGGATCAAAACACACATACTCCCTTTCACTAAGTTGGATCTTTTCATCCCCACAATCTTAGTCTTTGCTGGATTAGAGATCCTAGCTCCCAGGGTAGGAAATCTGCCATGGGTTCCACCTAACGGGGGGCTACAACTATCACCTTGCCACTTTGGGTTCCCTATGCCAGTGAACAAAACCAAACCAAAACAAAAACAAATAAACACACAAAAAGGCAAGCAGTAGTCAAGAATAAAAAAATGTATATATGTATAAAAATTATCCTTTTAATCAAAAATATGTATGTATGTGTGTGTAACAAGGAATATACAAAAACCATTTACAGGTCAATAA
The DNA here is from genome assembly GCF_011800145.1 of Mirounga leonina. NCBI lineage: Eukaryota > Metazoa > Chordata > Mammalia > Carnivora > Phocidae > Mirounga > Mirounga leonina. Next base: position 36,778,876 of record NW_023270454.1, on the reverse strand, counting down.
GGAATGAATCACCCAATAAAGAGAAGGGAAAAGCATATGAAATACAAATAAGTGCATGAACTTTTGGAATGATACTAACTCTGCTGTGAAAATCAAGGAAATAAAATTAAGGCAATTGTGACATATATTATATATATATTATATATATGTGGAATATACATTTATATAAATTTAGGAAAAAAGCAAAAAGATTGATGATTGATAATATCCAGTTTTGGTGAATTTGTGGAGAAATGATAACTCTGAATATACTGTTTGTGGGAATATCAATTGGTTAAGCCTCTTTGGTGGGCCTTTGGAAATCTTTATCAAATTTTTAAAATGAGCTTAACACTTGCACCAAATTTCAACTTCTATATACTTAGGTATAGACTTTTGTACTGAGATGTTCACTGAAGTAGAGTTTGTAATCAAGAACAATTGAGATAAGCCTAAATATAAGTCAATAATGAAATGGTAAAATATCAGCCTTATATATGACTATTCTGCCACAGTTAAGAAAATAGCAAATACCTATGAGACATATTTGACTTATTTTAAGTAAAAGATTTTTTTTTCAAAATAATGTGTATGGCATGATTTTCTTTATAAAAATAAAAAAAATTGTTATACACATATATATTTTGTGTATAAATGCACACACTAAGGATGGACAAAATTTACATTGACGTCCTTTCAGGAAGGGTCTGTAGAAGAGACAGTGGGAAGGGGCAGCAGGGAACATGAGATAATATTTACTTTGTAACCTACATACTTTTGTATTATTTGAATGTATTTAAAAATTATAGCCTATGCAATTTTAAAATGGTTATCAAGATCCAAGGATCTTTATTTCTAGTTTGGGGTTATTCCTGCTCAAATGTTCTTGTATCTATTCTTGTATCTTGTATCATGAGTAAGTCATACAGCATTCAAAGTATCCATTTTAAAGGAAAGACTGATCATTAGGAATTAAATATACATGTGACATAGTTTTTCAGGTTCAAAGCTGTATAAAATGGTAGCTATTGCTACCCAAAAATGTGTATTTATATTATGTGGACCATGGTTTTACTCATTATAGATACACAGGTTCTCACAATGCCATTTGTTTAGGTGTAAATACAATTCTCTCAGACAATGAGGTTAGAGAATGATAGCGAATTTTTATTTCATTTTTTTATTATGTTCAGTTAGCCACTGTATAGTACATCATTAGTTTTTGATGTAGTGTTCAATGATTCATTAGTTACGTATAACACCCGGTGCGCATCGCAACACGTGCCCTCCTTAATACCCATCACCCTGTTACCCCTTCCCCTCTGTAACCCTCAGTTTGTTTTCTGGGGTCTATAGTCTCTCATGGTTCATCTCCCTCTCCGATTTCTCCCCCTTCAGATTTCCCTCCCTTCCCTATGGTTCTCTGTGCTATTGCTTATGTTCAACATATGAGTGAAACCATATGATAATTGTCTTTCTCTGCTTGATTTACTTCACTTAGCATAATCCCCTCCAGTTTGAGATAATCTTAAAGAGCTTGAAAATTAGAGGAGAAAAAAAATAGGTAAAGATCAGCACAGGAGCTTTTTCTAGAATGTTTCATATTCTGCTAGCTCCAAAGATACTCCTGAAGGGATAAATGCTTTTCACTTATTACTTATTATGTTTTCATCAGGTTAGGAATAAGAAACTTCAATAATCCCTGCTCAAGGAATCCCGAGATTTACTTGTAGCCATTGGAATTCCTATCATGTTTTTACTACTTGGTGGAAGCAAAATTTTGTCACATGAATAGGAATGATGGCTCTCATTTTTGAACACCATTAATGACCCAGAATGTCAAGGATTTCACCTGCGAAGAAATGCAAACTTAAATTGGGGAATAATAATGCCCAGTAAAACTGTGTCTAATTTACACTGAAAGAGAGGTAAAGGAATTTTAAAAAGTTAATATTATATCCCCTGAAGGAAATGTTTTAGGTCATTTGATATTACAGGAAGGCAAAACATTTATTCTTTTATGTTTGGAAAAAACAAACTGTTGAAACATGTATACCAATTACAATTTTACTAGTCACTGCTGAAAAATTCAACTTCATATTGATTCCATTTATAAAACTTGAACTGGCTTCCCCTTTTGTGACCCAATGAAGAACTCTGCCAAGGTGCAGTGGGTCTAACAACGTGTTGGGACACAGATGAGTATATGGAATTCAGAAAAAGACCAGAGGGAAAAGTCTACTGACTCAGGAAGACCTAAATTTTCAACCTGCTATGGATATTTCAGCACCTGTGGAAATTACAGCCATAAAGGCAGCGTTAAATTTTACTGTTAAAGTCTAAGAAAGAAGGAGGTCCACCAAGGAAGGGCCTCAATAAAATGGAGGCAATTGAAGCTTAGCAAGTAGAAATGCATGTCTGGGTAATTCTCCTAATACAGGATTTCAAGGGAGTGGTGCATGAAAGAATGAAACAGGACTCAGATAAAGAAACTGAGAACAAGAGAGGTCAAACAATTTAGCTCTTGCTTCATTTCTGATATATCAAGGACAACTTCCTGGCTCTCAGTCTATAGCTCTTTTTACACTTTTTTCCCCTTTTTTCCCCTTAAAGAGAAAGCCTTTTCTCAGAAACAGCACGAAGCAGGTCAACAAGGGAATCTCTATGGACAGAAACATGACGGGTGGTGAGTATGGTAATTAAATACATTGATTAGCACAAGAGTGATCAAAGTAAATTTGGGGATAGAACGTGGTTAGCAAGCTTTTTTTCTGGAACTGGATGACCTACAACTTTAAAAGTCGAATCAGCCAATATCAGAATAAAGTGGAAATATTAAATAAATTGAGATGCAAATATTTATGATGCAGATTCTATGTTTGCAAAAACAATTTTTTTCTTATTGAGAATGATGGCCGTTTAAATAATTATCTGTGCTTTTGTATAGATTGTTTAATCATTAGGAAACATAAAATACTCTTGGCCTGTGTTAAATGTACTGGTTGGGTTCAGATTATATTTGGCATCTTTTTTTGACAATCTTTGTCAAAAGCACTTCTTCCAATTTCAGTCTAGTGGACTTGAGTAGAACAGTACAGTGCCCCCCAATCAGAATTTTTTAGATAAACTTTTATTATGTGTATACAATTCATACATAGTATTAATGCAAAATACAGGAAAATGTAAGGATGGACAGGATAGAAGAAAAATGTTATCTCTCATTCCTATCTCTTGGAGAGAACCATTGTTAAAGTTTTGACATATTGCTTTCAAATTATTATTTTGAAGGCATGGAGATCTATGTGTCAATGCCTGTTTTTCTACCTATTTGTCATCTATCCATCTATTACTCAATACACATACACATGTGTACACGCACACACATACACACACTCCTCATTTTGTTAAAAACAATTAAAAGAATGCAAAGAGTATTTTTGCTAGACCATGTATTTATGTATAGTTTTAATTACTATAATGTGTTTCTGTTTGGAAAATAAGATTCACTTTCAGGTCCTAAAAGCCTAGTAATATCTAAATCAGAATTTTAATTTCTCTGTGGAGTCTGGGTGGCACAATCTGATAAGCGTTTGACTCTTGGTTTCCGCTCAGGTCATGATCTCAGGGGTGTGAGATTGAGCCCCAAGGTGGTCTCTGCACTCAGCCCTGAGTCTTCGTGAGATTCTCTGTCCTCCCTCTCCCTCCCCCTACTCTTCCTCCTACTCGTGCATGTGTGCACCCTCTGCACCCTCTCTCTCTCAAATAAATAAATAAATAAATAATAAAATCTTTAACCCCCCCAAAACAACTTTAATTTCTCATCCAAATCAAAGCTTCTCCCTTCTACTCAGCCTATTTCTGACTTGCTATGCCTAAAGTCCTGCAATGTGGAAGGTGAGTGTGATATTATCAATCTCACCCTGCTTTTGGACTCCCTAGTGTTCGAACAAGGGAAGGGAAATTAGAGGAAAAGAGAAGTCTTAGATGATTAAGACTAATTTAGTTCTCGTTGACTAATACTATTTGTCAACCATGTCCTCTGTTTTGGAAAGAGTCCACATATTTACACAAAATGAGATGGATTTCTAGTTCTTTAGGGTCATGCACATGCAAGTGCACGCGTGCATGCATGCACACACACACACACACAGAGTTCTGTGCTATGCTGCTCCCTCACACAGACATTTCTCTGACTCCTTACCATGCTTTTCAACTGCCTCCTGGTTTTCCTTTAGGGTCACATCCATCATACCACTTAGCTCTCAGGAATCTTATGCATCCTTACCTTGCTGCATGGTTGAAGCACAAGCTATTCCTTATCACCATCTTTTGTCCTTATTTTGCTAACTCAAATGACTCCAGCCCATTGCCTGCTTTCAGATTGAGAAGCAGTCTCCAGGGTCCTGAAATTCCAAGAGACAACATCAAGCTCTGTCAAGATTCTCACTTTATTTCAGTCCTTTGCAGCAGCAGTTTAGGGCTAATAAATGATGCAGGTTTTTCTTTCTTCTAGATGCCCTACCCCTCCATGGATGTTTCTTTTTGGAGCATTTGAGGGAGGGTTTGAAGGGAAGAGAAAATACCACTGTACTCTCTGTGAGTTTGACTACTCTTCTTTCTTAAGGGCACTCTTGAATCCACTTTTGAACTTCAAACTTCACTTAAGTAGGTTAGAGGTGGTGGTAGGGGTTGATAGTTGCTGGACCAGTTCTTTTCTCTCCACTGAATTCTCCGTGGATGTGTCTAGCTCTCTCTTTAGAATGTGCAGTTATTTATAACTCATTGTTCTCACTTTTGGGGCTTCAGCCAAAATTCTAAGACAACAGGAAGAGTCCTATTCAAATTCCCGTTTTATATATACATACACACAGATACAGAGTTGATTTTACATTCCTTATGTTGTGCTTTTTAATCTTTTTTTTTTACTGACAATTATATCATGTGCATTTATCATGTCATTACATTTCTTTGAAAATGAAATACTAATAATTAATATAATTGTATCTCATGAAAATGTCATAATTTATTTCCATTTTTAATTGTTTAAAATGTTAGTTTTTTTCTATTTGATTGTAACAGCAATGTATACTCATTAAAGAATTTTGGAAAAAGCAGAAAAGTACCAAGAAGACAACAGCATCATTTGTAATTCCACAGATAAAAACTACCTACCTTTTGCTATGTTTCCTGCTAGGTTTTTCTCCCCCTGAAGTGCTATAGATAAGTATATGGATACAGAGATAATTATATCAATGTATCTGTGTATATGTGCATATATAAACATATTTAATCTCATTAATACTTTGCATTATCATACATCTGTATTTAAAAGTGAATGGGATCCCTACTGTATATAGTTTTGTACCCTATTTTCATTTTCTATTATATTTTGATCTGTCTTCATATTTGAAGAAATATTTTAAAAACCTGTTTTTTTATTACTAGCAAATATGTTAACTATAGAAAGGTTAGAAGATACAGATTAGCAAAAAAGAAAGTCAAAATCATATTAACTTTTTGGTATTTATTCAATCTGATCCTACCAAACAGCCTTTAGATAGAAATAAAGTCATAATAATATGAATATGCAAATCTCACTAGCTATAGAACACATCAGTCTTCTGCTGCAAAGTTCTGTCTCCTATGTCCACCCTCTCCAGTTATTTATGGGCATTCCTCACATTTGAATGCTAATTATTTCACTTCTGCTGCCCATTCATCTACTGGTAGCAGCTGTATTGGGATGGGAGAACCTGAGAGGCCATATTCCTCCAGAGCCTGGTGGGTGGATGCAGTATAAGCTGCCATGCTCTAGTATCCAGAACCACTACTTTTTGTCTTCTGGGAGTTCAGTTCAGTTTGCTTTACTGAGCTCCTTTTCTTCCTTAGGATTCTTTCCAGGGACCCCATAGTTCCTGCCCCAACTCTGTCCTTCCTACCATCCACCCTCCATCTCCCATAGTCTGAGAGTTATGTCTGTCTATGTGTGCAACTCAGGTGTAGGCACAATTAAAAAAATATCCTTTCACTTGGGGATGTTTGAGCCTTGTTGTAATTCATTAGAAGTTGTCCGGCAGGAAGTTGGCCCTGGCAGTACTTGCACATGCATGCACATACATACACACATGTTTATAATTATGGAATAATTTCTATAATATACATGATATTTTATACCCTGTAACTTTCTGGGTGTATTTATTATGCAATATTTTATGTATTTAAGTATTTGTATCTGTACATGCACGTATACATGGCAGTTTTGGAGATATATCTATAGATCCTTTGACACTCCTCTACTAAGGAGAAGCTTTATTACCCTCCCCTTGAATGTGGGCTGGACTTAGTGACTTGCTTCTAGTGGTAGAACATCACTTCTAATGTTAGATTATAAAACACTATGCATCCATCTCAAGCTCCCTCCCTCCCTTCCTCTCACTCTGTCTCCTTTTATCTCTCCCTCTTTCTCTCCCCACTTCTTCATAGGGGAAGCAAGGTTGTGAACAGTCCCATGGGGAAGACCACATGGTGAGGAAATAAACCATCTTGCAATCCTCCTGAGCTTGGAAGTGGATCTTTTAGTCCCAGTTGAGTCTTCAGAGATTGCTGTCCTGGCCAATAGCTTCACTGCAACCTCATGAGAGATGCTGAGCTAGAACCACCCAGCTGAGCTACTCCCAGATCCCTAACTCACGGAAACTTGGGAGACAATAAAAATGATTATCATTCTAAGCTGCTTAGTTTGGAGTAATTTGTTATATAGTTATAGATAATGAACACAGGATAGATTAGAAGATAGATAGATAGATAAATAGATAGATAGATATGTGAGTTATAAAGTTATAAAAACCTATGACCCAAGACTCAAGGCTGCAGTGTTCTCTACTAGTCAGTATATCATGAACACTTTTTTCTGCCATTACATTTTATCCTATAACATTTTAAAATGATTTCCAGCATTCTGTGGTATAAATATAATTCACTTGCCCCAATGCCAAATTTTGGATATTTAATTAATTCCTAATTATTCACAATTAATTCTGTGTTTAACTATAAAACTGTATAGTTAGGATTCTTAATTGCAAGCCACAGAAGCCTTTACTTGCTGATTTAAACAGAAAAAGGATTCTCGTAAAAGGTAATAGACCTAAAATTACTTCAAAATAAAAAGTAAAAAATCCAAAAAACAAAAAAACCTTGAAAAATAAAACAAAAGGATATTAAGAAATAGGAAAATAATGTACTATATAGCCCTTTGGAGTCTAAATATCTACAGAAAACATCTAAATAATATAGAAACTGTCCCATGAGGAAAATGAAGCCATCTCAAAACCTTAAATGCTGATCCCACACCCATAGTGCTCACTGGTCCTGCTGGCACCACTGCTCCAAATGTCCTGAGAACTCTTCTTGTTTCGTGACTGTGGAGGATTCTCTTAGTCTCTGCTTCTTTCTGGTACTCCCTTTTAGTCTGGGGTTGATGAGTGCAACTGGTAGAGCCTTTGTTGTAGGCACATGCTCTCCAAATGGAAGAGAAAACTGAGAATCTGGCAATTTAATTTCTATCTTGGGAAATAGTTTGGGTCTTTTACTGAGAAAGTAAACAACTTAATGCAACTAACAAACTTCATGTGTCCAAAATGCATCCATCTCCTCCCCAAAGGGGAACCACACAAAGTTTCATTCATTATTGCATCCTGAAAAGTCTATTTTTCTTCTAGTTTACTTACAATCCATTGTAATCCTAAGAGCCAAAGTGGAAAATTTAGTACCAACATATGTTATGCAAAATGGTGGAAGGAAAGATAAATGAGAAGAGAGAAGTGAAATACATAAGCCTGAGAAATTAAAACACAAGAAGTTGTTACGGTCCTCTCTTTGTAACAGTCATAAGGCTCATGTTGGTAATTATGACTTTTCTACCACTCATTTTATGTATCTTTTTAAACAATATAGCCAATGACTTAAGTGTCAAGGTGCCTTACCTGATGTAGTGTCCCAAACTGTCATTCCTGAGGAATATAAGGCTTTGGTTATCTTTCCTACATGAATGCTGTCGCTTTCCAATGAAATTTATCAGTGAATAAGTCAGAATCAGGAGGCACCCCAGGACGTTCTTTTAGAACCTTCAATATTTCTTACTTTCCTAATTATGTAGCAGCAATTCAAATTCCCTTTGACAGAATCAATCTCAAAAGTCAACACCATAATCCTCTTTATTGTCTGTTCACCCGAAGAGCCTGAATTGGCCAGGTGGTATTGTCAATTTACCGATTAATGATTCCATTGCTATATCTTCTGATATAAGCACTACTGTTTTGGTTACTAAGACAACCAAATCAAGAGCATCCAGAATTTCATGAGTGGAAAGTTACATTTTGAGAATGACTAATTTTGTGTAGAGCCTTCTGAAATCCAGGATTCCCCACCCCACCCCCTTTCAGTCAATTGATCATTGGCAGCTTTGCATGATACCTTAGACAAGAATAGAGAAAGGGATAAAAGTGTACTATCAAAACTCACTTGTGCCTTCAGAACTTTATCAGGTCCATTTCTGTATATCCATTTCCATTTGATGATGGAGCACTTTGGAGTACACTTGACTTTATAGATGAGCGGGTTAAGATGTCAAATTCATAATGTGAAGTTTCAGGTCCCATGGTCACGTGTTTAGTTGTAAATAGGTACTAGAGACAAACCAGAATCTATTATTCCAAATACAAAGAGACACTTGAGAAAAGGGTAATGGCTTTGACCACAAATCTTAAGAATTTCTTCTGTGATGCTCCTAGGGATTAGCCACAAATTTAACGATTGGATTTCCTGGGTAAAGTAGAGAAGCTCCTTCCAGTAGAGGCTGGTAAGCTGAAGAGGCCTCTTTTCCTCTGAGACTGTCCTTGAAATTGTTACCTTTTAATGTATCTCATACATGCTCAGATGGCATACTCAAAAGCAGTTACATTTTCTCTTCTAAAACTAAAATGGTTCAAGTATAATGCCCTTTTGTAGTGGGCACAAATTACTGCACCTTACCATTCACTTTGTTTGAGAGAGCCCATGTTGCCCTGGAAACATCTTTTGGAGAAGTTAATATTAGGGTTCCATGTTTTTGTATTTTTATCTCCTATTATCTGGAAAATGTATATTTCAGCTAAGTATAGTTTACCTTTGGTTCCTAGTTTCCCATGAGCTAGGATAATGTTGTAGGATGGTAAGACAATCCATTTCTCTAAAGGGAATCCAGCTTATCTCTTATCTAGACTCATAAGATGCGGAATTTTTCAGATGTAGGAGTCTCAGGAGAATGACTAATATCTAATATAATAATGAATGATTCCTGTTAGGTCTGAACTTGCAGTCAAGGAAGATTAACAACTCAAAGTACTTACTGATTTGAATGAGGCTGAGCAATATAAGTACTTTTGACAACCACGTTCTTAAAAAAGAAGACCATTAAGTGCATCATTCAAATACAAAACCCAGTGTACTTCTAGCCACTTTTACCATACCTTGACCCTGTGGACAAGACATGTTTCAAAATTTTTAGTTTGTGTTGTTTTGATGTGGAAAAATGGAGTGTTTTCTTCTTGGACAGATTCAAACTTTCTGAAAAATACTGTGCTCCCATAGTCATTTGTCCTGGGGGAGATATGGATAAATGGTTTTAGACAAGGGTGGGCAAGAGACACTCACTACACTGAAACAATCATGATTCTCTCTACTTCTTAATGACAGATAAAAGGACAGTTCTAATATGCAGAGGTGGGGAAATAGTACCAGATTTGTTGCTTTGTCCATGCTTATAGATATATAACCTTCACATATCTATGATAATTCTAGAATTAATTCTTATAGTGAAATTTCTGAGTCAAAGGGGTACATGTTCATAAGGGGCTGGAGAAAACGTGGCCCCAGAAAAGATAAATTAATTTATAATTCTACCAATAGTGTACAAACACCTTATTTCTTTTCTTTTTTTTTTTTAAGATTTTTTTTTAAATTATTTATTTGACAGAGAGAGCAAGCACTAGCAGGGGGAGCAGCAGGCAGAGGGAGAGGGAGAAGCAGGCTCCCTGCTTGATGAGGGACTTGATCCCGGAACTCTGGGATCATGACCTGAACCAAAGGCAGACGCTTAACCGACTGAGCCACCCAGGCACCCCAAAGACCTTATTTCTTTACAACTTTGTTAACATGAGATATTATAAATAAACACAATCTTTGACAATCTGTTAAGTAAGAGGTATTATCTTCTTATTTTTTAAATGTATAAATCACATATTGTAATAGGTTTCTTATAATAATTTTTGCCATTTTTACATAGAAGTTTTTGTCTTCTTATTGATTTCTAAGAACTTTTTATACATAAAGAATATTAAACATTTTCTTTTCACTTATGTTTAAAATATTTTCTCCAGTTTTAATATGGCTTTAGTTAGAAGAAATATATATTTTAAATATATATGTGATAAATATATCAATATTATCCTTAATTTTTTTGCCTGGATGCATTGAGAGCATGCTTAGAAAGCTTTATCTTCACTACATTTGTGTAAATATTCCCCTAGAGTTTCTTATAAAACATTTTGTTTCATTACTTCAATATAAATCTTTATCCAATCTGTAATGCATTCCAGGGTATATCCTGGGGGGAGTGATCCATTTTTTTCCCCCAAATGGTAAATTCATTTTTTATTTATTAAATTCATTATTTATTAAATAAATTTTTCTTCCTCCCCTGATTTAAAGCACTATCTTATCCCAGACTGAATTCTTAAGTATGCTAGTACTTAACCAGTTTGTGGGCATTTTTTCTATTTCCTTCATTTGGTTTGATTCTGTGACTCTACACTGTTGTTTTTTTTTTTTTAAAGAATTTATTTGACACAGAGAGAGAGACACAGTGAGAGAGGGAACACAAGCAGGGGGAGTGGGAGAGGGAGAAGCAGGCTTCCCGCTGAGCAGGGAGCCCGATGCGGAGCTCGATCCCAGGACCCCGGGACCATGACCTGAGCTGAAGGCAATTGCTTAACGACTGAGCCACCCAGGGGCCCTCTATACTGTTTTGATTATTGTAGATTTTAAAACGTTTTAAACATTATGTTTAGTTCTTAATTTGACTTTGTTTGGTGAGAACATATTGTTTTTAGACAACATTATTTTCCAAGTGACTCAATTTGTCGAAACTATTTAATCTGGGGTTTATTCCTAGGCTGCTGCTAAGTTGTTTTGAACTGACATGATATTCCTATTTTAAATATTTATGACATTTGTATTCATCTCCATAGCTATATTAGCAGCAGTTATTTAGTTTTAACAATGTTTAACTGGTTTAAAGACACTATCTTGACCTAGTAGATAACATATTCTATATTCCTGAGGTCTTTGTTTTGATTCTCTTCTTAGTGGATTCAAATTAGACTTGGAATAATATTTTGTTTTGCAAGAATCCATGAGTAATATTCTTTATTAGCTCATACACAGACACATCCATGAACATAAACACAAATACATACGTATCTAACGTGCTCTTTTTGCTGTTAGTATACAAGCTTGCATTTTAGCTGGGGTTAGTTCTTTAGGGAGATAAAGTTTTCCTTTAAAAATACCTGTAAATATTTTAGTATAATCCTTAATTTTGATTTATTTTTCAGATGGCTCTAGAATATTGCTTATTTTATCCTGGAGAACTGTGCTTTGGTATTTGACTTACTATCTTAGATTATTATTTTGTTATTTTTATGTAAAACAACTATTTTGATACATATACAATCATTAATTACCCCATTGTCTTTGACATTTTGTGTCCCTGAGTATATATCTGAGACTTTCCTAATTTTTTTTATTTTACGTAGCATACTTTTTTTCTGCCTATATATTGTTTTTCATTTTGGTCATGCAAAATTTTCTTCAAGAAAGCTTAGGTAATTGGCACCATTTCAGTAAAATTTCCTGCAAAGCATGTAGAGTAACAGCAATCCCACATACTCTGTGTTTACACTGCAGTTTCAAAGGTTTTCTACAATTATATCCTTGGCTTTTTCTTCTGTTTTAATGTGTTGTTTTTCCTTGGAATTTTTGTTTGGAATTCATTGCATTGTGCATCATCTTTTCGGGTTTGTACACCTTATCACTGATCTGATTTTTCTGTACTCTTTATACTGATTTTAATATAGATTTTAATTCTATTGAAATGCTAATTTTGTCACATTATTCCCTTGTTTCATACTATGCAAGGCTTAGTTAGCCCCGGACTTCCTCTCTATTCTGCATTTTAGTCATGCTCAGTTTATTTCAATTTAATGTCATTATTTCATATGTTTCTTTAATAGAGTTCAAGATTTCAGTAGATTTCTGATAACATAAAATGATACTTTCTTATAACTAAGTCTTCTGCACTTGGAATGTATCTCTTCCTTCTAGCTTATGTAGAACCCCTTCAAATTTCCTATTAATTTAAATTTATAGTTACCCATTCTAGGGGCGCCTGAGTGGCTCAGTCAGTTAAGCAGCCAACCCTTGATCTCAGCTCAGGTCTTGATGTCAGGGTTATGAGTTCAAGCCCTGCTTTGGGTTCCACACTAGGTGTGGAGCCTACTTTATAAATAAATAAATAATCATGAATTAATTAATTTATAGTTACCCATTCTTAAATAAAAGAGATTAATTCAAGCCCAGTGTTTGTCATTAAACCACTTAGCTGGTTGTATTTAGATCTCTCTTGTTAGATCTTAAGCTAGGATTCAGATGATGAGCTCAACTATGAGCCTGATTTTGGAGGATTGTGCTAATTCGGGTAGCATCAACTCTACTGGACTGTAGAAGAATCTCCTACCATTTTTGCCAGGCTTGTGGAAGATGATTTTTTTCCTGAATAGCTTCAGGCATTATATATTTCTTTTTCTTTTAGATACACTGCATCTAAAACTTCAGTCCCCCAACTGCCCTTAGAGTTTTTATTATCTGTGTTCCCTCCTAGTTCTGACCTCATATCTCCATGTGACATTGCCCGTTCACTTACAATCTGAAAATTGTTACACATTACTGAAATTATTCGTTCAATAGAAGAAAAGTAGGAAGGATCAGTGTGAGAGAGAGGTGAGCAGAGGGGGGATTCTCTTAAATGCTAGTAAAAAAAAAACAAAACTGGTAGGAGCATTGATTAATATTCATACTATTACCGTTGCAATGTCACATTTTTTCCTGAGCTGAGAATGGGAACTGTGTTCTCAGAAGAGAGGACATGTGTATAGGTCAATAGGCAGGAGAGCCTGTGGACTGTAATAGGTTGTATGAGGGACTGTGTGGAGAAAAGGGTGGAAGGAGACAAGGCTGAGGAGGTCAGAGTTGCATCACTCCATATACCTGCCTGTGGGATTTAACTTTATCCTGAAAGAGGTGTTGAAATGTTCAAAACTGCTGTGTAACACAGTGAGACAGAAAGATCTCTTTGGCAGTAATTTGATTGGAGCAGGAGCAGACTCTTGATGGAAAGAGCACATAGGAAGCCATCGCAGTCACCCAGGCAAGAAAAAGGTAACATGCTGGAAGGAAAATGAAAGACTTTGTGATTGGAATAGAGGGCAGGGGAATGGGACGAGTCCAGGGTGACTCTTAAGCATTTGGTTAATGTTACAGGATCAATGAGTGTGACATTCACTGGAATAAACTGGCTTGTTGAAGCTGCGGTATTGAATGATAATGAGTTCAGTTTTGGAATTTTATTAGTGATTCCATAGACACAATTTTCTATACAGGCAATGATCACTTTAACTTTAGTGGAACAACAATAACAAAATGTTTCCAAGGATGATATAAGGTGAATGTTTAGCATGCATGTATTGCCTAAACTAGTTGGATTGTGGTGTGTTGTTGCTAAGGCCAAGGAAAGGAGAGAAATTAACCAGCGAAATCAGTATTTAAGCCAGAGTTGCGTTGGCAGCATATGGGAGTGAGAAAGAGCTTAGCTTTGGAAGGCAGGAAATTAATATCCTTGAACGGATTTTACTCATTAACAGTAGGATTTGGGGCAAGGCACTTAGTCACTTAGTCATAGGCTCATAGATAATATCATCTTTCAAATTATTTCAGAGTCTTAAGATTTGAACTAGATAGTTGATATGAAATTGCTTCCATATGCTGGTTTCATATCTGGAATGAGGAGAAACAAAATATTAGGTATTTGTTGGAAACTGCATTGGGGCAGAGATGTTCTGGTGGAGTACCTTAAGATGTAAATAAGGCTAGCCTTTTGTGCATTTTAATGATACCTTTGATAAAAGAACATATTTAATTCAAATTTTTAAAACAATAGTTTGGAACATTGCAAATGTAAATTCTGACACATTACAAATAAAATAAAGCTAAATGGCAGTACTTAGTGCCAGAGAGGATATTTTTTGCAATCAAATTTTTAATTAGCATTTTCCTTTATTAAAAATACAAGAAGAGAGAGAAGAAAATAGTTTTGCATTCAATATTAATATAATTTTCAACTCCTGGCTATGATTACATCATAAATATCACAGCCAAACTTCTTACAGAACTAAATACAGAGCATTTTGTATTCTTTCAAACAAGTTCACATAATTAAGAAAGTGTTTTTCAAATGAAATAGAATTATCTCGTTTACTCTGCTGTATTTACATATGTCTTTCATGAAGAGTTATTTGGCAGTAAATCTAGCTGTTCTTTAAATAAGCATACTAAAATACTTTTTCAGAGTCTAAAGTTCTACTAAGAGGAAAAAAAATCCACACCAATTTTGCCTCTGAAAAGATATTATCACTGCTCTTTTTGTTGGTCTAGAGACAAAATATTGGAGAAAATGGAATTTTACCAAAAGCAAGTTATGAATTCTCTTTCATAGAATCTTATCCTACAGTTTTTTAATATAAATCAATAAAAATTAATGGATTAGAAAAAAACCCTACTTATTTACCTCAAATTATTTTGGAATAAAGAAACTGATAATTATTTACCCAGTGGCAATCCTAGGTAAGCTCCCCTGAGGCAGAAGCCCAAATGAAAGACTTAAACACTGCAAATTGTGTTTGTCACCTGAAGCGCTACACATTCAAAAGTGAAAACAAGCCAGCCCCACATCTGATTGGTAGATATTATTAACAAGTGTCCATTCAACACCTTAGTTTGAATGGGTTTTATTGCCAAGTTTAAATTTTAGGTGTGTTAATATCTGACAGAGATTCTATTTTAACTCTGTTGGTAAAAAATACATATATATATTTTAACAGTTGAATGGGTTTGAGAATAACAACTTTTCGGCTTGTGCCTGAGTGTCAGCTCATTTTTGTTGATACCAGGGGATTAGACTAGTGGTTCAGAGGGAGTCTTTGTGGTTAGGCTGCTTGAGTTTGAATCCTGGCTTGGCTGGCTACTTAGTAACCATGTGACTTGAAACGCATTACTTTCCTTCTCTGTCCTCAGTTTCCCTAATTATAAAATGGGGGAAAGTAAGAGTACTTTATTATATGAGTAAATATATAAAGTGTTTAGAACAGTTCCTGACACACTATGTGCTCAGTAATTAAAAGCTCTCGTCACTATTATCAGTTCAGAGAATAGTTAACACAACATAAAGCTGATAAGCAATGAGAAAGAAAAGAGTAGGCTCTTTGATGGTACCCTCGACATTGCAGGGATTTGGGGAAAGGAATGCACCATTGGTGGGGGCTCTACCAAAGGATGTCTCTCCTTCCTATTGCTTGTTCTTGAAAAACCAAGAGGAAGAGTATATCGCTCTATCGCTGAATGCTGGCGACCTAATCAGAACCTTCAGTTCTTTTCTTACTGGTAACATTCATTCCCAACCAAATCCCTCCTCCCCCCCTCCCTACCCCCGCAAACTTGCAAAACCCACATGCCTCACTTGACAAATATATGTGCCAAGTTTGAAATTTTAAAATTCAAACTCCTTTAATTTTTTGCATACACATAAATTCTGGCAAATTTCGATGCTGGTAAAAAAACACGCTTTGCTTGTTGGAATGCTATTATCGCTCCAAACGAATGAACAGATTTCTTCAGCCTTTCTACATGTAACTCATTTCTGAGAAGACAATAAGGATGAAGAATTTCTTCCTCAAGGGTCACGCTGAAGGAGGTGTAGAAAGTACTGAGTTTGTGCACACAACATACAGAATAAGTTTCCTCTCTTCTATAACCGGTTATTTTATGTACTCCTCTTTGCAAAACTCCCAATGAGACAACATAACCTTGACAAAATAAGAAGGAGTTTTAACTGGAACCTATAATCCTCACATAACCCATTACGATGGATAGTTTTATGTGTCAAATTGGGTAGGCTATATTACCCACATTTTCAATCACATACTAATCTAGGTGCTGCTGTGTAGTTATTTGGTAGAAGTGGTTAGCATCTGCAATCAGTTGACTTTAGGTAAAGAAGACTATCCTTGCTAATGTGCATAGGCCTCGTCCAATTGGTAGAAAGGTTTACAGGCAAAACAGAGGTTTCTCCCTTTCATTGTGAGGTCTGCAGTGCCAGCTTCTACCTGAGAGTTCCAGCCTGCAGGCTTGCTCTACAAATTTTGAACTCTGACCAACCAAACCCCACAATCTCATAAGACAATTTCTTGAAATAAATCTCTTTATAAATATGAATATATATAAATATTCATATATATATGAATGAAATAAATGTCCTTATATATAAATTTCTACATATATATCACTGATCTCTCTCTCTCTCTGTATATATAGATATAGATGATGATATAGATGATGATATAGATATAGATATAGATATAGATATAGATATATATCACTGATTCCGTCTCTTCTCTGGTAGAACCCTGACTGCTAGACTCTTCATTTTAATTTGATATAAAATGCAATGTGCAAATTTCACTGGCATAAGACTTTTTACTTAAACTGCAACAACACTACTGATTTTCAGAATTCAAGCATCTGATATAGTTGGTTTTTAACTGTTTATTGAAACATTATCCACACACACATATACACACACACAGAGGAATAACACATATCAAATTGAACACACCTGTGGAATCAACACCTGAATCAAAAAACATAACATAATCTGTATACCGGAAATCACCTTGGTACTTCTTGTCATTATTTCTCCCTTGCTCCAAGGATAACCAGTGTCTTGGCTTCTAAATGCATAGATTAGTAATGGGACATAAGATTTTTAGTGTGGGTAAGTAAATGTGATTTGAGGATAGATATCATTATCTTTAGACCTGGGGTGAGGTCTCGAAGCAAAGAGACAGTCTCATTATTCAGAGGTTGCTATTTGTTAAGACCCACTAAAATTTAGAGCAAATGATGAGTTTTTCTTACTATTTTAAAATCTTAGTCACTAGAGAGGTTTTCTTAAGTGTATATTATAAAACTTACTCCAATTAATAAGGAAAGCCAAGTCCGTAGAGTAAGGGATTTAGTAGGCAGATTTCTGCCCTCACATTATTTAATAATTAATTGCAAAAATAATTAATTCTGTAAAATGGAAATTTGTTTCATTTCAAACTTCAAGCCAGTGGTACTGCAGTGGTCTTCCTGAAAATTCCACCTTAAAAAAAAAAAAGATTTTATTTAAATATTTGAGAGAGATAGCAAGTGCACAAGCCCGGGGGGTGGCGGTTACAGAGGGAGAAGCAGACTCCCCACTGAATAGGGAGCCCAGACCCATGGAGCCATCCCAGGACTACGGGATCATGACCTGAGCTGAAGGCAGATGCTTAACCGACTGAGGCGCCCTCCAGCTTTTTCATAAAGATACACAGATCAGCTTCTTTGCTGAAAAGAGACTTTCTACGATGTACACTATATGAAAATATCCCTATTGTTGATATTTATAAGATCTATTATTGATAGTACTTCACTGACTTTGTGAAGTTCCCCTAGTATTCTGCAGCTACGTCCTGGTATCATGCATGCAATCAATCCACAATTCCTTACTGGAAAGTTAACTCATGGTAATTTCCAACTTGATGTACATTTTAAAATTAAATAAATGTCAGAAGATTATTGGTGTAACCAGTACAACTTCAGAACTTGTATTACAAAAACTACTTTGGTGGTGGAAAATAGGACTTCTGCACCCAGAAAGGTTCGTGGTAAGATGGATGGTTGGGAAATGAAGCCAGAAAAGGACTCCAGAGCTCCTGTGTACACTCTCTTAAGTTCTGTCTCATCTGGCCAGAAACCTCCCAGGTACCTGTTACAACAGCCCCTCTCTCTTGGTCAGTGTGAGCACTCAATCCTGTTCCTCCCTTGGGAGGGCATTACTCAGATCTAAATATACACCACTCCCCAAATCCCTTAGGCTATAAAAATTTCATGGCATTTGATTTATTGAGGTGAAAAAAGGAAAAAAAGGGATCAGGGGAATGGAAAGCACTGTTAAATTGCTTGACCATTCTAGCTCTCACTTGGTGATGAGAACAAAATCAGATTAATCTGGCTTTTGGGGATTTGCATGTTGATAAAATTTATGTATTTATATTGTAGTCATTTAGGGGCATGTCTTACCGTCACTAATATACCATAGACTTCTTAAGGAAAAGATATCTTCCCAATAAATCTTTATGTTGCCTCCATAGTGTCTAAAAAATCAGCATTTGTCACATGGATTAAAAAAATAACCATCATTTACTTTTTAGTATTAACCTATTAAAATTAGAAAAAATTATGCAGTTTTAAGGATGAACGTTATTTATCCTCCAAAAGAGATTTAGATTTTCTGACCTTTGCCTAATCTTTTAAAGGAAGAATAAGCAGAATAAATCTAAATAAAGCCTTAATATATCAACACTTGGAATACTGCACATTATTCTGGTTATTTCATCTTGAGAAACAGAAGATCAACAGAAATAATAGAAAAAGAATAAGGAGATCATGAAAGAACTGTGACAAGGACATGAGCAAATCCTATTAAATTATTGATCTCATTGCTTCCTTTAGTTACAAACCTTTACAGCAAAACGCCTTGAAAAGCTTATCCATTCTACTTGGATCTGATTTCTCTACTCCAATCTCCCTCAAATCCTCCCTAACCCACCTTTCTCCTGCACCAGATCCATTCTACTAAAACTGGGCTTCGGGGGCCACACATTTCAGCCTTTATATGACTTGATTTCCCATTTGACAAAAGTGACCACTCCCTCCTTTTTGAAGTTCGTGGCTTAGCTTCTAGGATATGCTCTTCAGGATGCCCCTCTGCCTGTTTCTTCTCAGAGGTTTGTGCCAATTCCCCCTCATCCGTCAGATACCTTCATGTTGGAGGGCTCGGAGCTCACTTGCCTCTTTCTCTAGCTACATTCTTCCTGTTGATCATGAGCTCAGTCTCATTGCCTGAGTTACCCTCTGTATGGTGATGACTCTCAAATTTATCATCTCAGGCTCCCCTTTTCTAAGACTCCCAGTTCCAGCTGCCCATTCAACATCCTTAGTGGATATCTACTGTGTCCAAACTGACTTCTGTCTTCTCCCAAACTCCCCCTGATCTTACACTGAAAGCCTGTTGCTCACATATTCCTCCTCATCTCAGACTCAGGCCAAAATCTCATCTTCAACTCCTCTCTCTCCAGTCAATATTCAAGCCATTCAGCAAATCCTGGTGGCTCCATCTTAAAAATGTTTTCAGAACTTAACGGTATCTCACCAGTTCCCCTGCTGCCGGCGTCTTTCACTTGGATTATTGCAATTGTCTCCTGACAATAGCCTCTCTGCTTCACTCTTGCCTTCCCATGGTCTGTTCTCAATATGGCAACCAGAGTGATGGTGTTAAAAAGTAAGTTGGATCACATTATTCCTCTGCTGAAAACTGTCTGTTGGCTCTCCGACATACTTAGAGCAAAATCCAAAGTCTTTATATTGGCCTGCAAGAGCCAACATGACCTGGCAACCTTATTTCTTACTGCTCTTTTATCTCCCTCTAGTCATACTGGTCTTCTTGCCGTATGCTCAGGATTTCTGCACTTGCTGTTCCCTCTGCCTGGCCCACCTTTCCTCTGGTCATCACTCCCTCATTTCCATCAAATGAGCTTCTCAGAGAGATGTTCTTTCTCTATCATGTCTGAAATCGCAACCATCTCCACATTCCTAGCTTACTTTCCTGTGTTTAATTTTTCTCCAAAGTACTTATGAACACATGGCGTACTACATATTTTGCTTACTTAGACACAGAATAAAAGTTCCAAGAAGGCAAGGAATGTTTTATTTTCTTCTGATAAATATTCCATCACCTAGAATTTTAGGTGCTCAATTATTTGTTGCATCATCGTGCTTCTTCCCTTCTCTCTCCCCTCCTCTCCTTTCCTCTTTTCTCTTCTTTCCCACTCCTTTCCCTTATCTTGTCTTCTCTACTTACATTTATTCCTTGGATGATCTCCCCAGTGACATGGCTTTAGTTACCGCAAGAAGTGTAATCCCAGGGGTGCCTGGGTGACTCAGCCAATTATGGCTCTGACTATTGATTTCACCTCAGGTCGTGATCTCAGGATCATGAGCTTGAGCTCTAGCTCTGCACTCAGTGGGGAGTCTGCTTGAGATTCTCTCTCTCTCTCCCCCTCTGCCCCTCACCCCTCTCACGCACACACACACATTCTCTCTCAAAATAAATAAATCTTTAGAAAAGAAGTGTAATCCCAAACTTGTTTAATAATTATTACAATATAAAATTTATTTAGAGACATCTATTCCAATTGAGAAAAGGAACTAGGCAACATAGAAATAAAATGTTCTAAATAATTGGTAATTACCATATGGGACATATTCCTACTACCGACAACTTTACTCAGTCTCTCATGATTTTTCCTTGGATTGTTAGAATAACTTCTCCATTGTTATTTGTAACTTATATGTGACTATCTCTGATCTTTTCTTCACATAGTTGCCAGTGTAAACATATCACACACATTTAAATATATTTCATTGGTTTTCTATAAATGAGGAGGATGATAAAAATGATGATGATGATAAAGGTTAGAATCAAGTATTTTTAAACTGGAATGAGCATGTCTTTCCCTCAAAGTCAAATATATGTTTTCTATATGAGTTAACCATATC
This sequence comes from Mirounga leonina, assembly GCF_011800145.1. Lineage (NCBI taxonomy): Eukaryota > Metazoa > Chordata > Mammalia > Carnivora > Phocidae > Mirounga > Mirounga leonina. The sequence continues at coordinate 36,757,825 of NW_023270454.1, read as the reverse complement.
AAGGAGACATTCTGAAGAATGCCTGTATTATACATGTATATAATATTTCCACTGTGTGAAAAATACTTTTTAGTTGAATTAAAGACCTATATTTCCATTAAAACTTTTAAACATTTCATTATTTTAAATAAAGGAGAAATAAAATTGAATCCCATCTTGAGGATCATGATGTATTTCTATAACTTTGTGGACTGTTGCTTGTCATTAGGCTCAAGTTTTGGTTTGGTCAGCATTTTCTTTGCTAAGAAGGTCATCCATGAGGTATGATGCTGAGCAAAATAAGTCAATCAGAGGAAGACATGTATCATATGATCTCACTGATATGAGGAATTCTTAATCTCAGGAAACAAACTGAGGGTTACTGGAGTGGTGGGGGTTGGGAGGGATGGGTGGCTGGGTGATAGACATTGGGGAGGGTATGTGCTGTGGTGAGCACTGTGAATTGTGTAAGCCTGTTGAATCACAGACCTATACCTCTGAAGCCTATAATACATTATATGTTAAAAAAAAGAAGATAGTAGGAAGGGTAAAATGAAGTGGGGGGGAATTGGAGGGGGAGATGAACCATGAGAGACTATGGACTCTGAGAAACAGACTGGGTTCTAGAGGGGAGGGGGAGTGGGGGGATGGGTTAGCCTGGTGATGGGTATTAAAGAGGGCATGTACTGAATGGAGCACTGGGTGTTATATGCAAACAATGAATCATGGAACACTACATCAAAAACTAATGATGTAATGTATGGTGATTAACATAACAATAAAATTTAAAAAAAAAGAAAAAGAAGGTCATCCATGAAACCCATTTTAGATTGATACATTTCTTTGTTGAGTTACATGGTATTTTAGTGGTGCAGAATAGGATAAGTTTTCTTGCAGGAAACACAAAAGTAGACGTGTTTTCCAAATCTTTCTATACTTGAGTGACATTCTTCACTGACCCAAACTTCTTTGGTTAATTGATTCTCTAAACAAGACCTCAGCCAACCTTTAGAGCAGCTGTTTCTGGAATAATGGAGACTGGCAAGTGAGGGAATACCTGTGGCTTTAACAGGCAGGCATTTGCTTTCCACCGCATTCTAAATTGCCTTCTCTGAAAGGGTTGCTTTTGATGACCAAATGCATCTTGTTTTCTTTTGGTTAACAAAAAAAAAAAAAAAAGAAAGAAAATACAGTCCTATTTTTTAGACAATGATAACACAAAGCAGTCACTGGAAAAATTGGCAAGAGTGAGTAGAGTCCTAATAGGTTGGCCACTGTGACTTGGGATATTTTTCTGAGAAACCCAGTAATGCCTGTTTCATTTTGGAATAGATTCCTTTCCCCCAGTGGCACTCCAGAAGCCTTGCTGTCTGTTTCAATTATAAATCCCCAGTCTTCTCATCACAGACTCAGGTCTATAACTGACTTCTGGCAATTTATGATCAGACCTAAAGCATTTAGCTAGTGAATTGTACCATTTGTTGAGCATGTAAAAATTTCTGACACTCAGAGCCAAAATTAAAATGTCATTTAGTAAATGAGAGTGTTAATAGCCAGGGAATCTTACAAGAGACATAACCAGTGTCTTACTTAAAATCCTAGAATTTTAGAACTGGAAGGGAACTTAGTGATCACTTATACTCTAACACTTGATTTTACATGTGAGGAAATGGAGACTAGTACCTGGCTCAAACTCACACCTGGCTTACATAGATCAGTCGCCTCATTCCCTCCAAGAGGCTATTTCATGACCCATGATTCTCTTTTCACTCTAATCTGCTTTTGTGAAAGAGCAAAATTGGAAGCCAGAACAAAAATTTTAGGCATTTATTTTCCATTATTGGTGGTTCTCTTTTCCCTGGTTGGGTCGGGCAGGGTGGGTAGGTGGAGGAAGACTGCACAAGTTGAGAAGCCCCTGGGGTAATATTGCTTGACTTCAGGCTAATAGGCTAATAGGGGACTGTTAGAATAAAGAATCATGGGACTAAGCTAAATGAGTCTGGAAATCCTCAGCCCTAGAAGAAGAGTTCCTACTAAAATAGGCTGAAAGGGACAAACCTTCATTGTCCTGGGAATTAGGTTTATTAAGTAAAGGTTTTAAGTAAGGTAACTATTGTCTGGTGTTAGAAATCCTTTGTTGAATAGAGACTGGTGTATCAGTGTTTGTTACAGAAAAATTTGAAAAGTAATTTCAATTGTTGATCTTTCAAAGAAGTGCACTGACCCAAAGTTTACTTTTCAATAAATATAAACTTCCAAACTCCTCCCCTCCAAAAAATATTGCTTGACTTCTATGTATTTCGGGGTGTTACTGTTGTAGGCTGAGTGAAACAGGAGGGGATGAAATTATCTTTCTTGGAAATGACTACAAACAGATAAGAATCTTTTGGGGTCTATTTAATAGTAGAAGGCAGGAGGGCATTTTGGATAACTGTTTTCAGTCAGTGTGTTTGGATACATTGGGTCACTGTCAAGAGGTGCTGGGTATGTCATGATATCCTAGATTTTCCATTATTTTTGGTTGTATGACAACTACTATCAAATAAAGCATATGTTTGAACAACAAACTAAGAAGACACTTTGGAAAGACCATAGAGACAGAATTTTTGGAATTAAGAGCCATTTATGGTTGAGACACTGGAGTTTCGTAGACAAACTTTATAAGAAATTAGGAGATTATTTTGTAGTCTAATACCTTCAGAGTTGTTTGAGGCAGAGTCAATCTATTAAAATGATGTCCATGGTACTGCTGCAGAATGCTATTGAGAGTCTTGGGGACCCTAGAAATGTATTAGGGTTTGAGTTTTCCTACAGTTGACAGTGAGTGGCTCTGCACTTGGACTATAGATTGCCTTTCTGATAAACATTTTTTTCCCCCTAAGTAATCCTGAACATTCACATCTCATGGCATTATATCAAGGTCTTAATTATTAGGATTAACAGGGAGTATCTGCTGCATGGTAGATACTTATGTGTTTTTCAAGAAAATGTAAAAAGTTTATAAATTTGGATTTAATTCAGAGAGGGATAGCAACTGAGTGAAAGGTTTTAGTATTGGATGTGGCCATGTTCAGGGTTAGACAACCTCTTCCAGCCCACTGGATCCTATCACCCAGAGGTTTATGGGGGTCATTTGTCACTACATTTCCTCCTATCCAGTTTGGAACAAAAAGAACAGATAATCCATCAAGCCACAACATAATAGCCAACAATTTTCTGTGGTGGTCTGAGACTAATGTTTTGATGTATGTAAATTAAGGACAATTAAAAAGTGATATTTTTAAGGGTCTTCAAATCTCCAATTACTAATAATTCATATACTAGGTTAATAGATTCAGTTTTTCTCAGCAAGCATTTATTGATGTCCTGATATTTGTGAAATATTTGGCTTGCATGGAGGTGGAAGACTCCAGATATTCCATGTGAGAAAGTCCACAATAGAATTTCCATTAGATTTTATTTTAGCCATGAGATTTATTTGAAACAAGACAAGAGAATCTGACTTCTTGGTACTTTTACAAACTGTATGTAGAATAGTAATTTGATTCCCCTTTTACTACTTCCAGCAGTTCCTCAAATTTGACTAATTATACTAATATGATTATTTGGAAATACCCTGGCTTCAGTATGTTAGTTTTGGTGATTATGAAGGATTTCATATATCTACATGTAAATGTAGGAGACAATGGTCATAATTTATGTCACATCATGTAAGTGAATTCAGCATTTGAGGTTGAGTTGTTGGAACATCTGATCTTACTGGAAGGAAGTACTGATAAAGGCAGAAAGGTTTTCAAAGCAGAGATGTATCAAGTTCAGTAACCTCATTAGGTGCAAGTGCTTTGTCTGCAGGGAAGAAAAATTAATGATATCTCCATATGTTGTGACTTTTGTCTTTGTACTTTAGCAGCACAAAGACCCCATTTCTATACTAAAATTCTCTGTAAAAGTATCTTTTTCCTGGGCTATGGTCTTTGACCTTTTTATAGTGGGACTCATTTTAAAAGTTCGAAATTGGTGAGGAGTCACATTGAAAAATAATGACCATTATTTCCCTAGAAATAAAGAGAGTTATAAAACTACAGAAAGAAAGGGTGCAGGGAATACTAAATGGGATAGATGAGAAAAAAATAAAAACCCTACATACTATAGTGAACTTTTATACCAGAAAATACAAAGAAAAATTTCTAAAAGTTTCCAGAGAAACACAGAAGATTACTTATAAAGTAATAAGAGTCACTGATATTAGACTTCTCAACAGGAATATTGGAAACAGGTAGACAGTTGAACAATATTTTGAAGGAAAAATATTTTAAATATTAAACTTCTATAGCCTAATAAACTATTGTTTAAATATTAAGATGAAATAAGCATACCCTCAGACATACAAGGTGTCAGGTGGTTCACCTCATAGGGACACTTTTTAAAGTGTATAACTATTAAAATAGCAGAAGTCAGTGGAAAGTAATAAAATAGAAAAAATAATGTAAAATTATTGTAAAATAAAATATAAACTATGATGGCACAAATAAGACTGATTTAACAGTAATTACAATAATTGTACATGGGTTAAAATCACTACAAAAATGAAAGAAGCAATAGTTAAGGGAAGAAATCAATAAAATGAAAAACAGCAAAAACAATAACAGAAAAGGTATAAAAAGGAAACACAGTTCTTTAAAAAGATTGATCAAATATGTTGTGAAAACCAGTTAAGAGAAATGGAGATAAGTTGCAAATTTTAAAAGTGGAAAATAACTAGTAGAAACAGAAATAAAAATTGACAAATAGTGTTCAGAACACCTATATGCTAATAATTCCCAAAGCCTAGATAAATATATAAAATATATGAATTTGTTATGATTTCCATGGGTAATTTAAGCTTTTTAATGCTTTTTGTTTGAATTTAGAGGAAGTTTGCATTGGTTGGACATGCCAAAGAAATCTTTCACTTTGATTCAAGATCATGATAATTTGCCAAGCCTGCTTTTGGGAGCCTTACAGTCATATCACTAATCTCTTAGGGTTTACAAGAGAAGACGGATGGCCTTATTATGTTAAACAGCTTGCAGTAAAATACTGTATCCAGAGGATACTAACCAATGTTGGTAAATGAATGAGAAAGTGAATTATATACTTATGGAACAAAACACAATCAAAAGCCCCCATTGTCCTTTTGTGGCAAGGACTCATCATCAATGTTAATTTAGAGTAACCCAATCAGATACGGTCATCTCATGCTTGGGGGGCTCTATGTGTTTTATTTATTACTAATTAGACAGTAGAACAAGACTAGGCACTTTGAGCTTGAAAAGTGTTCTCTGATTTTCAGTGGGATCCCATGAACCATGTTCATCTTAGCTTTTGGGTATGATGTTTATTCCTTTGTTTCAAGCTCTCTAACTTTGATACTCAGAAAGAGTTCTAAGTGACTTTCTGTTGTTATCAATAACTTGGATCAACTACTAAGGGATTCAGTTTCTCTGTGAAGACAGAAGAATTTATAATTTTTAGAGTACTTTTTTATACTCCAGAGATCTGAAGGGAATATCTTACCAGTAAAATGGTAACACTTCTGAAAAAGACTGGAATATAATACTTAAAATAATTGGGACCCGTAGACAGAATTACTAAGGGAGGAAAAAGGTATTTGTTCTCTTCAAAAGCATATGTGAGAATATCTATCCTTCACTTAATAGGGTGTTTGCCAGGACTGTAGCATTATTTTACATTTAGATAACATGACCAGTCAAATAAACCTCTGGCACAAAAGTAACAAGAGATGATAAAATAAGCTCTTATGATAACTGGCCTTGTTAGCTGACTGGTACTGGCTTCAAAATAGCATGCTATTCCCAAAGAGATTCTATTGATTCTGATCTGGTTGTCTTCTGGGTTGATTCTAGTCTGAATTCAGCATTTCTAGAGAGCAGTTACGAATATCATGTTCATTTGGTTTCATGCTTGAGTGCGTGGCTGTTAGAAAAAAGCTGAATGATAAATGAGTTCAAGGTTTGAGTGGCCAGTTATCTCTAAGTCATAACTGTATTTGTTAAATCCTGATTTATGTATGAGAAATGAAGGAGAATCCATTTTATGTCATACCCTGAACTTCATCTTCCCTAGCATATGCCTTGGAATTTAAAACCTGAAAAATTTGTTAATTTTCTTCCTAAACCTGGTACTGTATGTAGTGCTCCTCTATTTCATATTTTACTATCATGGGACATCTGGGCAGAGTCACTTTGTTTTAGATTGGTGGACTTGGCTGTTAGACTGATGGAAATAAGGAATACTTTTCTGTTAGATAAAGACATTTGTTTCTCACCTCCCATGCAGAGAATGAATATTATCTTTTTATAGTGCAAGAAAGCAATTAGATAATATTTTTTTAAAGGAAGGTTGGGGGAAAAAGATACCTAGGAATTATTAAGGCTTAAAAACCATCATCTAAAACAGCAATAGCTTACACAGACAGTGTTTTAAAGTTTACAGTGATTTCCATATATTATCTCATTCATTCCTTCATTTACTCACTTGTTGAATACTTACACAGCACCAACCATATAGGCAACACTGGATTGCCTTGTAATCTTTAAAACAATTCTGTGAATTGGGTGCTGTCCACATTTGAAAGATACAGTGTATGTTTCTATAAGAATCCTATGCATCATTTTGTGATGGGGTTGATCTTATTGATATTTCTGTTTATTCAGTCTTTCTTAGGGCTTCTATGAATGATGGTGCCCATGAGGCTAAAAGCTTTAAATAATGCCATACCTTTCATGGATAACCACACACTCTCCAGGTATCCACTATGTACAGGGAAATCCATGTTTCACTGGATTTAGCAGACATATATTTTCTTCTGTGCTCTATTTAAAATTAAAAGCTTATGCTAGGCACTCCATTGTAAACTCCAGATGTAGTGAATATCATTTGATTATTACTTAGCTTTCTATCATAGCAAAAGTCCCACTGACTGGTAATTACTGGTTTATTTTACCATATCTTCCTCTAAACTGAGCCCCTTAGAACATTTATGTTTTTTCATTTGCTCCTTTCCATCACTAAGCATAGTACTTGACACCTAATAATCATTCAATGTCAATTTTTTTTTTCTAATGGATGAATGGCCAAGTCATAGATCCAAAAACCTAAGTTCCCAAACATTAATTTTCTGCCTGTGGGCAGTGCCATTAAGAAGTCATTATCTAGGGGGGAGGTGCAAGATGGTGGAGAAGAGGACACCTAAATTTCATCTGGTCCCAGGAATTCAGCTAGATAGGGATCAAACCATTCTGAACACCTATGAACTCAACAGGAGATCGAAGAAAAGAATAGCAGCAACTCTATGAAAAGAAAAGTGACCACTTTCTGGAAGGTAGGACGTGCAGAGAAGTGAATCTGAGGTGATATTTGGGAGGATAGACGACGGGAGAGGGGGCCTCCATTGACCACTTCTGGCAAGTGAGAGCCGCAGAGCACAAAATCGGAACTTTTAGAAGTCAGCTCCGCTGAGGGACGTCGCTCCAGTGGCTTAGTGGGGGGTGGCACCCCCTCTGGGACAGTGTGGTCTCAGGACCCTCAGGGTCACAGAAAGACTGGGGGTGCCTGAGTGTGACAGAGCTCCCAGGTATCAGAGCAGGGAAGCTGGCTGCAGAGACAGAACCGAGGAGTGGGCTCTCAGCTTGGGGTTGCCATAAACCGTGATACACAGTACAGTTGGGCCACTGTTTCTCCAGTAGGGACCCAACAAGTGGCAGATCTGGGGAGACTCCTCTTCTTCCCCCAGGAGGAGTGGCGCGGGAGTGCACAGCAGGAATCTGCTGGGTTTAGAGACTCCAAATGGGGTCGTGTGCCAGAGGTAGAAATGCTCAGTTACAGGCCGGGTGAGCATGGAGTGAGGCCAGAGACTGGGGAGATGGGAATGATTGACTGCTTTTCTCTGGGGGTGCCCTGAGGAGCGGGGCCCCGAGTTCTCGGCTCCTCCAGGGTGGAGATTGGGAGGCCGCCATTTTCGCTCTCATCCTCCAAAGCTGTACAGAAATCTTGCAGGAAACAAAAGCTACTAGAGCAAACCCGAACAGATTATTTAGCCTGGCCCCCGGCAAGGGTGGGGCAATTCCGCCTCTGGCAAAGACATTTGAGAACCACAGCAACAGGCTCCTCCCCCAGAAGATCAGTGAGAACAGCCAGCCAAGACCAAGTTTACCGATCAATGAGAATGGCAGAACTCCAACACTAGGGGAAATCAGCACATAGAATTCATGGCTTTTCCCCCCCAATTCTTTAGTCTTTCAATGTTAATTTTTTTAATTTTCTTTTTTTTCTTTTTCTTTTTTTTGAATTTTTCTTTTTCCCTTTTTAAACCAATATCTTGTCAATCCCTTTTTTAAAAATCTTTTTTATTGTTCATTTTTAAAGTCATATTCTGTCCCTTCATTGTAGTTAACCTTATTTTTGGTATATATATAAGTTGTTCTCTCTTTGAAATTTTGGGATACAGTTTCTTCTAACAGACCAAAATATACCTTAAATCTCTAGTGTATGGCTTTGTTCTAGTCTCCTGCCTGATCACATTCTCTCCCCCCACTTTTTTTTTTTAATTCTTCTTTCTTTATTCAACCAACTTCTTATCTTATTAATTCCTTTTATAAAATCCTTTATAATTTTCATCTTTACAGTCATATTCCATCCCTTCATCGTATTTACCCTTATTTTTATACATATATAAGTTTTTTGTTCTTTAAAACTTTGGGAGGAACTTTCTTTTAACAGACCAAAATATGCTCAAAATCTAGTGTGTGGCACCACTGATCTGTGCCCCAGCCTGACCATATTTGATCATATTCTTTTTTTTTTTAATCTTTTTTCTTTCTTTCTTTCTTTTCTTTCCTTCCCTTTCTTTTCCCCAGTTTCAGGTCTCTTCTGATTTGTTTAATGTATATTTTTCTGGGGTCATTGTTACCCTGTTAGCATTTTGTTCTCTCATTCATCTATTCTCCTCTGGACAAAATGAAAAGATGGAAAAAATCACCTCAAAAAAAAGAACAAGAGGCAGTACCGACTGCCAGAGACCTATCAATATGGACAGTAGTAAGACGCCAGAACTAGAGTTCAGAATGACGATTTTAAACATACTATCTGGGCTTGAAAAAAGCATGGACGATATTAGAGAAACCCTTTCTGGAGAAATAAAAGAACTAAAATCTAACCAAGTTGAAATCAAAAAGGCTATTAATGAGGTGTAATAAAAAATGAAGGCGCTAACTGCTAGGAAAAATGAGGCAGAAGAGAGAATTAGTGACATAGAAGACCAAATGATGGAATATAAAGAAGCTGAGAAAAAGAGAGATAAACAACTACTGGATCATGAGGGCAGAATCTGAGAGATAAGTGATACCATAAGATGAAACAATATTAGAATAATTGGGATCCAAGAAGAAGAAGAAAGAGAGAAAGGGGCTGAAGGTATATTGGAGCAAATTATAGCAGAGAACTTCCTTAATTTGGGGAAGGAAACAGGCATCAAAATCCAGGAGGCACAGAGAACCCCCCTCAAAATCAATAAAAATAGGTCAACACCCTGACATCTAATAGTAAAACTTACGAGTCTCAGGGACAAAGAGAAAATCCTGAAAGCAGCTCGGGACAAGAGACCTGTAACTTACAATGGTAGAAACATTAGATTGGCAACAGACCTATCCACAGAGACCTGGAAGGCCAGAAAGGACTGGCGTGATATATTCAGAGCACCAAATGAGAAAAATATGCAGCCAAGAATACTATGTCCAGCTAGGTTGTCATTGAAAATAGAAGGAGAGATAAAAAGCTTCCAGGACAAACAAAAACTAAAGGAATTTGCCAACATGAAACCAGCCCTACAAGAAATATTGAAAGGGGTCCTCTAAGCAAAGGGAGAGCCTAAAAGTAACACAGACCAGAAAGGAACACAGACAATATACAGTAACAGTCACCTTACAGGCAATACAATGGCACTAAATTCATATCTTTCAATAGTTACCCTGAATGTAAGTGGGCTAAATGCCCCAATCAAAAGACACAGGGTATCAGATTGAATAAAAAAAAACAAGACTCATTGATAGGCTGTCTGCGAGAGACTCATTTTAGATCCAAACACACCTCCAGATTGAAAGTGAGGGGGTGGAAAAACATGTAACATGCTAATGGACACCAAAAGAAAGCTGCGTGCCAATCCTTATATCAGACTAATTAGATTTTAAACCAAAGACTATAGGAGATGAGGAAGGACACTATATCATACTTAAAGGGTCTGTCCAACAAGAGGATTTACAGTTGTAAATATCTATGCCCCTAACATGGGAGCAGCCAATTATATAAGCCAATTAATAACACAAGCAAAGAAACACATTGAAACAATACAATAATAGTAGGGGACTTTAACACCCCCCTCACTGAAATGGACAGATCATCTAAGCAAAAGATCAACAAGGAAATAAAGACTTTAAATGACACACTGGACCAAATGGACTTCACAGACATATTCAGAACATTCCATCCCAAAGCAACAGAATACACATTCTTCTCGAGTGCCCATGGAACATTCTCCAGAATAGATCACATCCTAGGTCACAAATCAGATCTCAACCGGTACCAAAAGATTGGGATCTTTCCCTGCATATTTTCAGACTGCAGTGCTTTGAAACTAGAACTCAATTACAAGAGGAAAGCTGGAAAGACCTCAAATACATGGAGGCTAAAGAATATCCTACTAAAGAATGAATGGGTCAACCAGGAAATTAAAGAAGAATTTAAAAATTCATGGAAACAAACGGAAATGAAAACACAACTGTTCAAAACCTTTGGGATGCAGCAAAGGCAGTCCTAAGAGGAAAGTATATAGCAATACAAGCCTTTCTCAAGAAACACAAAAGGTCCCAAATACTCAACTTAACCCTACACCTAAAGGAGCTGGAGAAAGAACAACAAATAAAGCCTACACCCAGCAGGAGAAAGATCAACGAAACTAGGAGCTGGTTCTTTGAAAGAATTAATAAGATTGATAAACCCCTGGTCAGAATAATCAAAAAGAAAAGAGAAATGACCCAAATCAACAAAATCATGAATGAAAGAGGAGAGATCACAACCAACACCAAAGAAATACAAACAATTATAAGAACATCTTATGAGCAAATATGCCAGCAAATTAGATAATCTGGAAGAAATGGATGCATTTGCAGAGATGTATCAACTACCAAAACTGAACCAGGAAGAAATAGAAAACCTGAACAGACCTACCACCACTAAGGAAATTGAAGCAGTCATCAAAAATCTCCCAACATACAAGCACCCAGGGCCAGATGGCTTCCGAGGGGAATTCTACCAAACATTTAAAGAAGAATTAATACCTATTCTTCTGAAACTGTTCTAAAAAATAGAAATGGAAGGAAAATTTCCAAACTCGTTTTATGAGGCCACCATTACCTTGATCCCAAAACCAGACAAAGACCCCATGAAAAAGGAGAATTACAGACCAATATCCCTGATGAACATGGATGCAAAAATTCTCACCAAAATACTAGCCAATAGGATCCAACAGTACCTTAAAAGGATTATTCACCATGACCAAGTGGGTTTTATTCCTAGGCTGCAAGGTTGGTTCAACATCTGCCAATCAATCAATGTGATCCAGTACATTAATAAAAGAAAGAACAAGAACCATATGATCCTCTCAATAGATGCAGAAAAAGCATTTGACAAAGTACAGCATCCTTTCTTGATTAAAACTCTTCAGAATGTAGGGATAGAGGGTACATGCCTCAATATCATAAAAGCCATCTATGAAAAACCCACAGTGAATATCATTCTCAATGGGGAAAAACTGAGAGCTTTCCCCCTAAGGTCAGGAACACGGCAGAGATGTTCACTATCACCACTGCTATTCAACATAGTACTAGAAGTCCTAGCCACAGCAATCAGACAACAAAAGAAATAAAAGGCATCCGAATCAGCAAAGAAGAAGTCAAACTCTCACTCTTTGCAGATGATATGATACTTCATGTGGAAAACCCAAAAGACTCCACCCAAAACCTGCTAGAACTCATACAGGAATTCAGTAAAGTGGCAGGATATAAAATCAATGTACAGAAATCAGTGGCATTCCTATACACCAACAACAAGACAGAAGAAAGAGAAAGTAAGGAGTCAATCCCATTTATAACTGCACCAAAAACCATAAGATACCTAGGAATAAATCTAACCAAGGAGGCAAAGAATCTGTACTCAGAAATCTATAAAATAGTTATGAATGGAAATTGAGGAAGACACAAAGAAATAGAAAAATGTTCCATGCTCATGGATTGGAAGAACAAATATTGTGAAGATGTCAATGCTACCTAGAGCAATTTACACATTTAATGCAATCCCTATCAAAATACCATCCACTTTTTTCAAAGAAATGGAACAAATAATCCTAGAATTTGTATGGAACTGGAAAAGACCCTGAATAGTCAGAGGAATGTTGAAAAAGAAAAGCAAAGTTGGCGGCATCACAATTCCGGATTTCAAGCTCTATTACAAAGCTATCATCATCAAGACAGTATGGTACTGGCACAAAAACAGATACATAGATCAATGGAACAGAATAGAGAGCCCAGAAATGGACCCTCAACTCTATGGTCAACTCATCTTCAACAAAGCTGGAAAGAATGTCCAATGGAAAAAGACAGTCTCTTCAACAAATGTTTTTGGGAAAATTGGACAGCCACATGCAGAAGAATGAAACTGGACCATTTCCTTACTCCACACACAAAAATAGACCCCAAATGGTTGAAAGACCTAAATGTGAGACAGGAATCCATCAAAATCCTAAAGGAGAACACAGGCAGCAACCTCTTCAACCTCAGCTGTAGCAACTTCTTCCTAGAAACATCGCCAAAGGCAAGGGAAGGAAGGGCAAAAATGAACTATTGGCACTTCATCAAGATAAAAAGCTTTTGCACAGCAAAAGAAACAGTCAACAAAACCAAAAGACAACTGACAGAATGGGAGAAGATATTTGCAAATGACATATCAGATAAAGGGCTAGTATCCAAAATCTATGAAGGACTTATCAAACTCAACACCCAAAGAACAAATGATCCAATCAAGAAATGGGCAGAAGACATGAACAGACATTTTTCCAAAGATGATATCCAAATGGCCAACAGACACATGAAAAATTGCGCAACATCGTTCGGCATCATAGAAATCCAAATCAAAACCTCAATGAGATACCACCTCACACCAGTCAGAATGGCTAAAATTAACAAGTCAGGAAACGACAGATGTTGGTGGGGATGCGGAGAAAGGGGAACCCTCCTACACTGTTGGTGGGAATGCAAGCTGGTGCAGCCACTCTGGAAAACCGTATGGAGGTTCCTCAAAAAGTTGAAAATAGAGCTACCCTATGACCCAGCAATTGCACTACTGCGTATTTACCCCAAAGAAACAAATGTAGTGATCCAAAGGGGTATGTGTAGCCCGATGTTTATAACAGCAATGTCCACAATAGCCAAACTGTGGAAAGAGCCAAGATGTCCATCGACAGAAGAATGCATAAAGAAGATGAGGTATATATATACAATGGAATATTATGCAGCCATCAAAAGGAATGAAATCGTGCCATTTTCAATGACATGGATGGAACTAGAGAGTGTTATGCTGAGCGAAATAAGTCAATCCGAGAAAGACATGTATCATATGATCTCACTGATATGAGGAATTCTTAACCTCAGGAAACAAACTGAGGATTGCTGGAGTGGTGGGGGGTGGGAGGGGTGGGGTGGCTGGGTGATAGACATTGGGGAGGGTATGTGCTATGGTGGGCGCTGTGAATTGTGTAAGACTGTTGAATCACAGACCTGTATCTCTGAAACAGATAATATATTATATGTTAAAAAAAAAAGAAGATAGTAGGAAGGGAAAAATGAAGGGGAGGATATCGGAGGGGGAGACAAACCATGAGAAACTGTGGACTCTGAGAAACAAACTGAGGTTCTAGAGGGGAGGGAGGTGGGGGATGGGTTAGCCTGGTTGATGGGTATTAAAGAGGGCATGTACTGAATGAAGCACTGGGTGTTATACACAAACAATGAATCATGGAACACTACATCAAAAAGTAATGATGTAATGTATAGTGATTAACATAACATAATAAAATTTTAAAAAGTTCATTATCCAATAGGGTGCCTTTTGATACATACACTGAGAAAAACAAACTGTATTCACTTAATTGAACTTTGGTGGAGAATATGGATTGACTCTTTTCAGTATTTATATTGTATTAAAATAAGACAAATGGTACTTTTACCAATAAGATATCACAAAATCTTTTTTTTTGTAGTTTTTAATTTTATTATATTATGTTAGTCACCATACAATACATCATTAGTTTTTTGATGTAGTGATCCACGATCCATTGTTTTCGTATAACACCCAGTGCTCCATGCAGTATGTGCCCTCCTTAATACCCATCACCGGGCTAAGCAATCCCCCCTCCCCCCTCCCCTGTAGAACCCTGTTTGTTTCTCAGGTCCATAGTCTCTCATGGTTCATCTCTCCCTCCAATTCCCCCCGCCCATTTTTCCCTTCCTTCTCCTAATGTCCTCCATGTTATTCCTTATGTTCCACAAATAAGTGAAACCATATGATAATTGACTTTCTCTGCTTGACTTATTTCACTTGGCATAATCTCCTCCAGTCCCATCCATGTTGATGTAAAAGTTGGGTATCCATCTTTTCTGATGGCTGAGTAACATTCCATTGTATATATGGACCACATCTTCTTTATCCATTCATCTGTTGAAGGGCATCTTGGCTCTTTCCACAGTTTGGCTATTGCGGACATTGCTGCTATGAACATTGGGGTGCATATGGCCCTTCTTTTCACTACATCTGTGTCTTTGGGGTAAATACCCAGAAGTGCAATTGCTGGATCATAGGGTAGCTCTATTTTTAAATTTTTGAGGAACCTCCACACTGTTTTCCAAAGTGGCTGTACCAACTTGCATTCCCACCAACAGTGGAAGAGGGTTCCCCTTTCTTCAAAACCTCTCCAACATTTGTTGTTTCTTTCCCTGTCCATTTTTGCCATTCTGACTGGTGTAAGGTGGTATCTCAGTGTGGTTTTGATTTGGATTTCCCTGATGGCTAATGATGATGAACATTTTTTCATGTGTCTGTTAGCCATTTGTATGTCTTCTTCAGAGAAGTGTCTGTTCATCTCTTCTGCCCACTTTTTGACTTGATTATTTGTTTTTTGGGTGTTGAGTTTGAGAAGTTCTTTATAGATTTTGGATACCAGCCCTTTATCTGTAGTGTCATTTGCAAATATCTTCTCTCATTCTGTGGGTTGCCTCTTTGTTTTGTTGACTGTTTCCTTTGCCGTGCAGAAGCTTTTTATCTTGATGAAGTCCCAAAAGTTCATTTTTGCTTTTGTTTCACTAGCTTTTGGAGATGTATCTTGAAAGAAGTTGCTGTGGCCGATGTCAAAGAGGTTACTGCCTATGTTCTCCTCTAGGATTTTGATGGATTCCTGTCTCACATTGAGGTCTTCCACCCACTTTGAGTTTATCTTTGTGAATGGTGTT
Source organism: Mirounga leonina (assembly GCF_011800145.1). Lineage (NCBI taxonomy): Eukaryota > Metazoa > Chordata > Mammalia > Carnivora > Phocidae > Mirounga > Mirounga leonina. The sequence continues at coordinate 36,742,232 of NW_023270454.1, read as the reverse complement.
AGAGAATGGTCGAGTTTCATTCTTCTGCATGTGGCTGTCCAATTTTCCCAGCACCATTTATTGAAGAGACTGTCTTTTTTCCATTGCATGTTTCTTCCTGCTTTGTCAAAGATTATTTGACCATAGAGTTGAGGTTCCATATCTGGGTTCTCTATTCTGTTCCATTGGTCAGTATGTCTGTTTTTGTGCCAGGACCATGCTGTCTTGGTGATCACTGCTTTGTAATATAGCTTGAAATCGGGCAACGTGATGCCCCCAGCTTTGTTTTTCTTTTTCAACATCTCCTTGGCGATTCGGGGTCTTTTCTGATTCCATACAAATTTTAGGATTGTTTGTTCCAGCACTTTGAAAAATGTCATTGGAATTTTGATCGGGATGGCATTGAAGGTATAGATTGCTCTGGGTAGCATAGACATTTTAACAATGTTTATTCTTCCGATCCATGAGCATGGAATATTTTTCCATCTTTTTGTGTCTTCTTCAATTTCTTTCATGAGTGTTTTGTAGTTCCTAGAGTATAGATCCTTTGCCTCTTTGGTTAGGTTTATTCCGAGGTATCTTATGGTTTTTGGTGCTATTGTAAATGGAATTGTTTCTTTATTTTCTTTTTCTACAGTTGCGTTGTTAGTGTATGAGAAAGCAACTGATTTCTGTGCATTGATTTCATATCCTGCCACATTACTGAATTGCTGGATGAGTTCTAGTAATTTGGGGGTGGAGTCTTTTGGGTTTTCCACATAAAGTATCATGTCATCTGCGAAAAGAGAGAGTTTGACTTCTTCTTTGCCAATTTGAATACCTTTTATTTCTTTTTGTTGTCTGATCGCTGTTGCTAGGACTTCTAGTTCTATGTTGAACAACAGTGGTGAGAGTGGGCACCCTTGACGTGTTCCTGATCTTAAGGGAAAGGCTCTCAGCTTTTCCCCATGGAGGATGATATTCGCTGTGGGTTTTTCATAGATGGATTTTATGAGCTTGAGGAATGCTCCCTCTATCCCTATACTCTGGAGAGTTTTAATCAGGAAAGGATGCTGTATTTTGTCAAATGCTTTTTCTGGATCAATTGAGAGGACCATATGGTTTTTCTCCCTCCTCTTATTAATGTGTTCTATCACATTGATTGATTTGCGAATGTTGAACCACCCTTGCATCCCAGGGATAAATCCCACTTGGTCATGGTGGATGATCCTTTCAATGTATTGTTGGATCCTATGAGCTAGAATTTTGTTGAGGATTTTGGAATCCATATTCATCAGGGATATCAGTCTGAAATTCTCCTTTTTGTTGGGGTCTTTGCCTGGTTGGGGGATTAAGGTAATGCTGGCCTCATAGAATGAGTTTGGAAGTTTTCCTTCTGTTTCTATTTTTTGAAACAGCTTCAGTAGAATAGGTATTATTTCTTCTTTGAGTGTTTGGTAGAATTCCCCAGGGAATCCGTCAGGCCTTGGACTCTTGTTTTTTGGGAGGTTTTTGATCACTGCTTCAATCTCGTTACTGGTTATTAGCCTATTCAGGTTGTCAATTTCTTCCTGTTTCAGTCTTGGCAGCTTATAGGTTTCCAGGAAGCCCTCCATTTCATCCAGATTGCTCAGTTTATTGGCATATAGTTGTTGATAATAATTTCTAATAATTGTTTCTATTTCCTTGGTGTTAGTCGTGATCTCTCCCCTTTCATTCATAATTTTATTAATTTGGGTCCTTTCTCTCTTCTTTTGGATAAGTCTGGCCAGTGGTTTATCAATCTTATTAATTCTTTCAAAGAACCAACTTCTAGTTTCGTTGATCTGATCTACTGTTTCTGGTTTCTAATTCATTGATTTCTGCTCTCATTTTAATTATTTCTCTTCTAATGCGTGGCTTAGGCATCGTTTGTTGCATTTTCTCTAGTTCTTTAAGGTGTAGAGTTAGTTGGTGAATTCGGGATTTTTCTATATTTTTGAGTGAGGCTTGGATGGCTATGTATTTCCCCCTTAGGACCGCCTTTGCAGTATCCCATAGGTTTTGGACCGATGTGTTTTCCTTCTCATTGATTTCCATGAATTGTTTAAGTTCTTTGATTTCTTGGTTGACCCAAACATTCTTGAGCAGAGTGGTCTTTAGCTTCCAAGTGTTTGAATTTCTGCCAAATTTTTTCTTGTGATTGAGTTCCAGTGTTAGAGCACTGTGGTCTGAGAATATGCAGGGAATAATCTCAATCTTTTGGTATCGGTTGAGACCTGATTTGTGACCCAGTATATGGTCTATTCTGGAGAAAGTTCCATGTGTGCTCGAGAAGAATGAGTATTCTGCTGTTTTAGGGTGGAATGTTCTGTAAATATCTATGAGGTCTATCTGATCCAATGTATCATTCAAAGCTCTTGTTTCCTTGTTGATTTTCTGCTTAGATGATCTGTCCATTCCTGAGAGTGGGGTATTGAGGTCTCCTACAATTAACGTATTGTTATCAATATGACTCTTTATTTTGGTTAACAGTTGGCTTATGTATATGGCTTCTCCCATGTTGGGGACATAGATATTTACAATTGTTAGATCTTCTTGTTGGATAGACCCTTTAAGAATGATATAGTGTCCTTCTGTGTCTCTTATTACATACTTTAGTTTAAAATCTAATTTGTCTGATATAAGAATTGCTACCCCAGCTTTCTTTTGAGGTCCGCTGACATGGAAGATGGATCTCCATCCCTTCACTTTCAGTCTGGATGTATCTTTAGGTTCAAAATGAGTCTCTTGTAGACAGCATATGGATGGGTCCTGTCTTTTTATCCAATCTGCAACCCTGTGCCGTTTTATGGGAGCGTTTAGGCCATTCATGTTGAGAGTGATTATTGAAAGATATGAATTAATTGTCATCATGTTGCCTGTGAAGACGTTGTTTTTATAGATTGTCCCTGTAAATTTCTGTTGTAGATCACTCTTGGGGTCTTTCTCCTTTTATAGAACCCCCCTTAATATTTCTTGCAGGGCCGGCTTAGTGGTCACATATTCTTGCAGTTTCTGCAGGTCGTGGAAGCTCTGCATCTCTCCATCCATTCTAAATGAAAGCCTTGCTGGATTAAGTATTCTTGGCTGCATGTTCTTCTCATTTAGTACCCTGAATATGTCTTGCCAGGCCTTTCTGGCTTGCCAGGTCTCTGTGGATAGGTCTGACATTATTCTGATGTTCCTCCCTCTGTACGTAAGGAATCTCTTCCTCCTAACTGCCCTTAAGATGGTTTCCTTGGTTCTAAGATTTGCAAGTTTTACTATTACATGCTGGGGTGTTGGCCTGTTTTCCTTGATCTTAGGAGGGGTCCTCTCTGCCTCTAGGACTCGAATGTTTGTTTCATTCCCCAGATTAGGGATGTTCTCAGCTACGATTTGCTCAAATACATCTTCCAGCCCTCTCTCTCTCTCCACTCCCTCCAGGATTCCAATTATTCTGACATTGGAATGCCTCATGGTGTCACTTATTTTTCTGATTCTATTTTCATGGATTCTGACTTGTTTTTCCGTGGCCTCCTCTTTTCCCTTTTTATCTATTATACTGTCTTCCAGATCGCTTATTCTCTCTTCTGTCTCCGTTACCCTAGCTGTTAGATTATCTAGATTGGAGTGGATCTCATTGATAGCATTTTTAAGTTCTGCCAATTCACCTTTCATTTCTGCCCTTAGAGACTCTATGTTGCCATTAATTGATTTCTCCATTCTACCCATTGTCTTCACAATTGGTAGCCTGAATTCCATCTCTGACATCTTGGTTATGTCTGCATCCATTTGTAAATCTGCAGCATAAGTCATAATCTCTGAGTCTTTTCTGTTTTGGGGGCTCATCCTCCCCAGGTGTTTGAGGGAATGTATAGAGTCCAAATTATTGACCAGAACCCAAGCAAGGTTCTGTTTTCTTGGGACCTTAGGGTGGCTGGCCTCTTATTTTCCCAGTCTGTCTTCTGCAGGAGAGGCCTGCTGTGCTGTTACTCAGGCAACCCTGTTTGGGTGGAGTTGCCCTGTGCCCCTGTGGTGGGGGATGGGCTCAGTGGGAATCAGTTTTGGGGGCTTTTGTTCTCTGGTGGCTTTCCGTGTCTCTTCCGTGAGTCAGAGCAGAAGAGACCATTTCCAACCCTCTGCCTCAGAGCAGAGAGACCTCAGTCTGTTCTTCAATGAGCTCTCCAGGCTGCTATAAACTGCAGCATCCTGGTTTGTGCACCCCTCCAGAGTTCTCCCAGTCCTGCCTCCAGGTCGGAGCACGTCTCTGCCCTTTGTGCTTCTAAAACCACCAGCCGCTCCCAGTTCGCGCATGCGGGACTTCGCCACTTGGGGTTTCCACCCCCGGGGGTTGCAGTTCACTGGCATGACCCGGCGCACCAGGTTTCCCTCTGGGAGGCTGCAGTTCTTGTGCGCAGAACCGTTGCTCCGGTTTCTGCCGGGAGCGGGGGGGCGGGGGGCTGCAGTTCGCGTGCACGCGACCCCGCCTGTCTCATTTTCCACCCCAGGGGCTGCCCTAAAGTCCTTTCCCGACACTACCAGTCTGCGAGTCTGTGCCCGTCCGTAGCACACAAGGCTGTCACTCACCAGCAGTGTAGGATCCCCACGTCTAGGCACCCTCCCGCTGCCGTTTATCCTCCGATATCTGCCCGCAGAATCACGGCTCTCCACTTCGTACCTCAAAACCAACCGCCTGCGATATTCTGTTTGTAGAGATCCAGATCTTCTTACATCTCAGGCTGGTTTCGTGGGTGCTCAGAGTGGTCTGGTAGTTATCCAGCTCAATTCCGGGGACCAGTTGAAATAGGGTCCCCTATTCCTCTGCCATCTTTCCCCTCCCCTCCAAGTTATCACAAAATCTTAGTGAAGAATATTCAACTCCAAACAAAATAAGGCTATGATAAGTGTATCATTTGTCTGACAGGTAGGTGCTCACCATCTCCTTTTTTTTTTCCTTTGAGAGCATTTTAGATTTAGTCTTAAATGATTTCAATTACATAATATAATTATATTTCAAATTTTAAATATATAATATAATTATATAGTCTAATATATAGTTATACCTCATTTCTTATGTAATTTTTGGAAATTTATCCTAAATGACCAAATCTACACAGCCTATCACATTTCATCCTGAAAGAGTTTGCTACAAAAAGACTTTTTTGGGGGGTTTGATTGAACGGAATAAGAATGGAGTAGCCAGATAGAGAAAGACTTTTTGAAAAATACCATTTCTCCTCACTCCTCCAAAAGCTCAATGTCATAGATGCATAAGCATAAGATTATCTTACCCTGATAGAATACAATGGAAGTACCATTTCGACCTTTCTAAGACTGAACCAAGAAAAGGTCTAAAATGATGTATGAATAATACAAATAATAGTATCATACAAATGTACAGATAGTATTCTCTCATCCTATTCAGTTAGACTGGTTCGATTACAGGGGAAAGAAAGGATATTTCCTACTGCTAAATTCAATATATTTCTACAAAAATGTTTCAAATCTGATATTAATCACAAACTTTTTTTGATGCCTGGGTTGAGGTTGAAGACTTGTAATATAAAGAGTGGGTCAGTTGTGAATCTTGTCAACATTGTGCTGGTGACAGACTTTGTTACATGTAAAAAGAAAAATCAGCTTCAGAACATTTCAAATGTGTTGGCTGAACAGATATAAACAAAAAAAAGATTGGCATCCTTGTAGCTATATTTTATGTATTCAAAAGCCCCTTTCCATTCATAGGGAAAAAAACCCAGAGTTCATTATGTATTTATGAAAAACAAAATTACCTATTCATAAAAATCAAAAGCAATATGTTTTGCTTATATCAACGGGTAAAATTAATACAACTTTTCCTATAATAGCTCATTTGCTCTGACATGATTTTGAATATCAGAACAAAATGTCAAGAAGAGTTATAAATTGGAATAAGAGATAAAATTCTTCAAGTAAATTGTTTTCTCTATAGAGTCATAGGAATCAATTATTTATTATTCATGGAAATGTTAGCACTTCTAATTTATACAGGGGCTTTCATTTTTACTTATTGATTCACCTACAGGGCATGCCCCTACTGTAAACATCAAGGTACATTATTATTATTGCTGGCACTCCCTATTAATAACTTGATATTGGAGCTGTGCTTCCAGTGACATGTTTAATCTTCTTTTGATTAAACCAAGTATTCAATTATTCTTGGATAATATTTCCTTGAATCATACTTTTAAATATTAGAAGTACCAACCTGACTCTTCTTTCTCTTATATACTTTTGTATTTGTCCCTGTCTTATAAAAATGACTGAAGATGTATTGAAACTTCACGATGGCCAGTCTTCCAGACATCAATGTTTCCTTGTTAGAACAGGGAAAGGGATGGAAAAGGCAACTTCTTACCAATGAGACAGCACTTGGTAGGATTATTTAATTTCTGAACTTGCTGCCACTACCAAGGCTGTTAATTAGTACCAACTATGACAACTTGTGGCATGATTGGACTCTTGTTCAACACAAATAATCATTAGCTGCTAATGACTTTAAATCACTGTGAAAAAGGCAAAGACTAACCTTATGACCTAAATGTTCCAGGGGATGCTTAAAAGTTATGAGGTCTCCTGTAAAGGATGGGGCTGGGTGTCTGGACTGAGAGATGGGATTTTTTTTTTTTTCTTAGCCACAGAAATAATTTCTTTGAATAAATAGTATAAGATATTGGGGTCTCAATTTACTTAATTTTATTTTATTAATTTTTTTATTATGTTCAGTTAGCCACTGTATAGAACATCCTTAGTTTTTGATGTAGTGTTCAATGATTATTACATTTATTTTAAAATTAAGTAAAAAAAATCAATTTACAATTTAAATGTTTTACCGGATGGAGTAGTATATTTTATGTACAGAATTGGTGCCATACAAAAAAGCCACATAGGAAATGCGTGAAGTACTTCCCATGGATTTTGTGTGCACCTTTGTAAGTTTTTGGAAATGTCACTTTTATTTTTCTTTCCATAGTGATTAGCATGGTTAGTTCTTTCCCATTATCTCTAGATAATGAGTCACTTAAGACTAGTTTGGCTGAAAGTTGAATGAATCAATGGAAAATGAAAAGCGGCGGGGGAGGTTTGGGTGGCTCAGTCGGTTAAGCAGCTGCCTTCAGCTCAGGTCATGATCCCCGGGCCCTGGGATCAAGTACCATGTGGGGCTCCCTGCTCAGTGGGACCCTGTTTCTCCCTTTCCTTCTGCCTTCCGCTTCTCCTGCTTGTGCTCTTTCTATCTCTCTCTCGCTCACTTTCTCTCTCAAATAAATAAAATCTTAAAAAAAAAAAAAGGAAAATGAAAAATACCTTCTTCCAAGCATTGTGGAAAATTTTTACTTAATTTTTTTTTGGAAAATTTTTAAAAATGATGAGTTGGTGATGTAGTTCTTTATATATTTTACATGTATTTAATATTTTGCATAACTGAATCTATACATATAACTATATCTAGAGACAGACATGTAAGAATGACCCTAAAACACACCGGAATTAAATAGAATAGAGATTTGATTTATCAAGACAAAATTTCTGATGTAGCATAAGGAATAAAAAAATAAGAATGTAAGGAATATAAAAATATAATAAATAAAATATCCAAGACCTCTCAATGGCATTGCTAAATAACCTTATTATAGCATTAGATGTTAAACGAACTGTTAGAGCATATGAATCAGCATGGGCCAGAAGTAGGAGTCTTAGGTTCCATTTTTATTGTATTTGCCACTCACATGTTGCCTAACAGCATCCCAAACAGTTGCTGCCCAGAACCTCTCAAAGATGGGCAATTATTGCCATTCTACCAATGGTGACAGCAGAGACATGGTGTTGTCACTGCTCCTGTCAGTAGCCAATGAATGGTATATACAAACACTGAATAATACCCACATATTTTCCAAAATGGAATTTTGTTTCCAGGCAAGCATAATTGCTACTTTTCTTTGTTAAGATTGCTTATAAATTTGTACTTACTGAGAGATTGTAATATATGGGATTAATTTAACAATTATTAGTCTCAACTGGAAAATAACATGGGACAAATAAAATGGAATAACTTGGAAATTTGCCTGGCTTCTTTTGGAAAGATAGCTTAGGAAGAGTTAGAGATGGGAAATAGGAATTCTCAGGTTTTTCAGAATTGGAGTCAATGATTTTGATATTCTTGAATGGAGGTGAAGTTTAGGATTTTGGTAACATCAAGTGTGTGTTCTCAGCTTCAAGTATGTCACCCTTATTGGCTCAACTGAGCTGTAACTTTTTGTTACTGGGTAAATTCTGCTTATGACAAGAAGATGCTTAATATAGTAGTAAAAACTTATATTTATTGGGTGTCTGCCATGTCCCGAGAATTTGGCTAGGTACTTTCACATATATTATCTCATTTTCACAAAACACAGTCCAAATTGATGAAGAAATTCAAAGCCAAATGTCAGTGTGTCTCAACTCTCATGAAACATGGGGCTGGTTTTTGGCAAAATTGTCACTGTTTATCTTTAGTCTTTCTGGCCTCCCTTTTTCTGCATCTTTTCCTAAATCTTTGCCCTATGAATACCTGCTCTAAAGAAAGTATATGGTATTGGCCATTTACATGTTATGAATATTTAAACAATATCAAAAAGAAAAATCCAAGAAGTTTTAATGCTAATATATAAATAAGAGTAATAGCTTATTTTAGGATAAAGCCCTGGGTGCTCCCTAATGCACAAGAATCTGGAATTCTCTGAGATAACTGAGACTTAGAATCATGGGGACTGACAAAAACTGAAAGTTACCACTGGACCTAGGGAAAAAAACACAATTTCTTTACTTTTGGGTAAAATGATGGAATCATAATTCCAGAAATATTTGATAAAGGTACTTTATTACTGTTGCAAGTCCCAGGACCAAAACTATAAAAGTGAATGTCTAAATTAGTGGCAAATCAAAGAGCAAAAACATTTTCTGTATTTCTTCTTCTTTCATGAAGAAACCCTAAATATATGTGTTCTTGTGTGTGTGTATGTGTGTGTGTCCCCATGTCTATATGCCCACATCTGTGAGCTTGTAAATCTGTGCACTGGTGTGCATGTGCATGAGTTAGAAAGGAAAAGTACAAGTAATGCAGAAGACCATGATAGTTGTCATTGAGTGATAATACCCCAACAAAACAAATTTTAACAAGCTTCCGCCCGTCTGTGGATAAATCCACATCAGATTAGATTTGTAGAAGAAAAACAAAACAAACGGTCAAATGAAGTTATGGGTGTGAAAGACAGGGAAAGAAAATGAAGAAAAAAATCATCTTGAAATTGTCAGTTTCAAGCCAGGGAAATATGATCAGAGCCATAAAAAGTCTAAGATGTAACAAAGCCACAAGTCTAACGTGATAGCTGGACACTTGCTAGATCTAGCTGGACCCTGTTTCTATCTGTGAATTGAGGATAATCTTTGAAGAGAAACATGGGTCTTCTGACTGCTTAAATTCTTCTAGGATCATCACTATAATCCAGGTCAATTAAAGGAAATTGGCAGAGGTTCCTTGGTGAAAACAAAAGGAGGTTTTCATACAACATGTGCTGTAGGTTAAATAATGGTCTCAGCTCCTTGGGACAGGATGTACTACTGAATACGTGCTAGGTTCATTACAGAGAGAGCCTGAAGCATCCACAAGGGTTACAGGCAACAGTTATTAAATCCTTTTCCTAGGTTAGGATCTAGGAGGTTTATCACAGGTCTCCTTCCTGAAGTGACCTGGTTCTTCTGCCGTGAATATATGGTGTGACTTGCAAAGCCTCTCTCAGTATAACAGTACACTCTTTTCACTATTGTCTTTTTCTCTGGGGCTGGGCATTTTTCCCAGCTGGCTCTCATTTGGCTCTTGAGAAACCAAATCCTGTCCTGGCTTTGTGTATATCAATCCTACTGCTTTAGTGTTTTATTATTATTATTTAATATTTATGGATGTGACATCATAATCATCGTGTGCCCATTGCCAACTTCCTTAACCTCATTTCGACAGTCTCTACCCACAGGGCTACAGATGCTCTGTGAAAAAAAGGTGCAGCTTTCAGAGAGCACTTCAGTGAGATATTGTTAGCGAGTTGCTAATTAGCATGTTTTCTCTGCATCGTTTTGGATGGTCTCAGCCTTGTTTTCAGCTTTTCTGCAGCATGCATTATTTTTGCTTCTTTTAAAACATACCATTAAATTTCACTTCATGTAACTACATCTGGAAAGAAAATATCAATCATTTCCCAGTAATTTAATGTGGCTACTTCATTGCTGATTTACTATTTGGTAAAATCTCAGAATTTCCTTGAGCATTATTCTAGAATCTAGCCCATGAGAAGTGTTATCACAGATATTCAAAGTTTTGTGGTAAATCTAATGAGATCTCATGATAATTTTGGTGATACCTTATTAAAACTCCCTGTAGTATAATTAAGCCCTACCATCCTGCGTTTAATTGAGGGGAGGAAATTCTGAACTGTAACGTCAACAGCTGCAACCACTTTATGAAAATGTTAAGACAGTTAGCAAAGCCAAAACAGATACAGATTACTATTATGTAAATTATAAATTTGCATACACCCCCACATACACACATATACACAGACATACACACATCTGCAGCAGATGAGTTTGCCTTCAAATGGAGTTATGGGTAGGTGACATTTCCATCTACCTTACCATCAAGTCAAGTAGAAATCAACACATTCTCCTCTCCCATGTCCTCTGTTGCACAGATGTATGGAGAACCAACCCACCTCCAGGATTCTCATCTCAGATTGGCTTGTTTGTCCAGCTACTGTTTTCTTTGATATTGGAAGTCCTGCCCTGTCCCCACCATAACTCCTAGAATGACTTTTCCCTGTATTTGAATTTACAAGGCTATAAAACCTGCTCCAGAGAGTGCTAGGGGCACTCTCACCTAACCTTAAGTCCAAACCACTAGGCATGAAACCAGCTTCTGAAAGCCAGTTCACTCTCCATCCTTGCCCAAGAAATATATATTCCATGACAGCTGGCAGTGGGTCCTACCTTGAATTCACTGGGTCTCCAGGGCATACCAGTGAATTGTGTATAGGGTTTTTCATCTGTTGATGAAACAAGTAAAATGATAAAAATATCTGGATATCATTTTTTTAAAGATTTATTTATTTTAGAGAGAGTGGGAGTGAGCATGGGGAGGGGCAGAGCGAGAGGGAGAGAGAGAGAAAAAAAGACTCCCTGCTGAGTGTAGAGCCCAACGAGAGGCTTGATCCCACAACCCTGAGATCATGACCTGAGCTGAAATTAAGAGTCAGATGCTTAACCGACTGAGCCACCCAGGCGCCCCTCTGGATATCATTTTTAATTGAAAATTTTATGAAGATAAATCATAAATGCAATTGTAAGAAATAATACAGAGAGATCTCTTGTATACTTTGCCCAACTTGCCCCAGGGCTGACATTTTGTAAAACTAAAGTATAATGTCACAATCGAAATTTTAATATTGATACAATCCACTTGATCTTATTCAGATTTCCTCAGTTTCATTTGCACTTGTCTGTGTAAGTTCTATACAATTTTATCACCTGTGTAAGTTTGTGTTATCAACCACCAAAGTCAAAATATTGACTCTTGTTGTCTTTTATTACCATACTTACCTCCCACATTCCTCTTCATGCCCCATCCCTAACTCCAGGCAACCATTAATCTTATCCTCCACTTCTAAAATTCTGTTACTTCCAAAAATGTTATATAAATGAAATAAGACTTTTGGAACTTGTTTTTTTCACTCAGTATAATTTCCTGGGGATTCATGTCAATTGTTATATATCAAGAATTGATTCCTTTTCTTAGTTGACTCCACAGTATATAAAGTGCAAAAGTTTGGTTAGCCATTTATTTATTGAAGAACACCTGGCTGATGCTAGTTTTGGCAAGTAGCAAATAAAGCTGCTATGACCATTTATATACAGGACTCCTGTGAACCTAAGTTTACATTTTCTTTGAGGAATTAATGCCTGAGTTGAGAGCTGAAGGATGGAATAAAAACCTAGTAGTTCAGTCACTGGGTTGTATGGTAGATGCATGTTCAGTTTTTATAGAAACTGTCAAAGTGTTTTCCAGAGGGGCCATACCATTTTTACATTCCCACCAGCTATGTATGAGTGATTCCATGTCTCCAGGTCCTCCATATCCTTGCCAGCATTTAGTTTTGTCAACTATTTTTTTTTTAATTTTAGCTATTTTCATAGGTGTATGGTGATATCTTGTGGCGTTAATTTGCATTTCCCTAGTGGCTAATGGTGTTGAACATCTTTACTTTTGCTTATTTGCCATCTGTATACCATTTTCAGGGAAATATCTGTTCATGTCTTTTGCCCATTTTCTAGTTGGACTTTTGTTTTTTTACTGTTGAATTCTGAGACTACTTGGTATATTCTAGATATAGTCCTTTGTCAGATACGTTGTTTGTAAATATTTTTTCCCAGTCTGTAGTTTGTCATTTCATCCTCTTCACAAGCACTTTCTCAGAGAAACAGTTTTAAATTCTGGATGTCATTTTAGCAGTGCCACAAATAAGGCCAGAAGGAAAACATTGGTGTCCATTATTTAAAGACCGTCATTTAGATATGGGTTAAAATGCAAAGTTTACAAACCATATCTAGTTCAGTATACAGATAATAATAGCTGGTGGAAAATAAGGTATGTGAGGGTATGTTGTAATAAATGGTTATCTGTGAATTCATTTTTTCATCCAATGAATAATTACTGAGTGAGACTTATGTGTTAGGCCCTATGCTGGTGATGCAATGGTGATTTAAATCACAAGAATGTATAATTAAAACTGAGATAAGAACTCTGAAGTAATGGAATATTGTACAGTAAGAACACTTAAGAGAGACACTAAAATTCCTCTTAGGAAATAATGCCTGAGTTGAGAGCTGAAGGATGAGTAAGGGCCGACAGGGTAAGGAGCAGAAGAGGAAGATAGGAGTAGGGGTGGCAGATGGGGAGATATATTGGACTCAAGGGGGTGCCACAGTGCAGAGGCCCTGCAGTGGGAGGGAGCACGGGGAACTGGGGAATGAAAAGAAGGGCAGCTGTAGGGTGTGTAGGTGATGGCACAGTGAAGCAAGAACGGGCTGGAACTTGGTCTTTATTCTGAGAACTATTCCAAGACTTGGTAAGTTTTAGGAGGGAGAAGCAAATGAGGTGATCAAACTTGCATTCTGAAAAATATACTCTAACTGCTTGAATAGAATGAGGAATAGGAACAGCAGGGAGAGGCTGTGGGCTCACAGTGAAGAAGCTTCTGTGGTTGTACAGGTGAATGTTGGTGGTTTGAACTGAGATGCTTATGATATGCTCTTGATAAGGTTTTCAAAGGATTAATGGTCAACCTCAGAAAATAAATTAAAGATAAAATTTGGGCAGCATTTTGTAGAATTGGGCGTTCATAGAATTGGATGGATCCCCTTTTAGACACATACATAGTGTAAAGACTACTGCAAAAGTAGTTTCTTCTCTGGAAAGGGACAAGGACAACTATTTACCTGCCTTTAGGGCTGAATCTAGAAACCCCAGTACTTTGTCTTGCCACTAAGAGCTGAGGTGACACTCTATTCCAATAAATTTTATGAAGTTTCCCTTCCCCTTCCTACCTAAACCATTTATAGATCTAGGACCCCAAACCCAAATGCTCTGAGTAGCTCTTCTAAGACCTAAGTCATAAGAAAGGAAGAATATTAAAAAAAAAATAGAAGAAGAAAAGAGAAAAGGTAAACAAACAAACAAACAAACAAACCTAAGGGAGTAAGAGAAAAGAAGGGAGAGAGGGGAATATAAACAAGTAAGAATGAAGAAACAGGTTGGATATGGCAGGGAGTGCCATCCATTATCAGTTGGTGTTTCCTTACTGATAGAGGATCCCATGTGGGTATAGTTCACTTTCTCTAGCCATGATTGGTGGCAGGGCTGCTATTCTTTGTGGAAGAAGAGTGTAGCAACCCAAAAAGCAAAATTGGAGTCATCTATAGGGGAGCATTGGAAGCTGGAAAGGGTCCATGATAAAAAGCAGCAATTATGTTAAAAAGCCATTGGACGGATGGGGCAGGGGTGGATTAAAAAACACCTTTAACACGAACTGAGGATGACATTTTACTCTAAATTCACAGAGTCATATTTCCAAGTATACTTGAAACATTTGGTGTCTGTGCTTGTTTCTACTTGGCATATCGTAATTTCCTTTGTGTGTATGTTTTAGTAAAGCGCTTGAAGAGAAAAGAAACACCCCTAAGGCTTTTGAATGGCAAATAGATCTTATAAAACATTCTATAATAATCTAAGGATAAATGATACAAAAGCACATAGATCAAATTTTTCAAAATATCAAGTGAAATAAAAGGAAAAACAAATATGTAATGAGCAGGAACATATTGTTCTTATCAAATATTTCAAAATTTATCTCAATGTGCAGAAAGTCTCCAGCCCCAGTTGTGTTTACCTGTCTGTCTCAAGGTTAAAAGGAAAGGAAAGGACCTCTCCGTGATCTAAGTGACAAATGAAATCTGATTTGTACTGGATACACATTAATAAACATGTATCCAAGAGGTCAATTCAGCTCTAGTGTCTTAGGCTGCTAAGTGCAGTCACTTTGCTCAGAGAGAAACTATATAGTTTACTCAGCAAGTTCAGAAGGACTCATTTCTGATATGGTGGGCCTTTAGAAAATGGAACTTTTTTTTTTCTTTTGGTCACCATATTCATATTCTAATTCTAGCATATGGGAAAGATTGGCAGTGTTTTGGGGCAGTAGGGGCAGCTGGCATCAAGAGAAAAAGTGCTGAAATGCTCAGAATGGTATTTAAGGAGTAATTGCAGTTATGAATGGCTCTCTAAGGCAGTGTCAATGCAGATTTGCGTCTATGAATTTGATGACTTTTTTTATGCTTGGAAAATTCAGGAAGATGTTTTTCAATTCAGATAATCACATTTTGCACAATTCCTTTTTATATTCTATTGAGGCAGATTCTTTTGGAAATGGTACCCTAAAAGAGATCCACAGACTGGTATCAACCAAGTGGTTATACTTATTAGTTATTCCCTATACAAACTGTTACAGGACCAGATTCTCTCTCTTGTCCTATTAAATGGAAGAAGAGGAAAAATATCTGAAGATAAGAAAATCACAGAAATAAAAGTATAAAACAATTATATTTTTCTCCATCTCACCCATCTCCTTGAGGTAGTATTAGATTTATAAATGATGAATGCTTCACTCACAAAACTGTTTTACCTTAGAAATTCTAATCTATTTTATAAGCAGTCATTTAATTTGGGGGAATTTTCTGATAGCACAGTGTCCTGTTTCTTAGTTGCTCCCCAATTTTCTAAAATGTAATCATTTTGTTGTGCAAAGACAGGTGAAAAGTTGCCCAAGGAAGAATTTATCAATATGGGAAACTCTCCCAAGGTAAAGGACCCTAAGAGTTGGTGCTATCATACAGTTGGAAATCACTGTTAAAAGCTTGAGGAAAATGATGGTTCCCATTAAGTGAAGTGGAATTCCAAACACTGTGTGATGGACCATGAAGAAGGGATCAAAAGGCTCATGAAATAGATATACTACATAAGGCTGGAAAACCCACCTGGTAACGAATTCTAAAGGAAGTCCCAGACTTAAAAAGGGGTGAGGGGGCCTGGCTGGCTCAGTCAGTAGGGCATGTGACTCTTGATCTCAGGGTTGTGAGTTCAAGCCCCACATTGGGTGTAGAGATTACTTAAAAATAAAATCTTCAGGGGCACCTGGGTGGCTCAATCACTTTAAGCGTCCAACTCTTGTTTGGCTCAGGGCATGATCTCAGGGTCATGAGATAAAGCTCTGCTTTGGCTCTGTGCTGGGCCAGGAGCCTGCCTAAGGTTCTATCTTTCACTCTCTTTCTGCCCCACCCCCACGTTCTCTCTCTCTCTCTTAAAAAAAAAAAGTACCAGAGGACACTCCATTTATTAAAGCAGCTTTGGAAAGAGGCAGCAACATCATAGAAAAGCTCCATGGTGATTGTGCTTCATAGATCAAAGCTGATGGTAGGAGTTGTCTTAACAGACAGCACCAGGGATTGACAGGATCCCAAAATAACAAAGGCTAATTATTAAATGTCAAAAGCCAGTTGGGCATATTTACTGTAATAAGCAGCAAGGCTAGAGTGGTAGCTGGGAGACCTGAGATGCAGAGGGCTCTGGAGATGGCTAATAGAACATGGCATCTCTAGGGACAAGTTAGATGGGAATCCAGCAAAGGTGTTGCTCAATCTACACAATTAAATCAAGAGTAGGTTGTCAATATACTAGGCAACTTCCCAATAAAATGTCAAAATCTCTTACCCTTTTCCTGGATTTGAGCCAGTTTACCAATTCAAAACCCATTTACTATAGGAGAGACCAGATCCTCAGAAGGAAGGACACAACAAGATCATAGCAAATGAATATGGTAATAATTCCCCTAGCAATTCTGCAAAGGAATCTATGGGCACTTGTTTAACAACTATACACTGAGAAAGGGAAAGACACAAACATTTTGAGGAACATTGGACACAGAGGCTATGGGGAATAGATAATAAAGTCTTGGCTCAGGGTTGACTCAAGGAATCTAGAGATCCACCCACTGATTATCTCCCCAGTCCCACAAAATATAATTGAATGTAGCAGGAAGAAACTCCACATTGGGACTGAAGCCTATGCCTGTGGGTAAGAGCAATCATAATGAGGAATGCGAATAAAGTCTCAGAAGTGACCTCCTTCCCAACTTCCCTTTCTGGGACTGAATTTCTTATTCCTCCACTTTCTGGAAGTATGGAAGTATAAAGCTCAGAGTATGTGAACTTTAACTTACATAGCTAAGTTCCTATTTCTTCAATAATTGGGTCATACCTCCTTCCGGGGGAGCTTGAATCTAATGGTTAATGAGAAGGATATAAAGGTGGGCTCCTTTGTCCAATTTCCTATAAGTTGGCTGTGCACATTCCTAGCTTTAGAGACCCTCATGATATTGGCTGAGGACGTTGTGGGGCTTACTTTCTCTCTACCCGGTGGTACTTCTTTTACCACCCATAGGTGGTGATACCAAGGATACTCTCCAGTAAACTTTGTGCATGCAAACCTCAGTCCTCTGAGTCTGCTTCACAGGGACCTGATCTGCAGCAGCATCCTTTTTTTTTTTTCCAAAATGAAATAACTGTGGGACTTGCCTGGCAAAATAAATTCATCAGTTTATTTTAGCTGACTCTTCCAAAGTATTAGGTATACCTTAAGTGATCATTTGTCTGTGGCCTTCTTAATATGAAAATTACCTTTGTTTGATGAAAGATAACTTGGGAAAGAAATTAATGAGTTGATTCTGTTGTTTGGGCTCAGCCTAGCATTCCTATCAGAATTTCATATCAAAAGATTCAAGGTATGGAGATAGTTCTTTCTTTGGGGAGAAACCTGCCTTCCATTGTTGGGGAATTCAGACCTACCTTGAGCTACACCACTAAGTAAAAAGGAGGCTCCTTATTCTCTACAGTCATAATATACAGAATGATGGGATCCTTTGTTGAAATCCTCCAAACCTGAAATGAGTGCACTTTGCCCCCCTTCTCTACACTCATTATTGTTTTCATATGAGTAAATCCAGGACAATTTCATTTCCCATTTTGATATTTTGAAATTAACTTCTATTTTAAATACTGGGTCTAGACTGGCTTTTATCCATTGCTTTTAGAAGGCTTTACAACCTAAAGGATATAAAACCCCTAGATAATGGGGGGGAAAGTATTACTATTTACTGAGTATCTGCTATGTGCCTGCCATTATTCTTGGCTTATTTATAGGCAATATTTCATTTAATCTTCACAATCATCATGTATTGTAATTATTATTCCCATTACATAAAAAGTTGAGAGGTAAAATAACTTGACTAAAGTCAGACAGCTCATAAGCTGAAAAAGCAAGGCTAGAACCCAGGTCCTAGTCCTAGAATCTAAGTTCAAAGCTCTTTCCACAGCTAATTTGACTGTGTAACTAAAATCCATATTCTCTTCATGGCAGTTTTTTAAGGTATTAAAAATTGTATCTTACCTGAAATATTGTGACTTTACAGATAATTAGACTCCACTGAAATTTTAATTCATTTTCCAAAAATCACAGAGAAATTTGTGGGATAATAAGAAGAGAAGTCCCCCCCCTTTTTTTTGTCTCTGAAAGTAGACCAGATTATCCTTCTTTTTAATTCTTTGCTTTGAACTTGGAAAAAGATTTTCAATTGTACAGAATGAGAATTTAGTATTTAAAATATAATTAATTGTGGCTAGTGTGTGTATGTAAGTGTGAATTTGTGTTTGTGTGGGCATCTAACTTATGCAACATATATTATTGCCTGTAGAAGTGAATTAATAGGACATTAGAGTGGTTTAGAAATATTTAATGTATTTGGGAAATGATTCTTTACCTACCTCACTAGTGGTATTAGAAGACACCAGGGTAATGGGGCGAAGCAATGGTTTCCCTAAATGGATCTGAAACAAATGACAATGGCTCTCCCAGACAATGACTGCACAGGAGGAAGGGTGGCACCCTTCTTCTTTCTGTTGTTCTCTATACCTTAGATATGGTTGATATCTACCCCTGACTGAGTGGTAACCAAAGAAATAACTCTAGGAAGTAAGTCTTTCCATATCATTATTTTAGTTACAAGAAACCCTTCTGAGAGAGCTAGCAGAGTATAATAGCCTACGACAGTCTAGAGAGGGGCACTCCTTTTAGTAAAATAAATAACTGGGAAGAGATAAATAAGTGGCTGTAGAAAGTATTAAGAAATAATTGCGTGTGTATCCTAAGTCAAAAGTAGAATTTTGTGATCAACACACACGTATTCTGGAGAAGGAAACCAGGGATTGCAATATATCATTCATGTCAGTACATCCAGAACAACTCTCACTGGTTCCAGGTTTGGAGCAGGGACTCAAGGGTGCACTGGACTGTTGTTTATCAGATAGTGTTTTCTGCTTGTTGTTACTAATGCTTCATTTTGGTATCTTGGGGTCAGTGTGTTTCCATGTGGGAAAACTTTAGGCTACCCAAGAAAGTCTATTTTGACACTGACTCAAGAGGGTATACAAGGATCTGATTCAGTATTTCAACAAATGGTTAATCTTATGTAACAATGCAGTTCTGTAAGCACAAAACTTTTGGTTTAGTTACTAAAGCAAACACCACATATTATATCTAATGAAAACTCTGATGTCCTGCAATTAAGCTACTGGAGTGAGAATAATTCATTCTGTGTGTTTACTTTATAATTTCTAAAGTGTTCTGTTTCATTCCATGTCTTGAATGTTTAATATGACTAATCACTTCTTGCTCTAGAAATGTGCACATTTTTGATAGATTATTCAGATGTTTAGGCATATAAATTGAAAAGACTTAGGTTCTTGACACCATGTATAGCATACAAGTTGATGAAGGGAACCTCACTACCACATGCCAAACAGGTTCTTCAACATTATGTATTTACAGAGAGATTGATGAAAAATAACATGGGCTTTGGAAAGTTAACCTCCTTTCATTACAAGATTTTATTTTGTTTATTTGTTTGATTTTTTAAGTTAGAAACAATTGAGCCATCATCGAACAGGTAAAAAAATCATACAGGTTTACTTTACATACAGCATACACACACATACACACACACAGAGAGAGAGAGAGCCACTAAGTAATATGTATTTTCTGAAGCATTTGTGAAAGCTAAGGGAAGACATTGAAATAACTATAGATGGTGGTGTTGGGGAGATAAAGCAGTAGTGCCACCAATTACATTTATCAGCTGTTTCACTCCATTATGCAGTTCACAGATATATGTAGATATATCTTTATAGATTAGCTTTGGCTTATCTATCAAGACAGATGTTATCATTTGAGTTGAACCCAGTACATCATACATTCATAAAAGACAGATGGATGACACTGCTTATAGGAGGTTTAGTGCCTGTCTATAAAGGACAGATGGGTGCCGCTTCACAAAAATGTTTACATTGGCCAGCTGTGACTGCACCCCAGAGAGTAATGAAATATTCTCAATTCTCCAAAGAATTTCTCTACTTTTTGTTTTCCATTGTAATTGTCTGCAGAACCTTTCAGAACTGAGACATACCATTGTTATAATCATATACAACCTACATCTAAAGATAGTTACTCTTTGGTAGTATATAAAAAAATATAAGACACTCAGTAACCATTCCAGCCAAAGAAAATAAATGAGTCAGATTGTGAGATGATTTTATGCTGGCTATTTCTTTCATTTGTAAATGGTTTTGAGTCTTATAAATGTAGCTAAAAATATGTCAAAATGTACAAGAGATTTCTTTGATGGAAAACACCTGAAATCTATTCTCTTCACCTGTATTAACACACAAAATTCCAAAACTTTGTGGTGAGTGAAAATCAAGCCAATGCTGAATGAAGACTAAGTTGATATTCCATCTCTATGTGGTTTTGCATTGAACATTTATTTTTGTGACTTATTCTCTTTGCTGACTTGGTAACTGAATTCGTTATGCTTGGTTTCTTAAATTTTCAGTCTCATAAATAGTTTGCTTGTAATTTAATATCAGGATTACTTTAAAAACCTAAATTTACAACAGACTTTAAATTCAAGAGTGAGCCATCTCAAGGCTTTGTAAATGTTCAAATTTATGAATATCACAATAACAAATTATTTTCCCCATGAAACTTTTTACATTCTACAACCCATAACTTTCTTAGAGTGTTACATTTTGTTTCATTCCTGCCTCTATCAGTAGCAATTCCCTCTTGTTTAAGGACTATTTTTTCACAAGCAAAGATTTATATCTACCTCATGAATTTTACTGTGTGCATGGTAAAAGTAGAGAATAACAGATCTTAGTTAGCTGTGGATGATGAGGTTAGTAAACTTCCAGTATGTTCAATTCAAATTCTTCAAGGTTAGTCACTGTTAGTGAAACCATGGATGTTAAATCTGTGAATGCTGAGAATTTACCATGTTGCCTAACCTAATACATCTATCATGATAAATCTCTTAAGGCTTTGAAGATAGATGGGTGTTTAATGTGCCTAAGCAAAGAAAAGAAGAATTTTAATTATGAAGAGGGAGAGCATGAATCTCTCCCTATCATTGAGGTCTTTATTGCCTTCAAATTTCTTCAGATATTTCAATATAGCTTCTTTCTACACAAAGTTTGAGAAACTCTGAGTTAAACAAACAATGAGAGATTCCTTTAAATTTCAGGTGTCTGGGTCAAGAGTTCAGATTGGATACCACTTGGATTATTTGGTGAGAAAGTTCAGGGGAAAAAGAGAAACAATACACACTCAACCCACACTTCTTATGGACCAGCAAGCTGAAAATATGGTTAGTCAAATATGCCAACCACACTTGACTTTCTAATTTTCAAAGTAGAAGGGTTCCTTCACAGGTTGAAACACGATATCATAATGTTGTTGAAGAGTGCAAATGGTTCCACTGCTATCTCCCAGCAGGAAGCAGAATCTATGGCCTGAGCAGAAACACTTCAGTAGTTTAGGCCTATTGAAATAGGGTTTAAAGAATGAAGGACTTGAACTCCAGCATTACCATGTGGACAAGACACAGCTTATCTTAATGCATGGGGCAAAATAATAGAGTGGGACCAAGCCTCAGAGATTCTGGGAAGCTGATCTCCTTAAAAACCTCTCACAGTAAACTACTAGAAATTGCCACAGATGGCAGAGTAGGGAGATCCTGAGCTTACCTTCTCCCACAGTGTATCTATTCCTACATACATAACATCTCTGAGAACAAACTGAAGACTAGCAAAACAGATAATACACAACTAAGAATACAAAGAAAAAGCCATATTGAGATGGCGAGGAGAGGCAGAGATGTGGTTTGATCAGGTCTCACAGAAGGAGGGATATTACAACCATAGAGTGCTTCCCTGACGAATGAGGGCTTAAGCTCCACATTGGGCTCTACAGCCTAGGGGACTTGTATGGGGAAAAAGAGCCCCCAGTGTCTGGCTTTAAAAACGTTTGTCTGGGAGAGCAGAAAAGCAGTAGGAAACCAAGACTCCTCTCTTAAAAAAACATGTGTATAATCTCACTTGCTCAGAGTCCCAGGACAGAGGCAGCTGTTTAAAAAGCACCTGGGTTACATTTGAAGGGGATCCATTGACTAATTTAGTCAATGTAGGCTGGAGGGACAGGGATCTGTTGGAATGTTCTCTGGGGGACAAAAGCACTGGTGGGCATCATTTTTCTGTAACTTCCCTTCTACCTAGCTGGTCTGGTAGCATTTCTGGAACTCTCCATCTACTGTGCTAACACCACTTGCCCCACCCTGGCTTTCTTCTGTGGACTTGCCCCACTGAACACATCTGCCCCACCAGGAGCTTCTCCCAAGTGGCCTGCTACCCCAACCTTCCCAACAGGTTGCATTGGCCAGCATTAGAGCTCTTCCCAAGTAGCTTCTCCAGCTCTGCCACTTTCAATGCGCACATTTGGCTGACACTGAAACCTTTCCCACAGAGCCCTGCCCTGGGGCTAGGCCTCCACATTAGAATGTCCATAATAATGATATCCGAACCTCACAGCAAGCCATGCTGGAAGCCTGCCCTGCCCACCAGTGAGCCCAGACCCATTGCAGCCGGGTCCTGCAGTCAGCTGCACTGGGCGTCAACCTGAACACAAGTGCCCACAACAGTCATGTCCAGGCCTCTCAGTCAGATAGGCCATGGGCCAACCCTGCTCATCAGCATTTCCATAAAATTCATGGCCAGACTTCCCAGACAGCCATAGAGTGACACAGCCCTTCACACCAGCAAGTCCACAACAATCATGACCCAGAAATAACAGGAGGATGCATGCAGTGGGCATTGGCAAGGGCCTGGGGCAAGTGGGTCAGGTGATCAGGGAGTTTGCAGTACAAAGCCCCACAGGGCACCTTCTTCAAAAAGCCAGTACTTCAAGACCATGAGCCATAACTGATCCACCTAATACATAGAAAAAACAAAACAAAACAAAACAGAGAGTTAAGTAAAATGAAGATACAGAAGAATATGTTCCAAATGAAAGAACAAGGCAAAGCCTCGGGGAAAAAACTAAATGAAATGGAGATAAGCAATTTACCAGATAAAGAGTTCAAAATAATGGTCATAAAGATGCTCATCAAACTCAGAAGAATAGATGAACAGAGTGGGAACTTCAACAAAGGGATGGAAAATACAAAAAACAAAACAAAATAATCAGAGCTGTAAAAAATACAGTAAGAGGGATCAAGCAGATGAGAGGAAGCAGAACAGATTGGCAATGTGAAGGACAGAGTAGTAGAAATCAACCAAATGAACAAGAAAAAAGAAAGAATAAAAAATGAAATAGGTTAAGGAACCTGTGGGACAACATCATGCATATTAAAAATCACATTATAGGAATCTCAGAAAGAGAAGAGAATGAGGGAGAGAGAAGAGAGCAGAAAAATTATTTGAGTAAATAATACCTGAAAACTTCCCTCACCCAGGGAAAAAAAGGACATCCAGGTCCAGGAAGCATAGAGAACCCCAGGAAACATGAACTCAAAGAGGTCCACACCAAGACACATAATAATTAAAATATCAAACATTAAAGATAAAGAGACAATCTTAAAAGCACTAAGAGAAATACAAATTGTTATGAACAAGAAAAACTGCATAAGGCTATCAGCAGATTCCTTGCCAGAAACTTTGCAGGCCAGAAGAAAGTGGCAGGATATATTCAAAGTGCTGAAAGGAAAAAAAAAAAAAAAAACAGAAAACAAAAACAAGAATACTCTACCTGGCAAGTTATCATTCAGAATTGAAGGATAGATAAAGAGTTTCTCAGACAAACAAAAGTTAAAAGAGTTCATCACCATTAAGCCAGCATTACAAGAAGTGTTAAAGGGACTTCTTTAAGCAGAAAAGACTATAACTGGAAATTAGAAAATTATGAAAAAAAATTCCACCAGTAGCAAACATATACTAAAGGTAATTAATTAATCACATATAAAGCTAGTATGAAAGTTAAAAGATGAAAGTAGTAAAGTCAACTATATCTACAATAATTAGTTAAGAGATATACAAAATAAAAAGATGTAAAATATGACAACAAATACATAAAAGGTGGAGGGGGAGAGTAAAATTGTAGTGCTTTAGAATGTGTTCAAACTTATGTGACCATTAACAATTAGTCTTTAAAACAAAAACTGTAATAGAAAAAATAAGTGATTTACGTAATGATCAAGGAATCAATCCAACAAGAGGATATGATATTTGTAAATATCTATGCACAGAACATAGGGGCAAAGCAGATATTAACCGACATAAGGGGAGAAAATGACAGTAATACAACAATAGTAGGGGACTTTCACCCCCCCTTACATCAATGGATAGGTCATCTGGACATAAAATCAATAAGCAAACATTGACCTTTAATGATACATTAAACCAGATGGACTTAATAGACATATACAGAGCATTTCATTGAAATACAGTAGAATATACATTCTTTTCAAGTGCACATGGAACATTATTTAGTATTGATCATATGTTAGGCCACAAAGCAAGCTTCAATCAATTTAAGAAAATTGAAGTCATATCTAGCATCTTTTTTAACCACAAAAGTATGAAACTAGAAATTAATTACATGAAAAAAAAAACCCTTAAAAAATACCACAAACACATGGAGGCTAAAAACTACTAGTAAATAACCATGTGGTCAATGAAGAAGTCAAAGAAGAAAAAAAAAACCTTGAGACAAATGAATATAGAAACAGAATGTCCCCAAATCTATGAGACACAGAAAAAGCAATTCTAAGAGGGAAGTTTATAACAATACAGACCTACCTCAGGAAACAAGAAAAATCTCAAATAAACAATCTAACTTTACACCAAAGGGAAAGAGAAAAAGAACAAACAAAGCCCAAAGTTAGTATAAGGAAGGAAATAATAAATTGAACAGAATTTGAAACAAAACTAGAAAAGATCAATGAAACTAAAAGTTCTTTCAAAAGATAAACAAAATTAATAAACTTTGAGCCAGACTCATCAAGAAAAGAAGAGAGAGGGCCCAAATAAATAAAATCAGAAATGAAAGAAGAGAAATTATAATGGATACCACAGAATACAAAAGATCATAAGAGACTACAATAAACAACCGGGATAACATGGAAGAAATAGATAAACTCCTAGAAACACAATTTCCCAAAAAGAATCAGAAAAAAGTAGAAAAATTTGAACAGACAAATTACCAGTAATGAAATTGAATCAGGAATTTAAAAACTCCCAGAACACTTGGGTGGCTCAGTTGGTTAAGCATCTGACTCTTAATTTTGGCTCAGATTATAAGCGTGATCATGTGTCACGAGATTGAGCCATGCACTGGATTCCACGCTCAGTGGGCTGTCTGCTTGAGATTCCCTCTGCCTTTTCCCCCATTCATGCACTCTTTCTTTTTGAAATAAATAAATAAATCTTAAAAAAAGAGAAATTTTAAAACTCCCAACAAATAAACATCTAGGACCAGGCAGTTTCACTGGTGAATTCCAACAAACATTTAAAGAACAGTTCATACCTATCTTTCTCAAGCTCTTAAAAAAATTGAACAGGAAAGAAAGCTTCCAAACTCATTCTATGATGCCATTCTATAATATCAAAACCAAAGACACCACACACACACACACACACACACACACGCATGCGCTAATTACTGGCCAATATCCCTGATAAACCTTGATGCAAAAATCCTCAACAAAATACTAGCAAACCAAATTCAACAATACATTTAAAGGATCATACACCATGATAAAGTGGGATTTAATCCAGAGATACAAGAATGGTTAAAGAATGGTAGATTACTGGTAATCTACCTACAATTTGCATCGACATGGATGGAACTGGAGGGGATTATGCTAAGTGAAATAAGTCAAGCAGAGAAAGACAATTATCATATGTTTTCACTCATATGTGGAACATAAGGATTAGCACTGAGGACCACAGGGGAAGGGAGGGAAAACTGAATGGGAAGAAATCAGAGAGGGAGATAGGGGAGAGACTCTGGACTCCAGGAAACAAACTGAGGGTTACAGAAGCTCGGAGGGGGTGGGGGGATGGGGTAACCAGGTTATGGGTATTAAGGAGGGCACGTGTTGGGATGAGCACCGGGTGTTATATGCAATGAATGATTCATTGAACACTACAACAAAAACTTATGATTTACTATATGCTGGCTAACTGAACATAATAAAAAATATAAATAAATAAATAAAATGGGCAGAGATCTGAATAGACATTTCTCCAAATAAAATATGCAGATGATGAATAGGAACATGAAAAGATGCTCAACATCACTAATTACCAGGTAAATGCAAGGTAAATGCAAATCAAAACCACAGTGAGATATCACTGTACATCTGTCAGAATGGCTATTATCAAAAAGACAAGAAATAACAGGTACTAGTGAGGATGTAGAAAGATGGGAAAACTTGTGCCCTGTTGGTGGGAATGCAAAATGGTGTAGCCACCGTGGAAAACAATGTGGAGATTCCTAAAAAACGAAAAACAGAACTGAAACTAATACAGTATTGTATGTCAACTACATTTCATTAAAAAAATAAAAGTTGCTGTGACCCAATATTATGGACATTTTTTTCCAAATAAAAGGAGTCAGCATCACAGATAAAACAATATGTTTTTTAAGATCTTTTATGAAGTGTTCTCACTAATTGCATAAATATCTGTAGCTATTACAAACAAATTGCCTTGGGAAATTTTAAAATTAATAGTAAGTTCTTAATCAGAATGATAAAATTTTCCCTGATACATTTAATATTTATTTTAATGAGGGTACTATTTATAAAACTTACAACAAATATGGATACACTGGAAAGGGTTTAGAGTCATGTAAATAAGTGGGTTTACAGTGAAGTCCAGGAAGATTTATAACTAGGGTTTTTGTTTATTTGTTTTTGTTTTGCATGTTTTGTTTTAGCTTGAAGAAGATAGCTGTGATTATATTACTATTTATTGAAATATTTTGATTAAAATAATTCTACTTGGAAACCATAAGAATATTTTGTCTGTAATAGTCTGGGTACTCATGTCCTAAAGTAGACCTCTAAAAGATGATTCTAAAGTTGAAGAATCAAAAAGGTAGGTAATTTTTACAATAGTAAAATTAAAACAGGCACTTGATTTTTCTTGCTTTATCTGTATGGGTTTTTATTTCTCTAGACTGTACATAAGCATGAGGAAAGTCAATCATAAATACTATATATATGTATATTTTGCAAAATTTTATTTGATCTTTATTGGATTTTAATCAGACAGAACAAAGTTAATGGAATTTTAAAGGCTTACATTTGGTTCCAAATGCATGATACATTTACAGACTTTTTCTAATGTTTTAAATAATTATTACTAGTTTGCTTTTGTAACTGAAGCAGATATATAGCATTGAGAGCAACACCAAAGGAATGTTTTAATTTATTAATTAAAATGTTATAGCTTCTTCAAGGCTGGTACCTAAATGCAAGCAAAAGCAGTGATCTGTGAATTAGTTTCTCTTCTCAGAAGTAGAGTTGCTATGGATATTTAAATAGGTTTTAACTGAAAGAGAAAGTTCTTTGGCTAAATCAAAGCATTAAAACATTTCAGTGAAGTTTAGATTTCATTTCACTTTCCAAACTCGCAAATGAATTTCCCTAAGCATGAAAGGCAGAAGTTGAGAACGCTTGGAAGAATGCTGTCACTGTAAAGCAAAGCACAGTTCCTGATTTCCGTGTAACTGCCACCATTCCATTTCAATGTTGATTTCCAAAGTCTGATCATGATTCCCTTTGTGGTCATCTACAACTAAAAACGTCGAACTGATAACAAAGTGGCACAGCTGTTAAGTTGCTTTCCCAACAGTTGGAGGCAAATCATTCATCTGGCTTAAGAGCTTAGAGGAGGACCTGAAGAAGGAACCAAGGCAATTCCCTTTCCACAATTATGTTCCAAGTTGATCTCTCAAGATCAAACCTCATAGAGAAATTTCCAGACAACTTTGACACTATGCAAGTAGACTCAGCAAATGGTTCTTGATAGAGTCAGTCACTCATTCTCTGACTAGATCTGGTCTAGATCAAATTAACCAGAGATGCAGAGAGGGGATGACAGGAGATCTAGGCTAAATCTGCGGTATACATACAGCATTTATATCTTTCATCTTTAGTTTTATGAAGACTGACAGCTCTGATCAAATTCAAGTTGATGTTACCTTTCATACTATTCCTTCCTCAAAGGACACTCCTTAGCAAGCAGGGTGTGAGGAAAGACAGCACCAGCTACAATATGCATTTTTGAAGCTTCTTGGCCATACCCCTGCTGTCTATAACATCTGCTCCATTTCTTATCAGCCTGTTTCTAATGCTTTTTATTTAGACTTAAAATGAGTGTTCTATTTGTGATTTAATAGAATTTATAAGTTCAATCTTTACAACTGATCGAAAAAAATATAGCAGGTAAAAATAGAGAAACTTCCTATAGTGGGTAAAGTTAGTTACTGGGGAATCAAATACAAAGAGAGATGAAGATATTGAGCCATAATAGATGCAGGTTGCTGTCCATAATACTTATTAAATATGACCTTGGAAAACACTAATGACTCATCGTGTACTGCCAATTAAAATGACACTATAGCCAAAAGGAACCCTGGGGGTGCCTGGTGGTCAGTCAGTTAAATATCTGACTCTTGGTTTCTGCTCAGGTCATGATCTCATGGGTTGAGAGATCAAGCGCCACCTCAGGGTCCATGCTCAGTAGGTAATCTGCTTGAAGATTCTCTCCCTATACCCCTCATCTGACTTGTGCTTCCCCCATCTCTCTCTGGAACAAATAAATAAATCTTAAAAAAAAAAAAGAGAGAAATCCTAGATTGCAAAACCACTCCTAAAGATACACAGTATGAGTAAAACTGGTTTAAACTTTCAGTGTATCATCACCAGAGAACTTAAAATTATAATAGCTTTGTAAAACTACTTCAAATTAATCAGAAGAACTAGAAACTGATTATATTCTTTTTGATGGATTAATACAATTTATGAGGGAATCAGTACATCTCAGAAGAACAAAATTTATGAATCTGAGTCTTAGATCTGTACCTCTCTTCACCACTGGTTCTTTAGAAAATGGAGTCTGTGACCAAGCTCCCTTGCTCAGGTTTTATTGATAGGTAGAATCCCAGAGCAGCAGGTCTGAGGCAAGGAAAGTGAGGCAGGGAAAGAGGGAATACACATACAAAAGGATATATAACCAAGCTGGTCAGAGCTTCACAAGAACTACAGCTGATTGCTTTGTTCTGCACATAGTTTTCCAAACAGGCCTTGTGTCAGAGTCGCCCCTTTAGGACAGGGTTCTACAGAATTTATCTGTAAAAGTCCAAAAAGTAAATATTTAGGCTATGTAGGGCATATGGTCTCGTTCACAATTATTTAATTCCATTGTTATAGCATGAAAGTTATCATAGACAATAAGTAAATCAATGAGCATGTCTATGTTTCAATAAAACTTTACCAAAATAGGAAGAAGGTCAGAATGGCCCTTTGACTATTTGACAAACCCCATCTTAGAGGGAAAAGGGAAAGGAATTTACTCACTCTTTCCTGTCTCCCCTCTCTCATTGGTCAAAATTCATCCCATGGTCTATCACCCAACCACCCCATCCCTCCCACCCCACCACCTACTCCAGCAACCCTCAATTTGTTTCCTGAGATTAAGAATTCCTCATATCAGTGAGGTCATATGATACATGTCTTTCTCTGATCGACTAGAGATTGGGGAGGGTATGTGCTATGGTGAGCGCTGTGAATTGTGCAAGACTGTTGAATCACAGATCTGTACCTCTGAAACAAATAATGCAATATATGTTAAGAAAAAAAAAAGAAGAAGGAGGGGAAGAATGAAGGGGGGGAAATTGGAGGGGGAGATGAACCATGAGAGACGATGGACTCTGAAAAACAAACTGAGGGTTCTAGAGGGGAGGGGGGTGGGAGGATGGGTTAGCCTGGTGATGGGTATTAAAGAGGGCACATTCTGCATGGAGCACTGGGTGTTATGCACAAACAATGAATCATGGAACATTACATCAAAAACTAATGATGTAATGTATGGTGACTAACATAACAATAAAAAATTAAAAAAAAAATTCATCCCATGGAGCATTAATACTTCTGGACCTTGTCACACCCCTCCCTGTAATCACTGAGTAAACAGATTCCACATACCACAGCATGGTGCATTATTTGAGCTTGGAAGTGTTGGAGGAGTCATAGCCTTCATAGCCTCAGGTTAAACCTGATTCCAATAACCACTGTGGCTACCACCATGGTAGCAAGGATGAGATGCTGAGATGAAGCAACAACGGTGGCAGCTTGGGCTGTCTATATGGACCAAAGCCTCAAATCCTGATGGAGCTGATCCAGTCTGGGGAACCACCTAAGCTGAGTCTGATAACGTATCATATTCAAATAAGGATTCAAACTTTCCATAAAGAAAATAAAAGTGAGAAGGGCTGATGGACATATATCTGACCTATGTTCTTTGCTCTAAAGTTTGTTAAATTACCACCTCTGTAAAAATGTTAAGAACGTTCTCTGGAATGTTGCTGAAGCTATTTCTTCATTAATACCTGAGCCTTCAATGACTACTGAGAAAATTGAAGATAATATCCAAGAAGATGCAGTTGTCCTCTGAGGCGACTCTGGAGCTCCTATCACAGGCAGAATAGTTGGTTAGATGGCCATCAGAGATCTTGTCCTATTTTTTATATAGCCAAACCCAGGCATTGGTGTCAGAAAGCTGAGTTCAAATCCTGGTTTTGTCTCATGGAACAGTGTGACTCTGGGCAAATTCATCCTTTGCTGAGCCTGTTTCCTTGATTGTAAAGTAGGAAAATAATACCCATTGCTGGAAAGATTAAATAGGATAGTAAGGAAACTGAAAAATACAGTGCCTGATACACTGGGCATTCAATAAATGGAAATTATTAGCTACTTTGTATGCATGCATGATAAAGCAACTCTTACGCTCATGGAGCCTCTTGAAAGAAAGATTTCTGTGGATGACACAGTTAGTCTCCATTCCCACCTTTACCATGTACTATTGTTGTAAACACGAATCATGTGTGACTTCATCTTTGTGGGCCTCAATTTTTCCATCTGTCAAATGAGCATGTTTTATATCTACCTATAAGCTATTATTGGGAGCATAAATGATTTAATATGTGTATAAAGTACCTAGTGCAGTGTTTGACATATAGTAGGAATTAATCAGTGGTAGCTACTATAATTATATAATTATTATAATTCATAATTCTCTCATATAGAAGTATAATCTAACAAATAAAGTCAATCACTAGTGTCTGTCTTTCTCAACGGCCTCTTCCTACAAAGATATAATGGATCATGAGCAAAGAAGCTAAATCTGTGACTTTGTGATTTTTTTATTTCAGTCTTTATGAGAATTGTCTGATAACACCATACTGTAATAAGCACTGCACTGTGTAGTGGGCTAAACAGCAGACTGAAACAGTACAAGCTTGACCTCTAGTAGCTTTCATACCATGATGCTGTGATAGTGGGAAAGAAGATGAAACTCCCCTATTTTTTTTTAAAGATTTTATTTATTTATTTGACAGAGAGAGACAGCGAGAGAGGGAACACAAGCAGGCAGAGTGGGAGAGGGAGGGGCAGGCTCTCCACTGAACAGAGAGCCCGATGCGGGGCTCAATCCCAGGACCCCGGGATCACGACCCGAGCCGAAGGCAGACGCTTAATGACTGAGCCACCCAGGCGCCCCTGAAACTCCCCTATTTTGAGTACAAACTATCCCCAAATGTTCTATTGTTTTCCTTCACATATAGTTAACCACCACAACAATCCTATGGTAGGCACTCTTATTTCCATACTGATGCTTAGAGAGTTTATATAACTTCCCCAAGGTTGTAGAGTTATACTATGACCCAGTTAAAACCCTGGGCTGTCTGGCACCAAAGCCCTTGCCTTTCAACTATTCCACACTAAGCCCTTTCATGAGATCAGAAGTCACAAAATTTCCAGTTCTGCCTGCGCCATACACTTGGTTTGTGACCTTGAACAAAACATATCAATTTCTAGGCCTCAGTTTGCTAATCTCTAACATGAGATGATTGCATTATCTCAACTTGGTTCACTCCAAATCTGCAATTCTGTGCATACTGATTAGAAGAAATAATGATAATAAGTGCATTTGTGGCTGGGAAGGGGCGGTGGTCAAGATGTTGCTGGAGAGAGGGGATAGAAAAGCTATACTCTGTAGCTGTCTTGTCCCACTAGTTGGAGGCACACATGCCCAACGAGTTGACAAGCGGATGCTTTTCAAACATAAGATTACATCATTCCAATATCTTTCCATCTTACTTCAATGGCCTATCAGATTCTACTTGATTTTTCTGTCACCCCATTATCTCTCTAACCTCACTTCCTACTCTGGTTCTTGCTCACTCCACCATGTTGACCTCCTTACTGGTACTGGAATACATTAGGCACACTCTGGACTCAAACTACCCCACCTTCTTATGACCAGGTCCTTCATCTCCTTGGGGTCTTTGATGAAATGACACCTATATCCTGGGACCTTCCTGGACCACTTGTTTAAAATAACAAACCCCGGGCGCCTGGGTGGCTCAGTTGGTTAAGCGACTGCCTTCGGCTCAGGTCATGATCCTGGAGTCCCGGGATCGAGTCCCGCATCGGGCTCCTTGCTCAGCGAGGAGTCTGCTTCTCCCTCTGACCCTCTCCCCTTCATGCTCTCTCTCTCTCTCAAATAAATAAATAAAATCTTTGGAAAAAAAATAAAATAACAAACCCCTCCTTTTCCAGCTATCCTCATACCACACCTGCTTCATTGTCTTCATAGTATGTATACCATCTAATACATGATACCTTTGATATCTTTATCAATTGCCTATACTCCCGCCTGTAGAATGGAGAAAGATTTTGTCTCTATTGGTCACTACTGGATCTCCCATACCCTGAACAATCTTAACACATTTCTCTGAACACTCCAAATTATACCTATTTATAGAGCAATTTCTCCTGAAGAACTGATGGCAGACTGAACAGCTTCTGAACAACAAAACAAAAGATAGAGACAATGGTAAAAGAGAATGGCAAAAGAGACAGAGACAGGGTAACAAAAGGAACCCCCACCTTTGACAATGTGAACTGCAGTGGGGAGCTATAGTACTGAGGGACCGGGAACAGATGCATTTGTCCTTGGGCACAGAAAGAAAAAAACAGCCCAGCTTAAAAGTGCAGCTAGTTTATAAAAGATCTAGCCCTAGAACTCTGCCAAACGGTAGGGTGGGAGGGGCTGGTGAAATGGTCTATGCTCCCATCTACCTTGAAAGTGCAGACCAGTGAAAGGTCTGGGTGCCCTAACCTGCCTGCTGCTTCAGTAAGCCCCAGGCCCCACCAAGGAGACCACAGGGCAGTGCATACC
Source organism: Mirounga leonina (assembly GCF_011800145.1). Lineage (NCBI taxonomy): Eukaryota > Metazoa > Chordata > Mammalia > Carnivora > Phocidae > Mirounga > Mirounga leonina. The sequence goes on along the minus strand of NW_023270454.1, from coordinate 36,708,683 downwards.
AGGACACCCCAGTCAGCACTTGCTATAGCTCCAGCCTTTGTACCAAGGCGACACAGACACAAATTATCCCAGAACACTCCAGGCCCATACCACTTTGGCTTCAGATGGTTTGCTAGGGGTACCCCTGGCACAGAGCATTCTGGTACCTCCTGGCTGATACCTGCTTCATATCCAGCTGCTCTGTCAGGATGCCCCCTGCATGGAGTATCCTGAGAACCCCTGCCCTATGCCAGCCTCAGTTACAGCCACCCTGCCAGGGTACACCTGCTCCATGCAGAGCACCCTGGAACACTCCCACCCATGCTGGCCTCAGCTCCCAGTGCCCAGCCAGAGTGCCCCCTGTGCTGAGAACCCTGAAGCATCCCAGCTTATACCCACTTCAGCTTCACTGTCCTGCCAAGGCACATTTTGTACAGAGAGCCCAGGGACAACACCAGCTACTACTTCAGGTTTAGCAGTCCTCTCAGGGAGCTGCCCATGTGGAGTACCCCTGAACCCCTTGGCTTGTACCCTGCCTTAGCTCCAGCCATTCCTCCAGGGAACTCTGTGTGGAGAGTCTTGGAACACCCCGATTTACACCCACTTCAGCTATTCTTCCAGGGGCCCTCTGCATACAGAGCACAGGAGCTTCGCAGCATGCACACTGCCTCAGCTCCAGTTGCCCTGCCAGGGCATGCCCTGCATCAAGTGCCTTGAGACATCCCAGCTTGCACCCACTTCAGCTTCAGCTGTCCTGCAATGAGTATCTGCTACACAGAGCCCTAGAATTTCCTGGCCTGAACCCTGTCTCAGTTCTAGCCACACTCACAGGGAACCCTCTGTGCAGAGAGCCCTAGGATACCCCTGCTTATACCCATTTTGGCTTCAGCTATCTTCATTGGTGCCCTCTGTGCATAGAACCTCAGGACCACTTGGCTTGCACTCACTTCAGGTTCAGCTGTCCTGCCAGGGCACCCTCTGAGCAGAGAACCTCAAAGCCACCCTGGCCCACATCCACTTCAGCTCCAGCTATCCTAGCACAGCCTAAAAGAGAGCAAGACAAAAACCTCAGAAAAAGACCTAAATGAAATGGAGATAACCAATGTGCTTGATAAAGAATTTAAAAATGATCATAAGGATGTTTACCAAGCTGGAGAGAAGAATGAAAGAACTCAGTAAGATTTTCAATAAAGAGATAGAAAATATAAAAAAGAACCAACCAGAGTTGAAGAATTTAATAAGTGAAATGAAAAATACACTAGAAGGAATTAACAGATTAGTGGATACAGAAAAGAAAAATAACAGCAGTCTGGAAGACAGAGAACGGAAAGCACCTAAGCTGAACAGCAAAAGAGAAAAAAGTAAAAAAAAATGAGGCTAGGTTAAGCAATCTCTTGGATGACATCAAGAGAATAACCATTTATATTATAGGGATCCTAGAAAAAGAAGGAGAGATGGAGGCAAAAAACTTATTTGAAGAAACAATAACTGAAAACTTTCTGAACTTAGGGAAGGAAATAGACATCCAGTATCACGAAGCACAGAGTGTTTTAAACAGGATAAACCCAAGGAGTTCTACACCATAACACATAATAATTAAAATGTCAGATGTTAAAGATAAAGAGAGAATTTTAAAAGCATCAAAAAAGAAGCAAAAAGTTAGGTACAAGAGAAACACTATAAGGCTATCAGCTGATTTTTCAATAGAAACTGCAGACCAGAAGAAAGTGGCATGAAATATTCGAAGTGCAGAAAGGAAAAAAAAATTACAACCAAAAACACTTTACCCAGCAAGGTTATCATTCAAAATTGAAGGAGAGATAGTTTCCTAGACAAACAAAAGTTAAAAATATTTATCACCACTAAAGCCATATGAGAAATGTTAAAGGGACTTCTTTAAGTAGGAAAAAAGGCCATAATTAGATGTAAGAAAATTATAAATAAAAAATATAAATTATGACAGTATTTAAATAAAAGGTGAAGGAGGGAGTTTAAAAAAATGGAGGTTGTTTTTTTTTTTTTTTTTTTTTTTAAGAATGTGATGGACTTAAGTGACCATTAACTTAATATAGACTACTATATACTTAGGATGTTATTTATATATGAACCTCATGGTTTATAACCCAAACCCCAAACCTATAATAGATACATAAAAAATAAAGAAAGTGAAACATAATACTACATAAACTCATAATAGATACATAAATATAAAGAAAGCCAAACATAACACTACAGAAACTCATCGATCACAAAGAAAGAGAACTATATCCTGCCTACAAGAGGCTTCACATCAGTCTGAAAGTGAAGGGATGGAAAAAAATTCACCATGCAAATGGCAGTGAAAAAATAGCCAGGATGTCAATACTTACATCAGACAAAATAGACTTAAAGATTGTAACAAGAGACAAAGAAAGGCACTACATAATGATGAAAGGATCAATCCAACAAGAATACATAACAGTCTAAATATCTATGCATCCAACATTGGAGCACCTAAATACATAAAATAAATATTAAAGGACATAAAAGGAGAAACAGTAATACAATAGTAGTAGGGGACTTTAACACTCCACTTACAACAGTGGATAGATCATCCAGATGGAAAATCAATAAGAAAACAGTGTCTTTAAAAGACACATTAGACCAGATGGATATAACAAATATATACAGAACATTCCATCCCAAAACAACAGAATACACATTCTTTCCAAGTGCACTTGGAATATTCTCCAGAATAGATCATGTGTGAGGCCACAAAACAATTCTCAATAAATTTAAGACTGAAATTATACCATGCACCTTTCTGACCAAAATGGTATGAAACTTGAAATTAATCACAAGGAAAAAAATTGGAAAAAACACAAACATGTGGATGCTAAACAACATGATACTAAACAACCAATGGGTCAATGAAGATATCAAAGAAGAAATAAAAAATACATGGAGACAATTGAAAATGAAAACACAATGGTCCAAAATCCTTGGGACACAGCAAAGGCAGTTCTAAGAGGGAAATATATAGCAATATAGACCTACCTACCTCAAGAAACAAGAAAAAGTTTAAATAAACAATCTAACCTTACAGCTAAAGGAAGTAGTAAAAGGAGAACAAACAAAGCTCAAGGTGAGCAGAAGGAAGGAGATAATAAAAATCAGAGTAAAAATAAATGACATAGAGACTAAAAAACAATAGAAAAGATCAGTGAGCCCAAGAGCTGATTCTTTGAAAAAATAAAATTCATAAACTCTTAGCCAGACTCATCAAGGAAAAAAGAGGAAAAAGAGAGAGAGAGAGAGAGAGGGCCCAAATGAATTAAATCAGATATGAGAGAGAAGTAACAACTGGACACCACAGAAATGCAAAAGATTATAGGAGAATACAGTGAAAAATTTTATGCCAACAAATTGGACAACCTAGAAAAAATGGATAAATTCCTAGGAACATACAATCTTCTAAAACTGAATCAGGAAGAAATAGAAAATCTGAAGAGACCAATTACTATCAATAAATATGAATCAGTAATAAAAGAACCCAAAAATAAAAGTCCAGGACCAGAAGGATTCACATGTGAATTCTACCAAACACTTAAAGAAGACTTAATACCTATTCTCCTCAAACTATACCAAAAAATAGAATAGGAAAGTAAGCTTCCAAATATATTTTACAATACTAGCAAAGTAGTATTTTATCAATACTGTGATAAAAATCAGACAAAGACATCACAAAAGAAAAAAAAAAAACCCACTACAGGCCAATATCCTTGAGAACACAGATGAAAAAAATCCTCAACAAAATATGAGCAAATCACATTCACAATATATTAAAATGATCACTCACCATGATCAAGTGTGATTTGTTTTGGGGATGTAAGGATGGTTCAATATTAGCAGATTTGTCAACGTGATGCACCACATCAACAAAAAAAAGGATAAAAACCATATGATAATCTCAATAGATGCAGAAAAAAGTATTTGACAAAACTGAATATCCATTCATGATTAAAAAAATGCTCAAGGGACGCCTGGGTGGCTCAGTTGGTTAAGCGACTGCCTTTGGCTCAGGTCATGATCCTGGAGTCCTGGGATCGAGTCCCACATCGGGCTCCCTGCTCGGCGGGGAGTCTGCTTCTCCCTCTGACCCTCCTCCCTCTCCTGCTTTCTGTCTCTCATTCTCTCTCTCTCTAATAAATAAATAAAATCTAAAAAAAAATGCTCAAGAAAGTGGGTGTAGAGGGAACATACTTCAACATAATAAAGCCCATATATGAAAAACCCACAGCTAACACCATATTCAATGATGAAAAACTGAGAGCTTTTCCTCTAAGATCAGGAACAAGACAAAGATGCCCACTCTAACTGCTTTTATTCAATACAGTACTGGAAGTCCTAGCCACAGCAATAAGAAAACAAAAGGAAATAAGAGGAATCCATGTTGGTAAAGAAGTTAAATTGTCACTATTGGCAGATGACATGATACCATACATAGAAAACTCTAAGGACTCCACCAAAAAACTACTAAAACTAAGAGTGAATTCAGTAAAGTTGCAGGATAAAAAATTAATACCCAGAAACCTGTAGCATTTCTATACAATAATAAAGTAGCAGGAAGGTATATTAAGAAACAATTCCATTTACTATTGCACCAGAAAGAATAAAATACCTAGGAATACACATAACCAAGGAGGTGAAAGACTTACTCTGTAAACCATGAAACACTGATGAAAGAAATTGAAGAAGACACAAACAAATGGAAAAATATTCCATGTCATGAATTAAAAGAATTAATATTATTAAAATGTTCATATTACCCAAAGCAATCTAGATTCAATGCAACCCCTATCAAAACACCAACAGCTTTTTTCTCAGAACTAGAACAAAGAATCTTAAAACTTATATGGAACCACAAAACACTTCAAATAGCCAAAGCAATCCTGAGAAAGAACAAAACTGGAGGTATCACAATTCCAGATTTCAAGATATCCTACAAAGATATGGTAATTAAAACAGTATGGTATTGGCACAAAAATAGACACATAAATCAATGGAACAGGATAGAGACCCCAGAAATAAACTCACACTTATATGGTCACTTAATATATGACAAAGAATGCAATAATATACAATGAGGAAAAGACGGTCTCTTCAACAAATGGTGCTGGGAAAACTGGACAGCTACATGCAAAAGAATGAACCAGTACTACTTTCTAATATGATACACAAAAATAAACTCAAAGTGGATTAAAGACACAAATGTGAAACCTTAAACCATAAAAATCCTAGAAGAGAACAAAGGCAATAATTTCTTTGACATTGGTCATAGCAACATTTTTCTAGGTATGTCTCCTAAGGCAAGGGAAACAAAAGCAAAAACAAACTATTGGGACTTCATCAAAATAAAAAGCTTTTGCACAAGGAAGGAAATCATCAACAAAACAAAAAGCTAACCTATGTAACTGGAAAAGATATTTGCAAATGATGTATCTGATAGGGGGTTAATGCCCAAAATATATAAGGAAGTTACACAACTCAACATCAAAGAAAGCAAATAATCCAATTAAAAAATGAGCAGAGGACCTGAAAACACATTTCTTCAAAGAGGAAACACAGATGGCCAAAAGACACGTGAAAAGATGCTCAACATCACTAATCATCAGGGAAATGCAAATCAAAACCACACTGAGATATCACCTTACATCTGTCAGAATGGCTAGAATCAGAAAGACAAGAACTAACAAGTGTTGGCAAGGATGTGGAAAAAAAGGAACTCTTCTGCTGTGTTGATGGGAATGTAAATTGGTACAGCCACAGTGGAAAACAGTATGGAGCTTCCTCAAAGAATTAAAAATAGAAATACCATATGATCCAATAATTCCACTATTGAGTACTGATCCAAAAAAAAAATGAAAACACTAATTTGAAAAAATACATGCACCCCTATGTTTACTGCAGCATTATTAACAATAGTCAAGATATGGAAAAAACTTAAGTGTTCATTGATAGATGAATGGATAAAGAAGATATGGTTTATACATACAATGGAATATTATAAATATTATAGCCATAAAAAAGGATGAGACTGTGCCATTTGTGACTACATTGATGGACCTAGAGGGTATTATACTAAGCAAAATAAGTCAGACTGAGAAAGACAATGATATGAAACCTTATGAATCATAATATGTGGACTCTAAAAAATAAAACAAATGAATAAATGAAGAAAAAGCAGAATCACACCTATAAATACAGATAAGAAACTGATGGTTGCCAGAGGGAAGGGGGTGTGGGTATGGGCAAAATGTGTGAAGAGCAGTGCGAAATATAGGCTTCCAGTTATAGAATGAATAAACATGGGAATAAGAGGCACAGCATAGGGAATATAGTCAATGATATTGTAATAGCATTATATGGTTACAGATGGTAGTCACACTTGTGGTGAGCATAGCATAATGTATAGAGATGGTGAATAACTATGTTGTATACCTGAAGTTAATTAACATTGTATGTCAACGGTATTCAAATAAAAATATTTTAAAAATGAAATAGTCTAAAAGTTCACATTTGCTAGTTAATTTTACAATATAATATAATATTTACCTCAATTATTAACAATCTGTAATGTATATACAAATTTTGGTTGAAGAATGAAAGACTTCCAAATTAAGAATTACCTGCAGATTTCAGTTTTTCCATCAATAATGCTCAAAATTAATTATACCTTATTTGCAAGTAAATGCTTAAAATTCTGAGCTTACATATTCAGTGGAAATTGTATATCATGGCTATCAAAATCATTAAAACATCTTCAAACTAATTACCATATATTATAGACTAACTTCATATTACAAGAAAGAAGAAAGCCATAAAAAATTTTTTGAGTTAAAGTGCATAAAAATGATCTTGATGTGTTGTTGCTCAAACCAGTATTAGGAGACTGCCTGTTTTGTATTTTAGTAGACCTTCTGACTATTTAACCAGTGCTTCATAAACTTTAGTATGTATATAAATCAATGCAGGTTTTGTTAAAATGCAGGTTCTGATTCAAAAGTTTTGGTGCATGACCTGAGATTCTCCATACCTAGAAGGCATAACAGTGATACTGACGCTGGTCCTCAGAGCATCTAAAGTGGAGCCAAATTTCTAGCGCATCTGCCTTCTCCTAATATTACAATTATAGAGTCAAATGAACTCAAAATAGAGAACATTCTCTAAATAGAGCATTCTCTCCAGAAAAAGCTTCATGGATACATTGACCAACTGGTGTCATTTGGTGCTGGAATGAAATACAAAAGCTTGCTGTTACAGACCTTGCTATTACATCAGCTGGAGAAACAAGAAGGAGAGGACTGATTCTCAGGCATTAGGTGCATCTGATATCTAAAGAAATGGGGTGGAGCATCTTGACTCTTCTCTATGAGTAGAAACTTATTTCATTGCTGTATTCTAGCTGCAAACTGGGTTTTTAAATTTTAATATTTTAAAACTGTAATTCTCTTATTCTCTAATAACACAGCAGAAAGGGGAAGATAACTGAAAACTTTAATCCCTAAAATATGCAGTGAAATTGAATAAGGGATTGGAATGAGAACGATCACAGATTTAGCCGTTAACACAACAAGCATAGGAATTGCAGAGAAAAGAACACAGGCTGCCTCATTTTGCCATTGCTTTTGTTCAGCATGGCTCATCGAACTTTGGGTATATACTCAAGTGGCTTCACATACATAGGGCTCAGTTTTACAGGTGGAGTGACCCATAGTACAGCAGTAATTCTGTAAGATAAGCATCTACAACTGGTCTCCTCCCTGGAAGGAGTTCTGTTTGAAATGGACATACCAAAACTTCTTTTGGTGGTTACTGACAGCACCCAGAAACCTATTTCTGGTTTGGATTGACAGGGCTCTGAATTGACAGGAAAATATGAGAGGATAGTGGGGTAAGATTTGTCTTTCTGTGTCCAGGAAGCTCCATTGCTGGCTGTGGAGAATGAAGGGGAGTTAAATATATATCTTTATGCTGCTAAAATATATCTTTATGCTACTCTTCAACTTGTGAAAAGAAGAGAGTTTTTTTTTTAAGATTTTATTTATTTATTCATGAGAGACAGAGAGAGAGAGAGAGAGAGAGAGAGAGAGAGAGAAGCGGAGGGAGAAGCAGGCTCCCAAGGAGCAGGGAGCCTGATGCGGGACTCGATCCCAGAATGCTGGGATCATGACTGAGCCGAAGGCAGACGCTTAACCGTCTGAGCCACCCAGGCGCCCCGAAAAGAAGAGAGTTTTAATTCAGCAGGAATACTTTACTTGGATTATTTGGTATCTTGCCTTCCTCCTGACTTCTGGTACATGCTTTTGAATGGCTCAAAAGCATGTACCAAACCAAACCATTAGAGTAAAGAGAGAGGTGAGATATAATCCCTCTACCTGCTTCTAGGTTGGGTGACACCAAAGTCATCCTGAATTCACTGATTGTGCAGTCTCAGATTCCTGCTTTCTCCATGCCCAGAGAAGAGAGGGTAGTTGTCTCCATTTTCCAGGGTTAACTATGATACTATTTAAACCTGGGGATAGAATAAAATCAGCCTTTCTCTTTTCTTTTCCCTTGTCATGAAACCAGCTCCTCAATTTTGAGGAAAGTTAAGATCTTAGTTGTTGTTGTTTTAGAGAGGGGGGAAGGACAGAGGGAGAAGGAGAGAGAGAATCTTAAGCAGCCTCCATTGTTGTTTTGAGGGGCAGGGCAGAGGAAGAAGGAGAGAGAGAACCTTAAGCAGGCTCCACACGCAGCATGGAGCCCCACATGGGGCTCAATCTCATGACCCTAAGATCATGACCTGAGCCAAAATCAAGAGTCAGATATTTAACCGACTGAGCCACCCAGGTGCCCCTAAGATCTTAGTTTTATCTGCTCCTTTAAGCAACATCAGAAGTGAAAACAAATTTGTTCCTCCTTATTTTCACATGCAAAACACATATGATATATTATTTTCTTCAGTAGAGCTCATCAGGGGTCATGTCAAACACTGCACAATTTGGTATATTTCTTCAAGTAGTCTTATTACAGTCATAACAGTAAGCCAATATCGCCTTTGTTCTTCTGCATTTTCTCCTGAATACATAGGATTTCTATTTGTTAAAATTTCTTAAATGTAAAGAACCGGGACTGGGGGGGTGATATCTGATTTTAATACAAAGCAAGGTTACTTCCTCCCCACAGAAATTTTCTTGAGTTTGGTCTCATCATCACCCTCATCATCATCACAGTTAACACTAATATAGCACTTATGATGTACTAGGCATTGAAAGGATTTTTCAATTATTAACTCATTTAAGCTGTAAAACTTCCCTGCAACACAGATACTATTTACCCACTTTCCCAATGAGAAAGCTGAAGCTCAGAGATGTTGAGTAACTAGTCCAAAGTCATGTGACTATTACAAGTGCTAGAGTTGGGATTTGAACCAGGCAACCTAACACCTTAGTCCTTATAGCTCTTATCCTCTGAGCTATAACTTTTGTCACCAACTATAACAAATACATGCACTTCAACTGCTATTTTCCATTAAATTTCTTGTTTTCTTTCTTGAGTCTTGTTTGGTTATATGAAGTTCTATGATTAAGTGGTAATTAAGGGATTTTTCAGACACACCAATGGCTTGTCGGTTTGATAAAACTCTGGTGTTTTTGTTGTCTCAGATTTCCTCCCTAATTCTTAAGTTTTTTATGTCTCAGGGAAAATAATTCTCTTTTTTAAAAAATTTTATTTATTCATTTGACAGAGATAGATACAGCGAGAGAGGGAACACAAGCAGGGGGAGTGGGAGAGGGAGAAGCAGGCTTCCTGCGGGGCGGGGAGCCCAATGTGGGGCTCCATCCCAGGACTCTGGGATCATGACCTGAGCTGAAGGCAGACGTTTAATATCTGAGCCACCCAGGTGCCCTATAATTCTGTTTCTTACTTGTTGATAGATATCATGACCATATAAATGAAGATATAGTAATTTTAAAGAGAACCATAGAAAATTTATTCAGGTATGTTTCAGCATTTGAAAATAGTCAAATAATTAAAACATTGGTAAGATATAAATTGAAGGCAACATGTCTTAGGAAGGAGTCTGTGTATCAGAAATCTTTCCCTCTTACAGGCAGCAATGGGCACACAAGCGTCATATGACACAGGAATATGTTTGCTTAATGACTTACCAGATCCAGCACCAGTTCTGGTTTATGAGAATGGCCCTGTCTGTTGCTATGTAGATGATGAATTATAATAAGTGTGTTCAAGGACATTAGATAACATCAGCAGAGACAGAGAATATCTACTATACAGTGTAAAAGAAAGTTGCAAACATTTCTGGTTAATAAGAAGATATTTTTAGGGAAGATATTACTTCATCTTTCTGTCCTTTAACTATTTGAAAATTAGACAATCAATTCTTTTGTTATTAAATTAGCTTTTCAAGTCTACATCTTAGTATAAAAGTGGCTACAGTTAGATGATAGCTATGCTTGATTTCACTTCATACCCTTTATTTTCTTTCAATTTATTTTCATCAAACAGCATATTGAATGAATGCATTTCACAAAACAGTAGTTGTTGAATGCTGTACATATGTGTGTGTCTGTGCGTGCGTGTGTGTGTGTGTGTGTGTGAAGCACATCTAGGAACAAACTTGTGTTTCAGGGTGGAAATTTGGCATTCCAAGTTTCAGTCAGAATTATTTTTTATGACTTAGTTACAAACCCACAAAAACATGGCTTTATAATGTAAATGCTGACATAACCTTTACATATACCCAGCAATAAATCAAGGTGCTATAAAATATCACATTTAAAAAGTCAAAATAGGTAGAAATACTGAGTTAATGTTTGTTGAGAGAAAGAGAAAAGTTAAACACTTCCAGTTTCAGTTTTGAATGAAATACAGACCCTTTTATGTATCTTCCATAAAAAAATAAAATGTAAAGTGACCATCGTGTATAAGTGAAATTAATATCAAAAGTACTCTCTATGGGAAATAAAAGATACTTCAATTAGGGGTTTGCTATTTTCTACTCCCAAAGCAAATCCATGAATGCCACTGAGAGTTACTTCCCTAAGGAATTAAATTTCAGTCACAGATGTTCTGCTGGAGATTGAAAAGGTACTCAGTTCTCACTGAGTACTGTGGAAGGCTAAGGAGTTTGTGGACTCAAAGGGAATATCATGCCAGCAGATTTCTCATTGAACACCTGATGTCATGTGTCATCTGATACTGGCTTTTCCATCGGGTCATTTCAGGATAAGGTACTTCTGAAAAAGCATAACCGACTTAGCTGGTGAAGTGCTGACAAGTTTCAGGGGTTTGGCTGGCATTCCAAAATTTATTTGAGTTAATTTTCATTCTCATTGGCCGGCAAAGCTCAGTGAAAACTGGGTTTTCAGGGAACACTTTCATCGCTTCCTGATTGTACAGGTATCAGAAACACCACAAGAAAAGTACTTGAGAGACGGGTTTTTATAGGAATAATGTTCTTCAGGTAAGGAAGAACTTTCTGTTAGAAGGTACAAAGAGTATCTGGTTTGTGGTTTTTTGTAACAGGGCAACTGCAAGCAGCAGTATTTACCAAAGCGAGTGTAATTGGTGTGCTGATGCTTGTTCCTGGACATTATTTGGAATTTATACTTTCTACAGTAGGTTCCAAAGAATTCTCATTGATTGGTTAAATGGGTAGAAGGCACCAACAGATAAAATGAATTCAACACAGCACTGAATCTGCAGAAATTTTAGTTGTATTTTTAAATTTAATAGGTGATGATTGAATGGAGACGGTGTTAGGCTAAGTAGAAAATACCACATTTTACTGAATCTTAGGGCCCAAGGGCTACAGGACATTATAAATGATATAATGATTCTCAAATTTCCATATATTCTATCTCACCATTTGCAATGAAAAAGCCTGTATTATCTTCTAAGAATAAAATGTACATACTTAAAATATTTTGCTTCTGTTTTATTAATGGTAATGGAAAACCCATGTTCTGCTTAGACCAATCTGTGGTAGTGTACCACTGTGCTGGTGAGTTTGGTTGGGTTTTTAGGGGAGAGTTTGATAGTACATGTAAAAATAATAGCTAAGTGGAAAAGAAAGAACCAACTTGGTTAGTGGCTGGGCAAACAGAAACATTCCTACTACTGGATTTGTTAAAAGATTTGAGAACGCAGCTTAATTCTGGAAGCCTAGCTGAGGGCTCTAGCTGCCTCTTAAGGAAATTTTAAATCCCAAGGATCTCATCCCTGAAGCATGACAGAAGCTAATCTGTTGCACCTACCTGCTCCAGGAGAAAAGGGGGAAGGCAGCAAGGAGTCCCCTACCCACTGATGGCTCATTTCAAGCTGGCATAGGCTATTTACCCTACTGCTAGGCCTGACTTTCTGTGTGCCAAAAAAAGAAGGGTAGCAAGGCTCTGGTCCTCTGACATGTAAAGCAAAAATTTATAGAACACGTGGGAAAGACTTGCTTTCAGTGGATACAGGAAGACAAAGAAGGAAGCAAGACATGCCCATTTCTTCTCAAGACACAGTAAAACTACACTCTGTTAAATGTGGTGCCAAAGATGCTAACTTTTGTCCAATCAGATTGGAATATATTCCTTCCACAGGGCAGCGGGAGGAGCTGAAGCCCAGACAGAGATTCCCTTTTCTATGGGCAGAGATGGGAATGCAGCAAGAAGAGGGAGAAAAGTTCTTCTTCAATGCCACACTTCCCTTCTGCCCATGGAATCCTTTGCATAATTTCTACACCAAGTGACTATCCAGAACTTGCCTGAATATCTCCAGAGGCTGGACATTACTTCAGCGTGATTCAGGATGCTGATAGCAAGTTCTTATATGGAAGCCAACTTGCCCCATGACTTCTGCCATGTATGTTGGTGTTTCCATTGGAGAAGCAAAAAGCTGGTCTAATTATATAACTCATTTCTAGATATTTGAGACAATTATCTCTCTCCACACAGCCCTCCTGACCTCCAAACACCATGTCTATCCATGAAATCCAAGAGAGAAGTAGGAAGAATTTTCCATAAATGTAAGGATACTTAAAATCAGTTTCCTCTTAAGAACACTTTCCCTTATATTATATCGTGGAGAAGTCCAGCTTAGAGACTACGGGAGAAGTAACACTGATTGGCAGGGCCCCCAGTGGCACTGTGGGGAATGTGTCGTGCCTCTTTTTTCCTCTCACTACACAGAAGTGAAGGCTCCTGTCCCTTCTGTGTGTCTTCTCTTGCCTCTGCTCTTAAAAGTGAAATTCTGCATAGTTGGGAGGACTGGTGCAGAGTTAAGACTCGTAGAGCCAAGAAAATAAAGAGTCAGATGTCCCAGCAGCTTTCAGTGCGTCCTGATTCTCACCACCCCCAGAGCAACCATGAAAGTAGGAGGGACCAGATGAAGACATTTAAAAATTGGTTCTGCTCCACAGTGATCCAGAGCAAGCTGGGGCTCGGCTGCTTTGAGGTGGTTTGAGAAGCTTCTCTCTGGGGTTGGGACATTAACGTGGCAGTTCTACTTCCCCTCTGAAGCCTCCCTGACTCACCCCAAAAAATAAAACTTTTTCTTTTTTTAAAACATATTTAACTTAACATACAATCTAATAAAACCAAATTCCATGGAAATCCAACAGAAGTATATATTCAGCATAGCCATGGCCAACTTCTGGTCTTTAGCACGGATCTGTAACGAGGGAAGTGTGTGGGTGTTTGTGTCGGATCCGTGCCATTCATTGGGTCTACAGTAAGATCTGTGTGAGTTAAGAATTTCATTTATCCCATACGTTACAAGGGGAGAAAGGAAGTGCACTTATGGGCAGTGTTAAGAAACAAACAAAACAAAACAAAACCCCCTACAATGTAAAGACCCACATTTTTAAAACTGTGTACCAGCTGCTGGAGAGTGGATTATATAAACTTGGGATCTGAGGTGGATCTGAGATGACATATACATTGCTACATGGTCACTTATGTAACAATCATTTTGCTGGGGAATTACCTACTGAGGGCTTTGCATGACTATTAAGGAAACATTTATAGAAAATTCCAAGTGTGACATGAAATGTAGATAAAGCAAAATTGCTCTTTAGCACCTGAATATGACTTGGCAAAGAGTGAACCTCTGTAATCACCTGGTAGGAATCTAAGATCTTCCAAGTTCTTTAGTAACCTTGGGAATATGTTAAGATCGTCAAGGTTTGTCACAAGGTAAGCATTGAGTGGATAAGGTTGAAAGAGCATTAGATTAAACTTCCTTTATTTCTTTATCATTACATCACAAAAATGTCTGTGTTCCTGGCCAAATACATTAAGAAAAAAATAAAAGAGGAAACTCTAAATAATGATTGATAAAATGCCAAGCAACTTCAAAACTTTGTTGACATTTGCTCTCTTGAATTGTATCCTAATGCCTATATGGCATATAACTCTAAAGTTATGTAACTTGAAAACAACAACAACAACAACAACAGCAGCAGCAGCAACAAAACCCTCAAAACATACCAGGCAAACTATGCATTATTTCCTTTGGAACAGGAATGATAGCACTTAATGGAATAATAGCACTTAACCCAATAATTCCCAAATTGTTCAAAACCATTGCTATACTGTCTCTCTGCAAGTATCTAATCTTGAAAAAGTTCCACCCACATTGCTTTGAATGTCAGTGTGCCTGGGCCTTACAGTTTGGCACATGCATCTTCTCTAGCATCCTCATTATAGAGAAACTTCATCTAGAAAGTTCAAGTGATTTGTCTAAAGTCACAGAAAGCTAGGACCAGAACCAAGATCTGTTTTCCAGGATAATATTTTTGTCACAATATCCTTCTGCCTTTTTCTCTCGTGGGTGGACTTAATTTTTGGAAAAAAAAAAGAGAAAAAAAAGCATAAGTTATTCAAAGACAAGTCTAGTGAATAAGATGGATGATCAGCTCAGTGCAATGCAGCAAACATTCATTGGGCACCAACTACATACAAGGCATTCTGACAAGTGCTGCACAGGATAAAAGAGATTTTACAGTGTGGGGCATGACCTTAAATTAACTCTAATAGATGGATCTGAAAAATGAGCTGTGATTACAGTATAATTGAGAGCAGTGTTTTTTTAAGATTTTATTTATTTATTTGATAGAGAGAAACACAGCGAGAGAGGGAACACAAGCAGGGGGAGTGGGAGAGGGAGAAGCAGGCTCCCCCCGGAGCAGGGAGCCCAATGCGGGGCTCGATCCCAGGACCCTGGGATCATGACCTGAGCCGAAGGCAGATGCTCAATCGACTAAGCCACCCAGGTGCCCTGAGAGCAGTTTCCTTAAGTTCCCATTTCTGTATTATATCCTTTCAATCAATAGGTTTGGATTTATAAAACAACAGAGAAAGCATCTACTTTAGTTAAGTACCTATTTGTTGTGCCCTTCTTTCAAATTCACCATGACAGGATTGGAATGAATAAAATTATTAGCTTATGAAAAACATTATGAGCCTTTAAAATGAAAATGGGACCCAACATTTTAGGTAAGAGTACAATTATTATTTTCTGTAAAAACTGTTAGAATTTTTAGAATATTTATGTACTGCCAAGTTGCTATGTGGATACCTTTGGGGAAGCAAAATCAACACATCCAATCTGTGGTGACAGACCTTTAATCAATCTTGTGCTATTCTAAAGTCTTTCAAATATGGTCAGCTCCTAAACTTGCTGCTTTTTAAAATCCTGAAATAAAGATAACAAATACTCTATTAATCTAATCTGTCTGTTTCAATTAATTTACATTATGGTGAAATAACTGTCCTAGAAGCACAAGTTCATTTTCTACATCTTTGGTTTATGTAACAAAATAAATGTCTTTTCATAAGAATATCTTACTATTGACCTGTCATCAGTTGAGTTTTGAGTTAGTTTTCCAGTAATAATGTTTGTTTGGGAGATTAATAGTTGTTGAACATACATTAGATGTCTGGCACATTTTATAAACTATTAATTGCATCATTTGTACATTTAATCCTCATAATAACTTCCTGAAGTAAGTGTTACTAAGTAAGGACACTGAGGCTCAGAGAGGCTACATAAATCACCTAAATTCACAGAATGAGAAAGTAGGTGTGCTGAGATTCAAGCTCAGATCTGAGGGTTGCTAAGCTGTGTTCTCACTGCATTATCTATACATGCTTCTTGAAATCAGAGTGCTATGTGACATTTCCCTTTTATAATCAAGGTGTAATTGCATGATGCCTGACCTTGGGGGAGGAGGGAGTTGAGCATAAGTGGTGGAGAAAGAAACTAGGAACTTCCAAAGCCAGTCCTTGGCCTCCCACGTTGCCCTGAAAGAACTCTGAAGGATATGTATGCATAGAAGAACATGTCCAGCAGACATGAATGCTTTATTAATATCGTGTCTTTTCCCACACAGTTTTGTGCATTTTCTTGGGGAATCTAAGCTGGGCTTTATGAGGAACCTCCAAACTCTTGTTGAGGCCAGAAACCATCCAAGTTTTCTCCTTTTTTTCCTCTGCCTCTCTTTGGTTCCCACTTGGCTTCTGAGGGGAAATGGAGTAGAGAAGAGGGTACTTATTCTTCAATGAGGACAAGGCTATTTTACCATACAGGGAGGAAGCAAATTTAGAGACAAGTGTTTGTGTTCTTTCCAAGAGAGCAAATCCTAGAGCCCTGTACTCCCCAGTCCTTGACTTCTGGCACACTCAAATTTTGATTCCCATCCAACCTTGTGAAAATTTTTAGCCCAAGGACCAAAAAATGTTCTTTTTTAAAAAAAATTTAAAGATTTCATTTATTTATTTGAGAGAGTGTAAGAGAGAGAGAGAGAGAGCACAAGCAAGGGCAGAGGGAGAGGGAGAAGCAGGATCCCCTGCTGAGCAGGGAGCCTGAAGCAGGGCTCGGTCCTAGGACTCTGGGATCATGACCTGAGCTGAAGGCAGACCCTTAACTGACTGAGCCACCCAGGTGCCACTCCCCAAAATGTTCTTGTCTCTCAAAGCATCCATAGCAGATGGATTAAGGATAGTGGAAACGGAAATAGGCTAGTACAGAGGCTATTAGTTTCTCTTAGCTATGAAGGAGCGGTATACATTGATTTGAAGGATATCTAGCTCATGATGCTATCTTTATCCAGTGCCCTAATATTCTGAGTTAACCAGCCTAGATCTACCTTAAGGTTAGGTGAAATCATTTCAATAGAGACAAGGATAAAAGAAATGTATAAGAATCACATCTGACCATATCCTTTCTGCCGTTGGTGGAGATGACTTGATGTGCAATCTGAGAGCAAGTATCTTCAAAGAAAAGAATCACTCACAAAATGCCTGAAACAAGTATTTTCTAAATCTGTGGCTAATGAATACAATAATTATGGTAGTTCTATTTTTCCCTCAAACCTATCACTAAGTTTATGCCAAACTTCCAAACACATATCAAATCCAACTGATTAGCCCATAAGGATAGTTTCCAATCTATATTGTGTAAACAGGGCTTTATATGCATGTGGTTCTATGAAGCTAGGCCCATCTTTTCCATATATAAGGATGGAGCTTCATTTATTGTCCTAGTCAGAATAGACAAATAAGCATGGGTAAAGAGTTTTAAAGATGTCTTGATGACTTGAGGTAATTCTGGAATAAAATACCTATTTGAACACCAACAAATAAATATAACTATTTTATTACCACATATAAGCAAGTTTTCATTGCTCCTTATCTTTTACTTCCTATTGGTGTGATATTCAAGAATGTGCTTAATATTTTTATTTTGTAAAACCTAAGTGTGGCAAATACTATTATTTTGTTGTCCAAAAGCTATAGTCTCTCCCTGGCTAACAAAATCTTTTTAATTGTAACCATCCTAATGAGTGTGAGTGGTATCATTTTTGTCTCTTTGATTTGCATTTCTCTGAAAGTTATGTTGGGAACTTTTCATAGCTTGTTGGCCATTTTTATATCATCTTTGGAGAAATGTCTATTGAGGTCCTTTTTCCATTTTGAATTGGGTTTTTTGTTGTTGACTTGTAAAAAAGTTCCTTATATAATCTGAATATTAACTCATTATCAGATTTATGATTTGCAAGTATTTTCTCCCATTCAATAGATTGCTTACTCTTATTGTTGATTGTATTCTTTGGTGCACAGAAGTTTTAATTTAGATGTAGTCCCATTTGTCTATTTTTTATTTTGTTGTCTGTGCTTCTGGTAAAGCATCCAAGAGATCACTGCCAAATCCAATGTCATGAAGCCTTTCCTCTGTGTTTTCTTCTAGGAGTTTTTATAGTTTTAGGTCTTATGTTTAGGTCTTTAATTCATTTTGAGTTATTATTATTTTTTTTTTTTGTATATGGAGTAAGGTAAGGATCCAACTTCATTCTTTGGCATATGGATATCCAGTTTTCCTAACAAGAAAATGTATTTGTTGAAGATACTGTCCTTTCCCATTGAGTTGCCTTGGCACCCTTGTCAAAGATCATTTGACTATATGTATGAGGGTTTATTTTTGAGATTTTTATTCTATTCCATTGGTTTATATGTCTGTCTTTATGCCGGTACCACGCTACTTTGATTATTGTAGCTTTGTAATATGTTTTTAAATCAAGAACTGTGAAATCTCAAACTTTGTTCCTCTTTAACATTGTTTGGCTATTTGAGGATTGCATATGAAATTGCATATAAATTTTAAGATGGATTTTTCTATTTCTGCAAGAAATGCCGGTGGGATTTAATTAGGGATTTCATTGAATATGTAAATCACTTTGGGTAGTATAATGGGCTGAATTGTGTCTCCCCAGAATTCATACACTGAAGCCCTACTAAATTTGGAGTAAGGGCTTTAAAGAGGTAATTAAGGGTAAATGAGGTCATAAGGGTAGAGTTCTAATCCAGTATGACTAGTGTCCTTATAAGAAGAAGAGACCCCAGGAATGCATGGGCATAGACGAAAGGTCATTTGAGAACACACCAAAAAGGTGACCATCTGCAAGGCGAGAGAGGCCTGAGGAGAAACCAAACTTGCCCACACCTTGATCTTGGGCTTCCAGTCTCTAGAACTGTGACAAAATTAATTTTCATAGTTTAAGTCACCCAGTCTGTGGTATTTTATTACAGTAGCCCTACCAGACTGATACAGGAAGTACTGACATTTTGACAGTATTAAGTCTTCTAATCTATGAGCAAGGTATATCTTTCCATTTATGTGTGTCTTATTTAATTTCTTTCAATAATGCTTTGTAGTTTTCCATGTACAAGTCTTTTGCCTCCTTGGCATTCCTTTTGATGCTGTTGGAAAAGGAATTATTTTATTACTTTCCTATTAGGATTGTTCATTGTTAGTATAAAGAATACAACTGAACTTTGAGTGTTCATTTGTATCTTGCAATTTTGCTGAATTTGTTTATTATTTCTAAGGGTTTTTGGGTAGAATCTTTAAGGTTTTTAAGATCATATCATCTGTGAACAGAGCTAATTTCACTTCTTCCTTTTCAATATGGATATCATTTCTTTCTTTTTTTTTCCTAATTGCTCTGGCAAAGACTTCCTGTACTATGTAGAATAGAAGTGGTGAGAGCAGGCATTATTTATGGTTTTATAAGTCTCTCTCTTGCGCTAGACTAGACCCAAAACTCTTGAAAGTAAGGATGAGTCTTATTTATGCTTATATCTTCAGCGCCTGGCATTGACTAAAATATATTTAATATATTTCCCTAGAGAAAATTAAAGAATGAATAAATTTTTGGAGAAAATAAAAGGTTATTTTGAGATTGCCTGACAATCTCTTTGGAGTGATTTTGGGAATACAAATGTAATCATTGGTAAAAATTTCTGTTAAAAACAAAGAGTTCATTGTAGTTCACCCAGGTTTAACATCAACAGTGACATCATATTGCTAGTATGTACCCTAGATATAATGTGATGAGAAGGATACTTTATCTCTGTTGCTTTCTTCCCCAAACCCCAGCCTAACCAGGAGAAAAAACTCAGAAAAATCCCAATCCATGCTACAAAATACCTGATTATTGTTCCCCTCAAAAGTGTCAAGATCATCAAAATCAAGGAAAGTCTGAGAAACTATCACAGCCAAGAAGAGTCTAAAGAGACATGACAACAAAATATAATGAGATCCTGGAATAGAAAAAGGAAACTTGGGAAAAACTGAAAAAATCTGAATGACGTATGGACTTTGGTTAATATTGATTCACTAATTGTAATAAATGTACCATATGAATATAAGATGTTGATAATAAGGGAAACTGGGTGTGGGATATATGGGAACTCTACCATTTTCACGAATTTTCTGTAAATCTTATTCTAAAAAAGAATCTCTTGAAACGGTACATCTCATGCTGTGTTTTTACCTCAATAAAATTTTTGAAAAGGGGAATTTAAGTATTGACAGGAGCTATTGGAACACAAGATGAGAAAAAAAATGAATATAGATAATTCTGAATATAAAGATTTTGGAAAAATGGATTTTAACCATTATTCTCACAGGCTCCCTCCCATATTCATACTCTCTCCTCCTTCTCCTCCTCCCTCGCTTCCTTCCTTCACTCCCTCCCTCATATACACAGACATACACACACACATACCGCAACCCCAGAAACTGAGTGTTCATATTTGTCTATACAAACATGTGTGGAAGGAAGGAACACCAATGACATGCAAGGACAAAAAAAGAAAAAGAAAAAGAAAAACAAAGAAAACAAAAACAGAAAAAAAAAAAAAGAAACAATTGAGGAAGAGTAAAGAAGAGCATGAGGGATGAGGTCAGCTAAATCAGTTGTGAAAGTGCCAACTCATCTTTCCTCCAGCAGGAATGAACGGGGATATTTAGGTTAGGATATTATCTTGATTTAATCTATTTTTTTGAAATTCAAAAAGTACACATTTATATTTGTATAAGATATTTCAGAATGGCACAGGGCAGAAGATATTTCCTTTGGACTGGTTGATTCCACAGGAATACAAGTATGAGGAAATAGGATATCTTTCTTGTCTACTGCTATAACCTTATTACTTGAGATAATCCTGACATATAGTAGGTACTCAAAAAATGTTTTTTCATGAATGAATATACAACAAACATCTGTGTGACACTGTGCTGATGGCAAGGAATTCAATGAACATTGTCATACTCATGCCTCTTGAGAATGGTCTTGAGGACTCTCAAGGTCATGATCTAGTAATGGGCATAACCAGAGCTTGAACCAGCTCTGAGTGCAAATTTCATGTTCTTTCATGGCTGAGCTGTTGCTTTAATCCCTTTTGTGTCCTTAGTGCTTTATAAGTAATAGGTATTCGACAAGTATTTGTTAAAATGAATACCTTCTTTGCATAAATGTTATTTTTGAGCATTTAGTAGATAATTTGTTCTAGACTTTGTCAATCCAGAGGAGCAAGTGTTTGTAGCTACAATATTCTTAAGCATTTGCTCATAACCATAGATGTTGGCTTTACTCAGTTACTAGGTTAAAGGCAACAATGAGCCTAATTAACAATTTTGGTCATGAGTATATTTTCATCTGAAGTTACTCATTTTTAAAATTACCATACTCAGTCACTGCTTTGTTATATATAGGACTTAGCGTACATAATATGAGCCTATGTATAATACATATGTCTAAGGTATATATGCATGTGTACACATACATGTATTTGTATACATACATATATATGTATACACAGTTTACACAGACACACATACGCACACACACACAACACACACACACCAACTGGCCATCGGTGTCTGACTTTGCAGGACTGGTGGGCTGGGATCCCTTCAGGAGATACTGTAAGAACATAGTCCTGCTTCAGTCTCCATGGATAGAAATGAGTAGGGGACACTTGCCAATGGCTTTGGTACTCCAAAGACTGTGGCTCTGGAAACCATGCAGGTCCTTGGCATGGACCTTGAAATAACTGGAAGATAAGTTTAATGAGTGCTGCAATCCAACAGTTATGAAGATGGGAGAAAAGAGCTGCTGTAGTTTGGACAGAAATGTTACTAAGACGTCACAAAGGAAGGAGGCCTGCAAGTATTCAGGTACAGAGATAGCCATTAAACAGTGGTTAGCATATACAAACTTGGACATTAAATTAATTACCACCAAGAAATGTCTAGGAGGAAAAAACAAGCTTCTCTGACATAGGGAAAATCACTTGTGGATTAACAAGTGACCAATAATCCTGGCTGGTTTGGATTTACTGAAAGTTAAAGGGATTGGTGTGAATGTCATTACTTAATTTTCTTGATAAATGGTTGATAACCAGTATTAGCAAGAAAGTTTTGCAATAGTAAATTTCAGCTTTAAGAAATAGCAACCAGTCCTCCACACACCATTATTTAATAATAGTGATGGTTTCTCATGGTTAGGAGTACAACAAATCTTAGCTGGCTCTAATTGTTACTCTGAAATCTCTCTCTTCCTTTCAGGTGGTCATGGGACAAAATTATCCTGAATCTGTTTTCTTCCAAGACCTTACAAACCAGGCAACTGGGATTGGCTGGTGGTTAGTTACAGCCTGGGACAAGAAATTTGAGAAAATTTTAGTGGGAGGCAGAGGGTCAAAGGGAAATAAAAAAAAAAAAAAGACAGAACAAAACCAAAACCACACATTCAATACATTTAAGAAATTATTTCTCATCATTTTCAAATCCTCTCTGAATTAAAAGTATGATCGATGAGTGGAGCTTTAGGGAAATGAAGTAGTCTTCAAATTATAGCTTTATGAAGCTTCAAATTCTGCAATGAAAATTTTAGACAATTGGAATCAAATTGATTCAATTACCACTAAGCTAGAAGTAGCAACTTTTATAATTTTCTGATTAAATGGGTTATTTCCAAAGTCTTTGCTTTGATAAAATATTTCCTTCATGGTTCTCATTGAGTTTTCTCTTTCTAGGCTGAAGGGTTTTGAAATTAAGATCTTTGTGTCATCTTTATAGGTTTCTCATTGCTTTATCCGTGGTAGGAATTTGGGGTACCCATTTGTAAATCTTTCTGTCTCACATGGTTGCACATGGTAGGAGCTCCATAACTAAGTGAGGCTGAGAAAGTGGCAATGCTTGCCTTGTAGACGGTGAAATGCTGTTGTCATTTCCTTTCTTCATCCCAGGGTTTGATATCTATATAACTTTGAAATACATTAATTGAGTTTTATCTGTGGAAATACCAGATGCAATGAACCAAATTTGGAATTGCTGAAGTTTAGTTTAATTAATGAGTCACAAATAATTGCCTTGAAAATCAAGACTATTTTTGCTGTAACTCTACTTCTAAGATAGGGCAGAGCTGCCTCCATAAGATTTTTTTATTATTATTCCAGAGATGTAAAGAGGCTAAAGTAGGGAGAAGAAGCAATAAATATGGAGCACATCCTTTATGACTTAGTCAAGGGAAGTTGGACACTGCCCTGAAAAAACCCACATCAAAAGTGTAAAAAAAAAAAATTAAAAAAAAGTGTGCACTGACATTGCTTTATGGTCCTCAGCCATTTATCTCAGCTCTCTTGAACGTAGCACATTGCTGAAAATATGTTTTTCCAAATTTTATTTCACTCTCAAGAAGTCCTGGAAACAAGTTAATCATTATTTCTGGAAGAAATTGAAATTAATATTACTCTTGAGGATCAGGAGAGAGCAGGTGAAACCCAGAAAGCATAATGTGCTTCATATGGTCAGGAATCCAATACCAAACCAATCATGTTGTGGCATCTGAAATTAAATCTTATTGTTCCTATTTGTAATAGTGTTTCCTCTCCTGTACTGCCTCTGTGCCTTGAATAAATGAGGGTGCTCACAGCTGAACTGATTGCTATGGTTACAGGCAATCTGTGTTACATCTCAAGGAAGTGAAAAAAAAAAGGGGGTAGTTTGAGGTAAACATTACCCCTCTTTTACAGAGGACAGTTCTCTCACAACTGCGCTCTTGACTCAGGCCTCTGTTGAAAATATACGAGGAATGCATTAAGGCCCGAGTTCTCACCCGCCCCCCTGCCCCACTCACAAATGCATACCCTTGATGCCCAATCCTATTATCATCTCCAGAGGACAAGCTAACTTGGTTTCCGGAGTTTGGGGTTTGGGAGCAGGATTAGAGTTGCAGACACAAAGAAATCTGTGAGACCTGTAAAGTTATATTTATTATTATAACATATTTGGTAAGCAATGGTTTTGTTACTGGCACCAGCCAATTGAGCCCTAATACTTCTGATGTTGCAAAAGCTAGCACTAACAACCCTGGTACTAACATTGGTATGTGCCTGTACTCTGCCATGCCTCTGTCCCCAGGGCTGGATGGGGACTCAGGCTGTTATGTTCTGTGGGTAAGGGGTTGGTCTCCATGCCGTCTGTTTAGTTAAGTCCACATCCTAAGCATGTATCGAGAGTCTACTCTTGGCCAGATGCTCTCCTAGGTTCTGGAAATGGGAAAATGAATAGGTCTTTAACTTCTTGGAGAGTTGTCAGATAATTAGTATCTTTCCAAGTTTGAAGAGTGGGCTATGAGAGACTCCTTTAGAAGGTTCGTTTTGTTTTGCTTTGCTTTTTGTTTGCTTGTTTTTAGATTTTCCAAAGAACTCAGCTGTGGCTGAGAGCTGTTTTTCTGTTAAGAGAAAGGTTGCAGGTATAGAGACCATGATCAACACTAATGTTTCAAAGATCCTACAGGCTCAAGCTAGAATTCTACTTCTTACTTGATACATTTTTCTACATACTTTAATCCATATTTTATGTTTCCTTGTGTCTCTCCTTTTAGTTTATTTTTTCCTTTGTTCTCTTCTTGCCCTGTTGATAATATATTTATAGATGATTTTAAACCTCCCCTTTTCTTTTCTTTTAGATAGATAATTCCTTGGTGATTGTAGCTCTGTTGAAATTGGAATTGAAATAGGGAAGTTAATGTTGTAATTCATTACTAATGAGTTCATACTTTTCTTTGCATAAGAAAGATATTAATGGCATAAACTAAGCTGACTGGCTTTGCTCTCTGGAAGGAAGAGGTTTTATTTCTTGGTTACAAATCCAGCTTTGGGCAAGGGTTTCTGTTTTGTACAAAGCATATTTTAAGCCTGATTCTGTTGGGCAGGAGGTGATATAAGGAAAGCTCAGTGTTTGAGGTAAATTGGTCAGTACCAGATCTTGATGGAGATATATTCATTCTCCTATTGGTTTAGAGTGGTCTGGTCTGTCCTGTAGCAAAAGGTCAATATTCAAACTTGGATATGGGCAGAGAATCTCGTTGTTCCGAGAGTGAAGGAAGAGAAGCCATTGAGAACTGGGCACAAATTCCAACAATTTAGCTTCCATATCAGAAGTCAAAGATTTTTAAAGAGCTATCTAGGAGAATTTTAATATTGATTTAAGAATTTCAGCACATTTAACACTAATACCAGTTACTTTCCTCCTTCCTCTGCCAAAGTGGGATAATTTCTTTGTTTTTTGGGGGGTTTTTTTGGTCCCAAATAGCACATTGTTTCATATTAGGCTGTTCAGATAAGTGTGATTGATTTCAGAAGGGCCCTTCTGCCTCTTCAGTTCATCCTGGTATTAGGTTATTTTACTTTCTGGAAGGATGTGAAAAG
Source organism: Mirounga leonina (assembly GCF_011800145.1). Taxonomy (NCBI): domain Eukaryota; kingdom Metazoa; phylum Chordata; class Mammalia; order Carnivora; family Phocidae; genus Mirounga; species Mirounga leonina. The sequence goes on along the minus strand of NW_023270454.1, from coordinate 36,683,112 downwards.
AAAAAATTCAGTGTAAAATTGGGGCTGTCTTTTGGCTTTTAGGCCACACTGTTTGACCCTTGCATTTGCTTGTGACAGTGCTCCTACTAACTTACAATTGGACAGAGCTATTTATTCATGCAATGGAGGAAATCTATGAATAGCAAGAGTTTGGGTTGAATTATTAAAAGTACATTTTTTTTTTTGCAAAACTACTTTGGATCATAATTTTTAGAGCCTTAACATTTCACTGTGTCAATTTCCTTGCATTTTGAGGATAATGACTGTGAAAAGTATTAATCAGTTTCAGAAATGGGAATATTTGGAAACCTAGTAGATCTTTGGGGTTTTATGCAGCAGTTAGTTGTGCTTTAGGGCCACACTTTCTCTCCTCTCTCTCTCTCTCACACACACACACTATCAAGCATCTTAGAAAGCAACCCAATATGAAATTTACTCATGGCAGTCCACATGAACAGAAAGTAATTGGCAAGGATTCACTTCTAAGGAAGCTTTATAGAGATGTTTGGCTTTCTGGGACAAAATTTTCGGGGAGGTTTGTGGAAATGATCGAAGATTAGGCATAATGGCTTAGTGGGTATTGAAGCAACTATAAGAAGACATTTCATATAAAATGAATAATAATGTAACATTTAACAGGCCCCAAACATCAACACAGGAGTAATCTATATTAAGATACTGGAGTTATATATTAGTTTCCCAAAATGAGCTCTTGAGCTGTACCTTAGCTATTTATTAAAATTAAAACAGAAATAGTTCATCTCTTCGTTATTTCATTGCTTAAGCCAAGAGGACTTAGATGCCTTCCTTGAATATGGAATTCTTTCCAGCACTCCCACAAACAAATTGAAGGAGATTATGGGTTTGGTGTGCATGCTGGTCAACCAGCCGCATCCTCTACAGGTTCTTCGAAATATTTTGTTTTTCTCAGGAGATTTATTTCTGACTCTCAATTTATAATGTGGACATTGGCTAGGTATCCCAAAATTGAGAGTAGGTAGCTAAAATATTCCAAAACAGGCAAACAAAAAAAAGAAGTCTGAGCTGTTTTGTTTGTTGATTGGAAAGGGGATTGTTTTATGTTTTCCACCATACACTTCACATTCACTCCCTGCTTTCCGCATCTCCTGAGTAACCGTAAAGGGTGACTTTCTCTTTATAAATTTAAATGTTTGTCTTAAAACTTAATAAAATGTTCAATGCAAACTAGGCTTTTTCTTCCTGGTTTTATGTTTGTACTATTTCTTTAATCTTTACTTTTTTGGTTTCACTTGCCTCTGCAATCACGTATAAAACCAGAATCCAAATCAATATTTAATGGTGTCATTTTAACGAAAAGACAGAGCCCTACTTTTCATGTAGCTATTCTTAAGAGCTAAGTCTTCACGTAACTACATTCATAGAAGAAACATGGTTCTGTTAAAATGGTCCTTAGACACTAGTCAATAAATACAAATTCTGGAAGTGAAACTTCCATTAGATGTCTGACAAGATGGTAAACTTTTCTAGGTCTCTGTTTTCTCATACTGAAAAATGAGAATGTGGTGCTAGATGTTTTCCCTTTTTTTTTTTTTTACCCTATTCTATGGTTTGGAAATTTATAACCCCCAGAGGGTGATTAAAATAATTAAAATTCTCAATTCCTACCCAAAGTACTATCATTATATTAACCAAGATGTTAGAAGTATACCTCTATGAAAGGAATGTTCTTAATTCAGTTAAACTAAGGTTTTCAAGAATCCCAAGTTTAATAGTTCAAATTGAAAAAGCCATTCACTTCAAACTAAAAGAAAACATTTCTAAAAAGGCTGTGGTGAGTAGTATTTGGGATTTGTGGATATCTGGAATGAAACCCCTTCCACCTTTTCATTGCTCTTCTTCCCACCCCAGGAATCCCAAAGCCAGCATGCTCTTAAACTTCTTATTTCTGGATTGTAAATACATAGGTAATGGAGTTAGAGTATTCACTCTGAAACCCCCATGGTCACAAGAGTCTTGAAGTAATGTTTATAACAAGAAACACAAAAAACCCATCTCTATTAAAAAATAATATTTTAAAAGAGCATTATGAAATTTTTAAAGGGATATCTTAACCAAAAATTCATTGCTAACAGAACTCTTAAAGGCTGACAGTAAAAGACATTTTCTATATTTGCTAGAACAAAATTCTTTAAGTTATTATAATACTTGGAAAAAAGAAAATCTGATTTAGTTAACACTTATATTCAAAAAGTATTAATTTGGAACCTACCATGTTCTAGGCACTCTGGCAGATGCTTGATTTTCATCTGGTTTAATTCTCACAGTGATACTATAAAAAAAAAACAGTATTATATGTATTTTTTCAGATTATGAAAGTGAGCATTGGTAAATGCACTTGCCCAAGCATTTAAACTGAGTCTTTTGACTCCAATGATCACAAACAACCATCATCTGAATTCTTTTTTCCCTAAGAAATTAAATTATTCAAGTTCTCACAATTACTAATGGTATGCTAACCAAGTATTATCTAAGGGAAGCTCTACACTAAAAAAGACAAATGATTTGGAAGTAATATATCAAAACAGCCAGCTGATCTGTTGCAATTAGAGAAGCTGTATGTAAATGGATTCACTTAGGTAAGCACTCTCCTTATGGGTTTGCCCATGCCATGGTAATTTGCTTAGCTAGCCCTTTTTTAAGAGATAGTGTAAAGATAAACATCAACTCGTATCTCAGCAATTACTGGATTAATTAAATCCATATCAGTTTGGATTTATCTTTATGTCATTATGGAAAATACCACAATTATTTACAGTTGATCCTTGAACAATGTGCTGACCCCCCATGCAGTAAAAAATCTGCATATAACTTTTGACTCCCCCCAAATTTAACTACTAATAGCCTGATAACATAAATGGTTGATTAACACATATTTTGTATGTGATATGTATTATATACTGTTTTCTTATAGTAAAGTAAGCTGCAGGGTGCTTGGGTGGCTCAGTTGGTTAAGCATCTGTCTTTAGCTTAGGTCATGATCCCAGGGTCCTGGAATCAAGCCCCGCATTAGGGTCCTTGCTCTCTGGGGAGCCTGCCTCTCCCTCTGCCTCTGCCTGCCACTCCCCCTGCTTGAGCTTCCCCTCTCTCTGTCAAATAAATGAATAAAATCTTAAAATAAATAAATAAATAAACAAAATAAAGTAAGCTACAGAAAAGAAAATGTTATTAAGGAAATCATAAGGAAGAGAAAATACATTTACAGTACTGCACTGTATTTATTGAAAAAAGACTGTGTTTAAGTAGACCATTACAGTTTACATCCATGTTGTTTAAGGGTCAACTGTTATATTCTAAGAGATCAGTTCATCTTGAATGTATGATATTAAACCGATGTCTTGGAACATGGTAAAGTTGTTATAGAAAACACATTTGTCCACTTTTCAAAGTTCACAATAAGGAAGCATTTCTTTGATTTACATGAAAAAGTGAATAAAGCTTTACAATTTTAAAATATACTTTAACACTCAGAGAACTCAGGAATCAGTGCCCAAATTCCTATTTTAACATCCAAAAATGTCCAAAAGAGTGGGCACTAGATTGATTTGCTTCTCGTTAAGCCTGTCTGAATGATTAATAAAACATTTTCAAAGAGAGAAATGTCTTGCTGCGTGGTCTTTCTGGGCCCTGCCTGGAGGAAGTACACCTTGGAGGGAGAGGTTTATTAGGAAGAAGAATGAAGCTTTTCACCAGCATTGTGTCTACTATTCAGCACCTGCCTGATTGCTGGAACCAAAATGCTGGGAAGGCCCAGATACTCTGATATGGACATGCAGGGTCATATGCTCGCTGTCCAGTCAGAGGGGAATAGTCTTTTCCCCTTTATTCCTATGCAGAAAGGCATGGACCAACAGTGTGATGGGAAAAACCAAGTTACAACTTAAAAAACAAAACAGAAAGAGATACCTTAATTAAGTGTGATTTAATAGAAACAAATTCATATTCATCAAAACACCATAATTGTAGCTTATTTCTCTGACAGCAAGAAAACTGATCTCAAGCAAAGTCTACCCATTGAAGAAGACTGGGTGTACTCTTATCCTTGACTGACTGCAACCTGGATTGAGATGAAGCATATTCATCAAAAACCTCAGCTAAGAGGATTATCTTTCCATCTTTTCAAAGATCTGTCTGATGCTTCATGGAGTGACTTCATAAAAGTTTGATCCTCTACACACACATTTCTCTATCCCAAAGGACTGTGGGAAACAAGAATGAACCAAGATATTTCTTACTTTCATTGAAAGCTGGACAGGAAAGATTTGAAGGAATACCACTCTTTCTGAGTCTCTTCAGTGAATAAAAGAAAGAAAACAAAACAAAAACAAAAACACATACCTCTAGGTTCAGTCATCCTACTGTTTAAATCTCTGAGAATGCCCTCACTGATCTCTCTTATTCCCCAGGAAACACCTGCCTCTCCAGTTGGCCCTTTGTTGGTTAACAACAGTGTGTCAAGGGGAAATAGCATTTCCTCTGTGTTAGATGTTTCTTTGTTAGAGCTGTATCACATTCAGGCATTTTTCTTTCCTTTTTTTGGTGGAGGAAAAATGCAGGATGATGAGAAAGAACTGATTGACATCACCAGATTGTCTTTGAATTATAAAGCCATTCCAGTCAGATCACTAAGGCTTGAATATGCCTTAGGCTCAGAGACTTAATTGGAGTTTTCTCTTGCAGTTCCATTTCCTTCTTGAAGGTTACCGATTTAGGACTAATAGATAGAGAAAGGGTATTCCAGAACATTACATTTAATTTGGTGAAATTGTCTATTTTGTAATATTCATGTCTTTCAGCCCCTTCACACACACTTCTTCTGTTGATGTTTCAAATACTTACAAGTACTTTTTTAGTATAGTAAAACTTTGATAGTATTTCTTAAAAACTTCTTGGGGACTGTAAGAGTAAAGATTTACACCCAATAGGTTCCCTTTCATGCCTTGTTTCCAGTGACTTTTGAAGCTCCCATGCTTATTGTTAGTAATCAGAGTGTTGATGGCTTAGCCTTTCAACTACTCTCCTTTTTTTAAAAATATTTTATTTATTTATTTAATACAGAGAGAGCACAAGTAGGCAGAGCAGCAGGCAGAGGGAGAGGGAGAAGCAGGCTCTCCATTGAGCAGGGAGCCCGATGTGGGGCTCGATCCCAGGACCCTGGGATCATGACCTGAGCCGAAGGCAGACACTTAACAGACTGAGCCATCCACCTGTCCCTCAACTACTCTCCTTCTACTATAGAGTCTGTGGTCATTTTATTCCATCCTTAGGAATGAGGAATTTTTGTGATGTAAAGCAGTAACTTAAAGAAGTTCCAAGGGAGAAAAACACAAAGGGAGAATTAATGTACCCAGGGTAACATAATATAATGAATAGTTTGTTGTTGTTGTTTTTAAATGAGGCAAAAATAAATAACTTTCCTCAAAACAAATTGAGGCAAAATGACAAAAGGGTCAAAATACAGAATTCATGAGTTGGCCTGGAAAACACAAAAACAGACCAATAAAAATGACAACCTGATCCCTGTCCTCATGGAACTTATGGTGTAATTATTCAAATAATTACAAAAAACAATTATTTATCTACAAACACGATAAGTGCTACAAAGGAAATCATGAACTAAAAATGGTTTTTATATTTTTAAATGAGAAGATCAAAAGAAGAATGTTCTGTGACATGTAAAAATTATATAATATTTCAAATGTTAGTGTCCATAATTATAGTTTAATTTGAATGCAGTCATGGTACTATGACCCAGCAATTACACCCTTTACCCAAAGGATACAAAAATATAGATTTGAAGGGGTACATGCACCCTGATATTTATAGCAGCATTATCAACAATAGTCAAATTATGGAAAGAGCCCAAATGTCCATTGACTGATAAATGGATAAAGATGTGGTGCGCATGTGCACGTGCACACACATACACACAGAAATATTACTCAGCCATAAAAAAGAATGAAATCTTGCCATTTGCCGTGACATGGATGAACTAGAGTGTATTATGCTAAGAAAATAAGTCAGTCAGAGAAAGACAAATATCATATGATTACACTCATATGTGGAATTTAAGAAACAAAACAGATGAACATATGGGAAGGGGAAAAAAAGAGAGATAGAGGGAGACAAACGATAAGAGACTCTGAACAATAGAGAACTGAGGTTGTTGGAGAGAGGTGGATGGGGGATGGGCTAGATGGGTAAAGGGTATTAAGGAGGGCACTTGTTATGATGAGTACTGGGTGTTATATGTAAGTGATGAATCACTAAATTCTACTCCTGAAACCAATATTATGCTATATGTTAACTAAATAGAATTTAAATAAAAATTAGAAAAAAAATGAATGCAGTCATACTCATTTGCTTACCTACTGTTTATGGCACCTTTTGCACTACAGAGTTCACAAAGACTAAATGATTCACAAAGCCCAAGATATTTGCTATCTGGCCTTTTACAGAAGAAGTTTATAGACCCCTCCTCCGAGGGAATAAATTTAAAAGTTGGTTTTGTTCCCTTGGTAAAGGAAAACATTGGTTGTAGTACTTATAAAAATAGAGTCCCTAGAGGTCATTAGACCTTACTTCTATAGAAATCACAAGTATTACTAGAACTGAATAAATGGAAATTGAAGAAAATTAAGGGAGTTTTTCAGGAAAGCTGGTTTGAACAGAAGAGAAACCTAAGCTGTATATTTGTATTATTTTAATAAATTTGTACTGTTTTTTCTCCTAAACCATCTACCTATAAACACATAAATATGTACACATTTATATATGTATAATTGAGTCTAATTTTGATGTTTTTTTCTCAGTTATCAGGTTCAACCTATAATAAATGAAATTGGTTGACAACTGGTAGATACTACCAGTCTTATTGAATCATTATTTTATTTAAATATTATCATGTTTATGCCATGTGTTGGTTTTACCTTAGTGAAAGAAATTATGACAAGTTAAAGAAAATGATATAGACATGGATTTTGGAGTCCTGGGTCTAAATAACTTTGAGCAAGTTACTTAACCTCTTTTAGCTTTTGTTTCTTTAATCTAAAATCAGTATATCATTACCTCTTTTGTACTGTTATGAAGATCAGATTATATAACACATCTAAACTGTGTGGTGTAGTGCCTAGTACCTAGACATGCACCTTAAATGTGTTAGTTTTATTCTCATTATCATCACCTTTACTCTAAGCTCCTTGAAGCCCAGAACATGTCTCATTTGTCTTTAAATTCCCATTGTCTACCATATAATAGGGGCTCAAATTTGTTTGGTAAATGATAAGATGTTTTTACTTCTCACAATTCAAAACTTCTGTAAGACAAAATTTTTCTTTAGAATTCAAATACTAGTATTTTTAAATAAAAAACAAATCAGTATTCAGTTTTTGGCAACATTTGCAGAGAAATAATACATTAAACATGTCATTAGAATGTAGCAACTGAATTAAAAGTCACACTGAAGTCTAGTAAATGCAGAATTGATGCTGAGAAAAATCAAACCAGTGCGATGCAGAGGAAATTGAGAAGTTCCCCTAATGCATATTTTTATGCAAAGAAATGAAAATGATGAGATCAAGATAACAATAAGAAAGCCAACCTTCAGCTAAAGGAAATACTGGAGGAGAGGACAAAACAATTGGGAATGAAACAGTTATCAAAGATATACTGGAAGAAAAAAAGTTCCCAATTAAAGAAATATCCATTTAGCTTGCTGAAACCATCAGATCTTACTACCTTGCTTATCTCACTTGTAAAATCACATAAAATTTTCTGAGATTTCTTGGATTATTGGTTATGCAAGAAGAGTACATCTTTCATAATTTTGGAGAGTCAGGATGCTTTTAAATTTTATTTGTGTAAAAGCCAATTGAACTTTAAATACAAATGACTAAAATCTAAGTTGATTCATAAATTTGAGTTAAATTATTTGAATTAAAGCACTAGATAAAACATTGGTTTATTAAAAGTGGATAGTAATGATAAAAGTATGTGTCCCGTTTAGGAATCTAAAATATTAGCCACTGAGATGCCTGGGTGGCTCTGTAGGTTAAGTGTCTACCTTCAGCCCAGGTTATGATCCCAGGGTCCTGGGATGGAGTCCTGCATTGGGCTCCTTGCTCCGTGGGGAGCCTGCTTCTCCCTCTGCCTACCTCTCCCCCTGCTTGTGCTCTCTTCTCTCTGACTAATAAATAAAGTCTTTTAAAAAATAAAATATTAGCTATGAAAATTATTAATTAAGCTTGATAACACATAGGAGTTTAATAACATATATGTTTAACAACACTCTTCTTAGCTTGGGACAAGGTAGGCTAAAAAGGTGAATAACACAAAAGTCTTGCCATCAAAGAAACTGATAACCTGGCTGGAAAGAAAAATTTGTGCAGGAACAATAAAGAAATGAACAAAGAAAGGGTTATTAAAGTGTAAAACATGGTTTGAATAAGTAATCAAGAAGATTCAACATTTCATATTAGACTATTGGTTCATGATAGGGGCAATTTTAAAGCATGTGTCAGTATTATGATTGATTTGAAAAAATTCTTCAGGTTCTGGAGACTTGAAATGATTTCGATAGAGAGAGCTATTTTAAACCTTGTCACAGTGGCACTTTTGTTTTGGGATCATTATTTTCTACCTTGGAATGAAGCCATTTGATCTGTTTTTCCTCTCATTCTATCTCTTCTGGGTTCCCTCTTCTTTTTCATCATCATCACAATAGCTATCATTTATTAGATTGTTTTAAAGTAGCAGCTAATATTTGTATATTCTCTATTCTGTACTGGGCACTATCCCAAGTGTATAATTTAAAGATCAACATGCATTATTCAACAATCCTCATAACAGCCTGATAAGGTAGGTACTCTCCATATTACCATTTTTTGCTGAGGAAACTGAAGCAAAGAGAATTCAAGAAACTCGTCCAAGGTTGCAACTTAAAAATGGCACACGGGGGATTCGAAACCAGGCAGCCTATTTCTAGATTTTGTGATCTTAATTGTTATGCTGCATTGCCCATGATCAAGCCCTGCAATTGGTGTTAGAGTAATCTTCTTAATAACCTGCCAAAATAGAGATTATTATCTTTATTTTCAGAAGATAAAACTGAAGATTAATTGAATCTCTTCAAGTCACAGCATTAGTAAGTGACAAAGATGGGGCTCAAACCCAGGTTTGGATAAATCCAGCACCTATTTTCATTATTTAATATTATCTTTTATTGAATTTTAGATAAGATATCCTTTAAGCAAGAATTTCAATCTAAACAAAAAATTCATATAGTAGGAATATGTAATATAGATAAGTGATTTTAGGTAGATGATTTTCTTTTAGGAGATCTATTTTGAGACAGATTTTCAAAAGCAGATTTTTTTTTTTGATAGAAATACATTTGACACCTGATAACAAAGACTTTTTTGTTTATAAATAAAGGATTGTAAAAGGTACAGGTTTCTTAACTTGCTCCCGAAGAGGACTATTTTTTTTTTTTCCCGAAGAGGACTATTAAGAACAACAATAAAATTCATCATAATATTTTAAACCACACTCAACTTAAGCTATAGTAATTTTAGAGCAAATGAACTGTTAGACTTGTTATTATACTCTGCTATCTGATATTAGAAAAATCCCTTGTATAAGTGACATATACAAATAAAGGGAATTAGCATTTAAATCACCATATCAAGTCTAACAAAGCCTGTATATATTAGTAGGAATGGTTTCCATGAAGAATAGTGTTTTGCATCAGAAAGATAATTGTAGGGGCGCCTGGGTGGCTCAGTCGTTAAGCGTCTGCCTTCAGCTCAGGGCATGATCCCAGGGTCCTGGGATCGAGCCCCTCATCGGGCTCCCTGCTCCGCGGGAAGCCTGCTTCTTCCTCTCCTATTCCCCCTGCTTGTATTCCCTCTCTCGCTGTGTCTCTCTCTGTCAAATAAATAAATAAAATCTTAAAAAAAAAAGAAAGATAATTGTACCAGTTTTCTTGAATCTTGTGTAGATGATATTGAGAAGAAACCTTCATGTAGATTTGAGGCTAATGACCCAGTAAGATTTGTTTTGAGTTTTTCCAGAGACAATGAGGGGGTTTGTAAGCTGTCATCATTTTTACTTGGAGGTTACTGGTGTCAGGGACTACCCATTTGTATGACAGCTAGCTGACATTATCTGTGGTGAACTAGATGAAACCAACTGGTCTGCTATAGAGAACGATCTTTTAGTTTCACATTTTGGTCATCATTTTTCTAACTGAAGGATCTATTTGATTCATCTCCCAATTTGGTTTATTCACCTTGGCTACTTTGTGTGATTATAAATAAATTTTTCTAATGCAATCCTTTTTTATGTATAAATAAAGCAACATACTACTTTTGCTTATTTTATGTCTTTGAATAGTAATTTGAATAAACACTTCTTTTTTTGAAGTGTCAGGTAAAAGTGTTACAAAAAGATTTTTTTTTAAAGAAACCATAGTTTGCCTGTTCAAGTCTGAGCCAACTCAAGTTCTTTGGGTAAAAGCCAACTCAGAATAGATCTCTAGTTCCTGACATGAAAGCAAAATAAAGGCAAGAAATTTAAGACCACCTAGTGATTTTTAATATCACAGGGAAAAGTTTCATTGATTTTTGGTATCTTTTTCCCTTTAGAAAAATAGATTTAAAATGCTAATAAAGCCCAGTCCAGTCTTCCTTTGAAAATGAAAAATGAAATGGGGGTACAGTCCTCATTTAATGATGGATATATGAAAATGATGAGGAGCAAGAGCAATGATGCAGATCTTTTAAAATGAGTTTATTAAAGACTTTTTCTTGACATGCTGAAGGCAATGTGTACAGGGAATAATTATAATGCCTACAAGAAGGTAAAAAAGCTAAATTGGTTTGCTGGAATAAGTATTATCTTTTTTTTCTGATGGGGCTCAAATAAATGATTGATTAAATATATGTCAAGTATTGATTTTTGAAAAAATATACACATTTTTATTTATCAGATGGCTCTTTTTTGTTTTTTTTTTAAAGATTTTATTTATTTATTTGAGAGAGAGAGAATGAGAGACAGAGAGCACGAGAGGGAAGAGGGCAGAGGGAGAAGCAGACCCCCTGCTGAGCAGGGAGCCCGATGTGGGACTCGATCCCAGGACTCCAGGATCATGACCTGAGCTAAAGGCAGTCGCTTAACCAACTGAGCCACCCAGGCGCCCCAGATGGCTCTTTTTTGAAGAGATTATTTGTGTCCACTGTTCTTGGAAAATTTTATCTTATTTTTTTCCTTCCTAGCTTCACAACTATGCCGCTGGTTTCCTCTCACTCTTCAGCCATCTCATATGTTCACAATACAGAGTATTGTGATGACCCTCATTATACACAACATGCAGATATCTAGATTGGAGGTTCATTTGTTCTTAGTTCCTTTTTTAATAGTATTATGGACATTGCTAAATAGTCTTTTGGGTAGGGGTCTCTGAGATCGTGCTTGTCTGAGCTTATGGACAATCTGTCATGATCTTAAAGATTTTAAAACAAGAAATGATTTGAATTAAATTTCATTTGTCTATCCATAAGTAAATGCCTTCCATGTCCTTAACTTCTATCTGAAAATTTTTCCTTTTAAAACTTGCCTTAAATTTCATAGGACCTAAAAACCCCTTAAGACTAACTGGTAGTTATAGAGTTTAAAAAAAAAAAACAATAAACAACACAATGACAACATAATCACTCTTTTAAAAAAAAGCAGAGGTTATTGAAAATATTTGGTGTACTTTCTATGCAAGACTGTAGTCTCACTTGGTCCTAAAATATGTGCCACATCTATCCTTGAGTTAGTATATTCAGTTTTAGGTGGTGCCTAACACCGACACATGAAGAGGTAGCATTGATGAATGAGCTTGAAATCACACTCCAAAATTAGATGAAGGGCCCTATAAACCCATTTATGCTGGAGGAAACAAGGAATGAGAAGAAACGACACACCAGGGTTAGCGCATTTGCAGTTTGCAAGGGGTGGAGTGGGCAAATCAGGAGAGGGCTGTCAACTGCTCTCGCATTCCTCCTTTCATAGCAGATTATTTTGTAGGTTTGAACGTGCATCCTATCAAAGCTTCGTTAATTGTTAATTCTACCTGAATAGCTCTCTGCTTGACCCAGGTGTAAGCGCATTAGAGGGGAAATGTGGCAGGGTGTAAAAAGAACATCATTCTTTTCATTTGTATGGGTATAATAATTACACACTTTGGGGGGAGAATCTGGAGGAATATTATTATATTCCTTTGTGAGTGCTTCTCAATTTTCTTACCTCTATAATACGTATACTCTTTTACCTTTGGAAATATCAGCATGCCATCATTTTCTATCCTTAGCTTTCCTTTGAGATGCAATTATTGGCAGTTGAGAAAATTTCCACATCAGATTCCAAGTTGAAAAAAGTCATTTAAGGGGCGCCTGGGTGGCTCAGTTGTTAAGCGTCTGCCTTTGGCTCAGGTCATGATCCCAGGATCCTGGGATTGAGCCCCGCATCGGGCTCCCTATTCAGTGGGAAGCCTGCTTCTCCCTCTCCAACTGCCCCCTGCTTGTGTTCCCTCTCTCTCACTGTGTCTCTCTCTGTCAAATAAATAAAATCTTAAAAAAAAAAAAAAGAAAAAAGTCATTTAAGTAAGCTTAACCGATGTAAGTACTCCTCTTCACTATTTTTTTTAAAAAATTAGTTATATCAGTAAAAAAGCCCATGTTTAAAATATTATCAATGAATGGTCATACGTTAGCAAGAGAGATTCTTCCTGGCGTGAGTCCAGGCTTGTCTTTACGAGCGAACAGAGAACATTTTGTATTCTACCTGCCAGGTGAGAATCTGAGTCATACCTCCCAAACTGGTGTTTTTGGAGGCAGAGAGCCAAAAAAAAAAAAAAAAAATTAAAATGTAGCAGTTCTTCCTTCTTAATATAATGCATAAAATATTGACAGAGTGTGTAATATGGATGGTTTTTAATTTCAAGTTCTGGTTATAAAGTTCTAATAAACGATCGAGGGGAACACTAGCTAATTTAGAACATAATTCTTGGAGGAGTGTGTTATGCCCCAGGGCTTTGGCTTTGGAGAGACCTTTGACAATATTTAGCATTTCTTCATTGAGACTCTTGAGTAGCACAATATGGGTAGCTTTGTGTTAGGATATTTCATTTCCTTAAAACATTCCTTCTCTTATTAGCATTCCCAAGCTTTTCTAGTGATTATAGGATGTGACTGGATTAATAAAAGGTTTTCTAGGAGATTGCTCAATTCATTAATAGAATTTTTATCATCAAAATTAGCATTTAAAATATATTTTGAAAGAATTTAGTGTAATGAGTGTGTTAGAGTATGTATTTTTAAGCTCACATTTTGGTTATGGTTTTGAAATTCAAAACTTCACTTTTTTGAAGTAATGCAATTGGTGATTCTTTTGCTTAAATCATTTCCTACTCTTATCCATGCTATAATCAAACTTTAACAGTTAAAAATATTCATACTGCTATTCACCATTATTATGGGAATCTCAGATTCTGTAAACTGTATAAATACCTAATTCTTCCTGTTTTCATTGTGGTACTACAAATCTGACTCCAGTTGCAATATGTGTTTTTTTCCAAAATCACCAAGCAACTAATTAAATTCTGATACTATCTACTTAGAGATGGCATCAGATCTCACAGGTTAAGAGCTCAGTGCCATAAGATGCTCCCATCCCCCGCCTTCAGACACAATTGTAACTCCTGGTTGTCACCTGTGCTCCTGATTAAGGTTTAGGAGGTTTCAAACAACCTCCTCTTTGGGTTTGGTTAGTTTGCTAGAGGGGCTCACAGAACTCAAACAAACATCTTACTTACTAGATTGCGATTACTGGTTTATTATAAAAGGATGTAACTCAGGAATAGCCAGCTGGAAGAAATGCACAGGCCAAGGTGTGGGGAAAAGAGGAGAGATTCCATGCTCTCTCAGCACATCACTCTCTCAACAACTCTACGAGTTCACAAATGCGGAAGCTCTCCAAACTCTGTCCTTTTGGTGTTTTATGGAGGCTTCATTATATAGGCATGATTGATTAAATCACTGGCCATTGGTGCTTGGACCTCTCTTCTGGGGGAGGCGTTCAGGTAGGGCTAAAAGTTCTAACCCTCTAATCACAAGGTCGGTTTCACTGGCAATCAGCCCCCATCCCTGGGTGCTTCCTAAAAGTCACTTCATATACAACAAAAGACATCTTTATCATTCTCATCACAGGAAATTCCAAGAGTTTTAGGAGCTATGTGTGAGGAACTGGACAAAGACAAAATATATATTTATTATAAATTACAATATCACAGGTACTTTGACTTACAACTATTTACTCTTCTTTAAAAACCTTATTTCAGGGCACCTGGGTGGCTCAGTTGTTAAGCGTCTGCCTTCGGCTCAGGTCATGATCCCAGAGTCCTGGGATCTAGCCCCACATTGGGCTCCCTGCTCAGTGGGAAGTCTGCTTCTCCTTCTCCCACTCCCCCTGCTTGTGTTCCTCTCTCACTGTGTCTCTCTCTGTCAAATAAATAAATAAAATCTTTAAAAAAAAATTCAAAAACCTTATTTCAACTCAAACATCACAGTCCAGTAAGGAAACAAGTTTTGTTTTCCATTGCTTACATCAATGACAGACAATTCTTAGGTTCTGTTCTGTATTTCTTGCCCTGCTTAAATTATAGGCTCCCTATTGCCTATAGCTTTAGACCAAGAATTAACCTGCTCTTCAAAGTCTTCTATTACATGACACTACTCCATTCTTCCAAACTTAACTCTTATCACTCTTCCACAGGAAACACAGAGCTTCAACAAAACAAACTATTCACTGCCATTAGAGTACCATACATACATCTGTACATGCATGCTTCTGTTCTACATTTCCCCCAGCTTTCATCGTCCTTCCTTTCCCCTTCATATTCTCATCACCTTATTAAGTCCAATTCAAAAAGCATGTTTTTCCTTATGTATCTCCACATGAATTCTGGTCATAGCTCTCCCCTTCTGCACTTTGGACTTCAGTAGCATCCACTCTTTACCCAATAACATTCACCAGGCAAATACATGAAACTTTAAATGTATCTTTTCTTTTCTTGGAGTATAATAAGCTTTTTCAGGGCAAAAGCTCTGTCTTATCTGTCTTATTCACATACCGCACACAATAACTGCTCCATGAAATGCACTCATGATTTGCTGAAAAAGAGTGGATGGAAGGGAAGAAAGGAAGGAAGGGCAAGAGGGAGAGGAAAGATAGATAAATAAATGATAGATAGAGATTGACTTATCTCTCCTATCATCAGCAGAAATGTAAGTTTTTGAAAGATAAGGACTATACCTTTGTGTGAAAAGAAACCATAAATACACATCACAGTACTGTAGGTGCTCAAATACTCACTCATTCAATAATTATCTACTAAGTTCTCCTTTTCTGTCTCCATGAAGGAACTTTTCCTGCTGTAATCATAGAAAGCTCATCCTTGCTTTTAGTCTTTTTCAGCCTAACATTTTGGAAAATAACAGTTCCTTCTCACCAGTTTTTGGAAATACCTGTTAGCTATGTTGTCCATGTCTTTATTTGTATAAAAATGAATGTTTTCCCTCATCTAATATTCTCATGATTAAATAATTTTAATCAAGACTTCAAATTAAAATTTCCAAAACATCTTCTAAAGATTAAGTATATATCGCATAGCTAGATAGATTATGATTATGGATGAGTCGTAGTTACAGTAAGAACATGGATAAAGAAGGCTTCAAAATACCCTTAATCTTTCTTTTTTTTTTTAAGATTTTATTTATTTATTTGACATTGAGAGAGACAGCAAGAGAGGGAAAACAAGCAGGGGGAGAGGAGGATGGAGAAACAGACTCTCTGCTGAGCAGGGAGCCCGATGCGGGGCTCGATGTGGGGCTCGATCCCAGGACCCTGGGATCATGACCTGAGCTGAAGGCAGACGCTTAACGACTGAGCCACCCAGGCACCCCAAAATACCCTTAATCTTTCTGTGATGATAAATACCTACTCTTTCAGTGCCAGACAACAGCAATCTAGACCATATTTACAAAGGATGTATATTCTTATCTTAGTGGGCTGGTTGTGTGTGTTTTCATTCAATCTATTTTTTTCTTCCTCCACAGCCAAAGGACAAGGAAAATGGAGCATAGATTCATTTTTTTTTATTGTTGTTGTTTAACGTCATCTATTATCAAGGAGGTGATGGATTTCCTAGTCAATTCTACCTGTAAAAAATGGTCAGAGATCAGGTAGATTTCTCTGAAATCTTTTCTACCAAACCTGTATACCATATCAAATCAGTTAGAATATGCTAGAATTAGAATGTAACACTGAGAATGTAATAGAAAACCCAAATACAAGTAAGTGGTTTAAACATAATGGTGGCCATGTTGATTAGTTTAGCAGCTCAGTGATGGTTCTTTCCATTTTTCTGCATTGCTGTCCTAGCCAGGTTGGCTAGCTCCTCTCCACATTGCTAAAGCTCTAAGCATCACATCCTATTCATCAATGCCAGAGAAAGATAAAGAACAATTTCTTCCCTTGGCATTAATAAATATATTAAAAGTGAAGAATCTTCTCCCCAAAATATTTTCTATTAATTTTGTCTCTTCTCCAATTAAAACCTGGGACTTATGTGGGCAGAGATGTTTCTGCTTTGTCCACTGCTATTTCCCCAGGACCTAGAATCTGTCATGTAGTGGGTAAATATTTCTGGAATGAATGGGTGAATGTATCCAGGTCTTATTGCTCCAAACTGGATTGCATGCCCTTTCCCCAAACCAGTCATAGACAAGGAAGATGAAACTCTGTAATTGACTATGGGCCCTTCACAGTTTCTCTGAGTTAAATGGGGAAGGATAGACCCCAGAGCAAACTGGGGACCTACAACATGAAAAGAGGGCAAATGGCTATTAAGTTGACATGCACATGGTCTGCTCCAAATATCATAGCTAGCAATTTTGTGTGAGAGCAGAAGTCAGTATTTACAGTAGGTTTTCAGTAAAGCAGGTTAATGAAGAAAGAAGGAAGTATGAGCTAAATAGTATAGAAGACCAGCCCAGAAAAGAAATGAAGTATTGAATGCCGTGAGGTGACTGAGTCATGCAGCTTGAGATTGCCCAACTGTTCTGTATCTTTATGTACTATCTACTTAAGGCTTTATACATGCCCAATGTAGTGTTAGCTATTTAATTAAACTTCATGGTAGAACTTTGTTTTGTTTGTCTTGTTTTTCAGATATTATCAGAAATAATCATGTCATTAGGAGGTATTATCCAAAGTTACTTGGGGAAATAAACTATCTCAGATATTTTACTTTTATTATCTACATTAAATTTTATCTTTCTAGATTTAGGTCAAGACATCCCACTTAAATGTTTAAATCCTGAATCTGCTACCTACTGTATTTGTTACAACTTATTATTAGAAACTTTAATTTTGGACATATTTGAGCAATTAACCAACAATCTTCGGTTTGATGGCTGAAATGATTAGACTTTTAGCAAAGTGTATGTCACTGGCCTTGTGGTTTTCTGTCTTGTATACGTCCATCATGAAAGCTTTTACTAAAGACTTTCCTGTAAAATGATAGGGACTTCAGCAATGTCCAGGTAAATTGGTCCATCACAAGCAAACAGATACAGAAAAAAAAAAAAAAGAAAAAGAAAAAAAGTATTTCCCCCTTTAAATCTGTAGATCTGTTTAGAGATTTTTGCTGTGTTTTCATGTAAGAAATGCTTTTGATAATCAGCCTGGAAACTCTGCTAATCTTTGCTAAATATGCCTAGATAGAAATTTTCAAAATCTACCTTCTCCTCTTTGAATATCAAATCTTTGTCTGTTTTCTATTATCATGTATTTATTTCATTCTCTAATTTCTCAAAGGTTTCAAATTTGATTCAACAGTCTTATTTGGTATTCCTTTAGAACTTTTGGAAAGATCTCAAACACATTTTGAAGGGCTAATTCTTTTTACTTTGGACTTTAAGGTCTCTTCATCAATACTTCCCTTCTGACAATCTGAGAATTAGTTTCCCTGACAACTAAGATAGTTCTACTTTCATTGCCATATGTATTAACAGAATTCTATCACTCCAATCTGAAGATTCCTTCCTCGAACATTCAAAAAAAAAATAGATGATTTCCCGTAGTGATACACGTGGGCTTTAGAGCATGTCTACCTGGATTGAAGCCCTGGTTCTGCCACTTACTAGCACGGATCTCTTTGAGTCTGCAGAATGAGACTAATAATTGCATTGACTTCATAGCACTGTGAAAGTTCAATGAGATAATGTCTGAAAGATACTTAGCATAGTACTGGGCACATTACAGTTGCTCAAAAATTGTAGCTGAACTGTCATGTTAAAGAAGATATGGCATTGGAGAGAGGAGAAACAAAGTTTGGGGGGAGGTTTCCAACATATGTCAGAAATGCAGTGGTGCTAGGAGATTGAGTATTCTGTCTGTGATCAAAGTGTTACTTGCATGTGACATTTCGCATTGCTACTTTTGTATATGGCACTTGCTATTAGAGTCTATTGCAATAGTTGAAAACTCATTTTCAAGGGATGACTACAGCAATTTTGAGGGTGTGTAACCCCTAAGAAGCCAGTAAACTTATATGAGCTTTGACCTTTGCTTCCTGTAAGTGCTTGGGAAGTGTCAGAGTTTGTTTTCTGCTTTTTTTTTTCCCCCTGAGTCTTACCACAGATGCCCTTTGGTGTGTTTGATATTTCAGGCACTACTCTTTGAGATATTAATTTTTTCTCCTCCCATTTATTCCCTCCCTTTATAAACCTGAACTGTGGATCCCAGCCTGTATCTAAACGGGCTCTTTCCTTGTTGAGAACATATTAAGATCCATTGATCTACAGGTCTTCAAGTCATCTGTAGCCCACTGTATTAAGGTGCATGCTGTGTGTTTTGTTCTCCTGTAGGACGTTGCCCAACTGTGTACTCTGCAGTTTAAACTTGGAAATAGACAGTGAAGTGTTTGTTTAGTTTGAGATTGTGGGTTTGTCAAATTTTTTAGGAGGAATGGTAAAAATAAACATGTCATAATAATTTATATACAAGAGGGCGCCTGGGTGGCTCAATTGGTTAAGCGACTGCCTTCGGCTCAGGTCATGATCCTGGAGTCCAGGGATCGAGTCCCGCATTGGGCTCCCTGCTCGGCAGGGAGTCTGCTTCTCCCTCTGACCCTCCTCCCTCTCATGCTCTCTGTCTGTCATTCTCTCTCTTGCAAATAAATAAAATCTTTAAAAAAATAATTTATATACAAGAATGTTTATTGCAACATTATTTGTAATGGTGAAAAATTAAAAACAGACTGACTAAATGTTTATCAACCAGAGAATGGTTAAATAAATTATGGCACATCTATAAGAAGGAATACTAGCTAGACATTAAAATAAATGAGGCAGATTTGTATGTAGTTATATAAAAATTTTTCAGTAGCATTGAGTGGATAAAAGCATATTGAAGAATATTATGTATATGATCCTGTTTCTGTGTGTGTGTGTGTGTGTGTATGTAAAACCAAAAATGCCTAGAAGTGTAGCAATTAAACTATTAATAGTGGTACCCTTGGGCAGTGGGGGGGGGGTAGGGGCATATAAGGAGTGAAACTTTTGTTTTTATTTAACACACTTCTATTATGTTTGAATGATTTACAGTGAGCATGAAATCCTACAATAATTTAAAAAATAAAACTAATCAAGTAAAAGCTGATTTTTTACTTTATCTGTGTTATCAGTTGCTTACTGATTAAAAATTAAAGAGAAAATATTTCACATGTATCCCTCATCCCATCCATAATCCTAGAATCTGATGATAAAAATTAATATAATGGTACTGGAATTATCTACTCAATTTGATACTAACTTATACTTTACAATACAAGGTTAAAATAGTAACTAAATAATTGAATAACTAATGTTATCAATTTATATTAAAGAAAATATTTTTTAAAGGAAAATAAGGGGAAAATATTTTCTTACACTATTTCTATATTTAAGTTTTAAAGGGATATTTGTTTGAAGGGAAATAGGTCAGAAAGTAATTGTAGAAAACAAGGACTCTGTGTATAAGAAGTAAGTTGAATATTGGGAGAGAGTATGGAAAACCCAGTGCCTGGCATATCACTGCCAGGATTACAATTTTTTCTATTATTTTAATAAACTTAATTATGGATTGCCTAAGGACAAGGACCACAGACTATTTTAACTGTGTGTGTGTGTGTGTGTGTGTGTGTGTGTGTGTGTGAATGAGATAAGGGAAAGAAGAGGGAAAGGAAGACTCAGAGGGAGAAGGAAAAGAGAATGGGAGAAGGAGAAGGGGAGAAGAAGAGACTGAGAACTAGGGAGAGAGACATCGAGAGAGAATTGTCCTTACCTTTCAGAGTTGACCCTATATTCTGCTGTAAGATTAGAGAAAGTGAGCTCTCAGAAAACCTAGAACATGAAAAATTATCAAAATTATCAAAATTAAAGATCCGAGATTTCCAGTTTCTGGTCCAGTATGTGAAAAGCCTGGAAGTTGCCACTCTTTCCTAACAACAAGTAAAAAGCTTAACAAACTAAAAAATCAATAATCCTTCCTAGAATCCATAAGAGAAGTGAGAACACAGGGCAAACTGCTGCCCCCCCAAATTGGTGTAACTGATAGGCAAATAAAAAGAATTACAACTTATTAGAGCTGAAACTCACAAGCTGAAGCCTCTCAGGAACCAGTGCCAGAGTAGAGAGACCTGGACTGTAGTTGATGAATTACTGGAGGTTCAGTGTGAACAACTCTGAATGTTAAAAACTCCAGGGGACACAGTCACGATGGTAGGGAGAGGCCCATCCACTCTCACCCAAGTCATTTAAACTCTCCAGGCCTTATATTCTTCATCCATTGGATGAGGTAGTTAGGCTCAGAGGCCATTAGAGTCCCATACATGTTGTTTTTTTTTTTTTCATTATGCAGCAATTCCAGTTGATTTATTCTATGAGGACTCAAAATATTTTTTAAATTAACATATAATGTATTATTTGTTTCAGGGGTACAGGTCTGTGATTCATCAGTCTTACACAATTCATAGCACTCACCATAGCACATACCCTCCCCAATGTCCATCACTCAGCCACCCCATCCATCCCACCCCCTTCACTCCAGCAACCCTCAGTTTGTTTCCTGAGATTAAGAGTCTCTTGTGGTTTGTCTCCCTCTCTCATTTCATCTTATTTCATTTTTCCCTCCCTTCCCCTATGATCCTCTGTCTTGTTTCTCAAATTCCTCATATCAGTGAGATCATATGATAAGTGGGGTCTTTCTCTGATTGACTTATTTCGCTTAGCCTAATACCCTCTAGTTCCATCCACGTCATTGCAAATGTCAAGATTTCAATTTTTTGATGGCTGCATAATATTCCATTGTATATATATGCCACATCTTCATTATCCATTCATCTGTTGATGGACACCCAGGCTCTTTCCATAGTTTGGCTATTGTGGACATTGCTGCTATAAACATTGGGGTGCACGTGCCCCTGTGGATCACTACATTTGTTTCTTTGGGGTAAATACCCAGTAGTGCAATTGCTGGGTCATAGGGTAGCTCTATTTTCAACTTTTTGAGGAACCTCCATACTGTTTTCCAGAGTGGCTGCACCAGCTTGCATTCCCACCAACAATGTAAGAGGGTTCTCCTTTCTCTGCATCCTCATCAACATCTGTCATTTCCTGATTTGTTAACTTTCTCCTATCTGACCATTGTGAGGTGGAATCTCATTGTGGCTTTGATTTGTATTTCCCTGATGCCGAGTGATGTTGAGCACTTTTTCATGTGTCTGTTGGCCATTTGGATGTCTTCTTTGCAGAAATGTCTGTTTGTGTCTTCTGCCCATTTCTTGATTGGATTATTTGTTCTTTGGGTGTTGAGTTTGATAAGTTCTTTATAGATTTTGGATACTAGCCCTTTATCTGATATGTCATTTGCAAATATCTTCTCCCATTCTGTTGGTTGTGTCTTGGTTTTGTTGACTGTTTCCTTTGCTTTGCAAAAGCTTTTTTTTTTTTTTAATGCAAAAGCTTTTTATCTTGATGAAGTCCCAATAGTTCATTTTTGCCCTTGCTTCCCTTGCCTTTGGTGATGTTTCTAGGAAGAAGTTGCTACAGCTGAGGTTGAAGAGGTTGCTGCCTGTGTTCTCCTCTAGAATTTTGATGGATTCCTATCTCACATTGAGGTCTTTCAACCATTTGGAGTCTTTTTTTGTGTGTGGTGTAAGGAAATGGTCCAGTTTCAGCCTTCTGCATGTGGCTGACCAATTTTCCCAACACCGTTTGTTGAAGAGACTGTCTTTTTTCCACTGGACATTCTTTCCTGCTTTGTCAAGGATTAGTTGACCATAGAGTTGAGGGTCCATTTCTGGGCTCTCTATTTTGTTCCATTGATCTATGTGTCTATTTTTGTGCCAGTACCATACTGTCTTGATGATGACAGCTTTGTAGTAGAGCTTGAAGTCCGGAATTGTGATGCCGCCAGCTTTGCTTTTCTTTTTCAACATTCCTCTGGCTATGCGGGGTCTTTTCTTGTTCCATACAAATTTTAGGATTATTTGTTCCATTTCTTTGAAAAAAGTGGATGGTATTTTGATAGGGATTGCATTAAATGTATAGATTGCTCTAGGTAGCATTCACATCTTCACAATATTTGTTCTTCCAATCCATGAGCATGGAATGTTTTTCCATTTCTTTGTGTCTTCCTCAATTTCCTTTTGTGAGTATTTTATAGTTTTCTGAGTACAGATTCTTTGCCTCTTTGCTTAGATTTATTCCTAGGTATCTTATGGTTTTGGGTGCAATTGTAAATGGGATCGACTCCTTAATTTCTCTTTCTTCTGTCTTATTGTTGATGTATAGAAATGCCACTGATTTCTGTGCATTCATTTTATATCCTGCCACTTTACTGAATTCCTGTATGTGTTCTAGCAGTTTTGGGGTGGAGTCCTTTGGGCTTTCCACATAAATATCATATCATCTACAAAGAGAGTTTGACTTCTTTGCCAATTCGGATGCCTATTATTTCTTTTTGTTGTCTGAATCCTGAGGCTAGGACTTCTAGTACTATGTTGAATAGCAGTGGTGATAGCAGACATCCCTGCCATGTTCCTGACCTTAGGGGGAAAGTCCTCAGTTTTTCCCATTGAGAATGATACTCACTGTGGGTTTTTCATAGATGGCTTATATGATATTAGGGTCCCATATATATTTAAAGGGCTATTTGAACTTCTATTCTGTGATTTTTGTTTGGGATAGAAATGTGGTATAGCAGAAACAACATGGGCTTTGGAGTGAGGGAATCTGGGTATGAATATTGACTAACATTTTCTGGGTGGGTGACTCTACATAGATCACCCAATCTCTTAGTCTGACTTCTCATAATCTTAGAGTTAGCAAAACCTACTTTGGAGACTTGTTCTGGTTGTTGATTGAAATAATGTTTTTAAAGCACTTCGTATTATACTGAAAGCTTGATAGGTGTTCAACAAATGTTAATTCATTCTTCCTTTCTCTGCATTTTAAATAGGAAATGTGTGGATTAAAATGAGACAAAAATGAGTACTTATTACAGAAAGAATAATTTTTTTAAGATATAGGTATAATGACTGGTATTAATTGGGTGAAATTTGTTTGATGTTGTTTGGATTATTCTGCTTGGATCCAGAAAGACTAGATTATGTTGGAAATTTATTTCTCCTCTCTAATTTACCATTATTTCAATAGAGAACATTAAAAAATAACAGTGATACAAAAACATATTTAACACTGTTGAAATGACTTTCTATGCCAAGATGGAGCCATTCCTGCCTGGGGGGGTGTCACATGAGCAAACTGAAACTTAGATAACTTTTCTGTCCCTGGAAATGCTCCTCTTGATCAGAACTGCAGGAAGTGGTCAGCTCATCCCCCAAACACTAACCCAACTTGGGGCCTTCTCACTCCAAACAAGGTTGACTATGTGGCCCCAGCCAATCAGATGTTTTCTACTTTTCTCTTTCTTGTTTCTTATTCTTTATCCTGTAAAAGCTTCTTGCCTTCCACCCCATTTTGCAATTCTCTAAATGGAGATGGTCTATTTTATGAAGTATTAAATAAATTTTGTTTGTATCACTTAAACTGTCTTCTTTACTCATTTTTTAACAACAATTTTACTAGTAAAGAGTTTGATACTTGTAATGTAAAGACTTTGCTATGGTCTACTGAAACTATTCTTTTATACAAGCTTGTTTTTCAAAAACAGTTCTTGAGGAAGGATCCCCAATTCATTTCCCCCCCCATGCATCATGGTGCCAGACATGTGGTAGGGATCATTAAATATTTATTATTCTAAACTAGTAAATATTCAATACAAATTATATCTTCAAATACTTTAGAAGATATAACTACTCTATACTGAACCAATTAACAGCATATGTAATTTATTATTTCAGATCAAGAATCTGAGGTCCAAAAAGATTACTAGATTTGTCAAAGTTCAAAAAATGTCTTCCTAACATAATGAAGTTTGGTGACTCAGCAACCAATTGGACCACTCAGCTTTTCCTCTCCTTTCAGGGTCCTCATGATTCAATAGAAAACACTAAAACCAACACAAAGAAAATAAAGGAATTCAAATGTAGGCCACACTGGGAAATAATATAGCTCTAGGAGTACTATTAATAAAGAGAATAAAGAAACAAAACAAACAAGCAAAACAAAAATGCTCAGATATAGCAAGTGAGGAGTGGAAGAAAGAAAAGTACTTGAGATTAATTAACATTTTGCCAACTAAACTACAACAACAAAAAAAGAGTTGAGTAAAAGAATAAAGAACCAATACTTAAGAACACATAAGGAGCACCTGGGTGGCTCAGTTGTTAAGCGTCTGCCTTCGGCTCAGGTCATGATCTCAGGGTCTTGGGATAGGGCCCTACATTGGGCTCCCTGCTCCATGGGAAGCCTGCTTCCCCCTCTCCCACTCTCCCTGCTTGTGTTCCCTCTCTCGCTGTGTCTCTCTCTGTCAAATAAATAAATAAATAAAATCTTAAAAAAAAAAAAGAACACATAAAAGGAGAAGGGATATATATAAAAGTGAGAGAAAAGTACTTCTATTGCTTTCTATGAAGCAAAAAAGTATTCCGGAGTAAAAGGTCAAAGCTAGATTCATACCCCATGTAACTTACTGGAAATTCTCTTCCAGAGTTATGCAGCACTGTAGTGAGCATGGCATTCACCCAGAGATTCCAGACCTCTGAGATATGCTTTTGTACCAATGTCACATTTGTATATTGCTTGTCAAAATTCTTCCATAGCGTAGTGATGAATGAGAATGTAGAGCTAAATATAAACAACCATGTAATACTAAGACTGATGAATCACAGACCTGTACCCCTGAAACAAATAATACATTATATGTTAATTTAAAAAATATTTTGAGCCCTCATAGAATAAATCAACTGGAATTGCTGCATAATGGAAAAAAAAAAAAAAACATGTATGGGACTCTAATGGCCTCTGAGCCTAACTACCTCATCCTATGGATGAAGAATATAAGGCCTGGAGAGTTTAAATGACTTGGTAGAATTCATTCTGCTAGTTGATGTCAGGGATTGGAGTAGACACCATTTTTTCTCTAAGACAAGTCCATGTTCTGAAACATTCTGTCTAAAATTAAAAATTCATTTTAGCTCAACATTCAAAACCAAAGGAAAGTATGTTGGCAAATTAAAAAAAAAATGAACATTTGTAAAATTAGGAGATTTGGCTGCCTTGAAGAAAAATGGCAAAAATTAACTTTCTGTGAATTTTTGTAGGATGAGGCTGAGAACTGTGTCCTTTGTGGAAGACACATCACAAAATTAATTCCTTCATAACTAATCTTTAAATCCTTACTGAGAAAGAAAGACATTTCTAATCATTGAAAAAGAGGAAATAAATTTGGGAAGTAGTAAGTTTGGTGGTAATTACAACTCTTTCATAATAAAAGATTTCAAGATTATCCAGATGTTTGCACAGTTCCCCAGAGAAAATTGAAGGCCATTTCCTGCCAGAATGGAATGAATTATATAGTGTATATGTAACATTTATTCTGTCATTAAAAAAAAAATCCCACAAGTTTATTCAATAACAATGAAACGTTGTTAATTCTTGGAAGATAGGAGAAGCCACCTGGGTGCCTTTTTATAGTTAATTTATTTCACACAGAAGACTCCATTCACAGTTTACCTGATTCTCTGTAATGCCTTCTTGTGCCCCTCAGGGCAACTTTATCTTGATGGGACTTCAGTTTACCTAATCCAACCAGTCTGCATGGACTGAGTGGAAGGTTGGATTTAGATGCAACCTGGAGCCTGACGTTTGAACACTTAGGTAAAATCAGAAGGAAAATATAATTGAATACAAGGAATGAAACTCAAATTTTACTCCAAGAAGCCCTATTCTTTAAAGAAATTTAGAAAATAACTGTGTTGCCAGCCCATCTTCATATTGGTTTTAAAACACCGCTTCCACAATGTATATGGAATAGATTTAGAAGCCAACACATGACCCTTTTTTTCCTCTTCACCTCATTAGACTTTAATGAGGTGATAAAAGGAGGGAAAGATTGTTCCACATTTTGAGGCAGTCAGTTCTTCAAAAGCCCTGTACAGAGTAAGAATGGGAATTTGAATAGAAGGGTGAAATTAAAGAAGCATGAACTGCATATTCCTATAAAAAAGGTGAAATTCTCCTTTTTACATTTATACCTAACATTTCATAGCTTACTTATTATAGTTTTGAAAATCTATTCTCATAATGTAAGTAGTCTGATTTATGTAATACTGAGATGAAATAGAAAAGATAATCTTAAAACAAAGTGTTAACATCCATGTAAATATGTGGAATCAGCCTCAGGAAATGAAGTGACTTGCTGACACTCAGCTAGTACATGGTCTGAGACCTGGCAAAGGTGGACTTACTCTCTTGACTATTTAGAGAATGTTTCCATACATAGCTGCATTTCCTGAAGTTTCTAAATGATGCCTTGTACATCATAGTATTTGACCCAATGCATGTTGAAGGAGCGATGCGACGGAGAGACCTGTAAGGGAAGAGAACTTCTGTGAGGGAGAGCAGGTGGCTTAGGTGGGATGAGGGGATGGGTTGGGGTGTGGGTGAGAATAACAGCCATGAATCAATTAAGAACTGCACCATAGTTCTTACTGTGAGTGCAGATTGAGTTTGTTTGTTTCTGTTTTGCTGCTTAGCTATGATATTTAGTGCATTTAGTGCTTGTAAGAGTGCTGTGAAGTAAGTATATATTTTTTAAGGATTTTTTTTCATTTGTTTTAGAGAGGGTGGAAGGGGCAGAGGGAGAGAGAGTCTTAAGAAGATTCCACACTGAGTGTGAGCCCAACCCCGGGGCTCGATCTCATGACCCTGAGATCAAGACCTGAGCCAAAACAAGTTAACACTTAACTGACTGTGCCACCCAGGTGCCCCATAACTATATTACCTTTGTTTTAAAGAGGAGGAAAAAGGTCAATGGGTGGCTCTGAGTCTCTAGGGCAATCTCTCCAATGGGAAAACTTAAGCTCTTCATCCTGAGGCCTAGGGTTTCCCTCAAAGAGATTTGCTTCAGCAGAGTGGAAGAAAGGACATGGGAGACCAGAGATAGAGAAATTACTGGGCATGCCTACATATATCCACTCTCCATTAGCATAACTTCCTCTCCCAGACTGTTAGTATGTTTCCCTCCCATATTCCACTTTAAAATTTAATGGTAATGCAAAAGGTGCAAGAAAGATAAGAATAGAAGTGTGTACAATTCACAAATGGGAATTGGAGAGAAAAGGAAGAAACCTGAAAATGACTGAAGCCTTTCCCCATGTTAGTGACAAAGTGGAGGGATTAAAGGAGCGATATCTGGTCTTTTGGTTGCCATTGGCTCACCTGACAGCAATGAATGCTTAACCTCAGTTTCTGTCACCTTTAAAACAATGTAAACAATATCCTTCACATCCACAAATAATATAAATCAGGTGTGACATTACACAAATTATATTAATGAAATTTCAAGAAATAATATTTCATAATTACACAAAATCAGCTCAGTGCCTTCAGCTATGTAAACGTCCATATGTGAAGTTGAAAAAATAAATGGAGTAAATGGTGTTTAGAGCCAACCGAAGTCATGAAAGTATGAAAAGTTTTAATCTATATTTGTGTTCTTCTATACATTTTGGGAGGAGGGCTTCTCCAGGAACACACAAAAAAAGTAAACCAAAATATTCAGGGGTTTGCCTGATGTTGACTTACTTCACAAAATGGTAGCTTCTAAATATAGTACATTGAAGTTATACATTTTTTCAGATTGAATAAAATTGTAGAATGCTTCCACCAGCATTTAACCCCATAAATCTTAATTTCCCAAGATGTTTGCTTTCAATACCTTCCAAGCCCTCTTATTCTACCTCTGGATGCTCCCAGCCCTTCCTCTGATTCAGGAGGAATCATATCGTTGTGCAGTGCAGGCAAATTAGGACCAAAATTCAGGGAATCCAACCCGAAATGAATAAAGTATGATGCTATCATATCAGCACAAACCCAGTTACAAAATTATTGAAATGTGAAGATACTTTTTGCATATTTATGGAGTCAAGCAATATACACCATCGTGCTAGTTCTATTTTTATTTGTTCTTATTTCATAGTCCCAAAATCGGACCATCAATGCAAATATTAATTTATATGCTAACTTTAAAACAGACCTGTAGAATACATTCATAAATTTTAAAAATGACTTTCTAAGAAACCATCCAATTATAGGAAGAGGGAATAATACTTTGTTCATTATTTCAGTGCCTTTTCTCATAGAAATGCATGGTAAATTTGGTACTCTATATTGGCTGCATAGATTACAAGGCTAAACAGCATTTTTAACAAAACATAACTTTGGAATAATGATATGGTACTACATGATCATATATTACATCAATGAATTTTAATTATTTGTTCTATGCTTCCCTAAAATGGAAAGATAGGTATGAATGATTAAAGATATATAAAAATATTATATCTTTAATTTAATCTTAAATCATTGAAAAAGGAATACTTTATAGGGCCTACATCAATATTGTCACTACACTATTTGATATGTAAAATTACTTATTCACTTCTATGATGCCATAAAATCCCTGAGATATTACTCATGTTACTCATTGGAAGTTGGTTTCATGTGACCGAATACTTTACAGGATGGAAATTCATACATAGTTTCCTTGGTAGCCATTCTAATAGATTTAATCATGGTGACTCATTTTGGCACTGTGTGGCTATAATAAATAATTCCACAGAATCCTAATGTAATTCGGTAATAATTAAAGTCCACTAAGCAGAAAAACATTCTGGCAGCATCAGAATACAGAGGTTAGTTGTCCATCATGGGTTTTAAAAAAATGTGATGTAAAAATGCAGAGAAAATATGTGCATAGACGCCTTGCAATGAGGACAAAGGGAACAGGTTTATCTTAAATCTCTTTTCAGAAGTTTGATTAGTGATTTCCACACTGAAAATAATAGTGATAACAGCTACCATTTATTGACTACTTATGTGTCTAGGTGTTTTATATAATCACCTTACTGAATTTGGGGAGCAACCATGAGACAAAATATTATAGTTTTCATTTTACAAAGACAGAGGAATGATACTTAGAGAGGTTTATCAATTTGCCCATGATCCTACTCAGTCAGAAGGAGACATACACTAGAAAGTCATGATCATCCGTGGAAGTATAGCTGCTGGAACAGAGGAAGATTTTGGATTCAGAAAGCCTGATTTTGAATGTCAATTCTGCTTCTCACTGAGTGGGATCATGGGGCTTGGGGATTTGGAGAGGTGGGATCAATTCTTTAGGCCTGATTTATTACTTGTGTAATCATTTGAGGGTAGGAATCATGTTTTAGTGTGTCTCTCCAGCTTCTATCCCAGTGTTTCCCAAATTTGGGAAAAGAAAGAAAAAGAATCTGAAAATCCTGAGTGCATGGATTAGGGGTAAGTATCACCTGGTAGGTTTCTCAGGATTGGGAAAGAATAAAGAGAGACTTGAAGTGTAGGATACAAGTATCAGCAAAATACAGTTATAGGGCAATTCTGAGCAAAGATTTTGGAGTCAGCCAGAATTCTGGTCTCCCTCCAATAAACATAAGGCCTTGTGCAAATTATTTAATCTAGGTCTCAGTTTCTAATCTCTAAAGTGGGAACTGATAATTCTATCCATGCATGCATGCATCCATCCATGCATCCATGCATGCATGCATGCATCCATCCAATTATTTAGAGAGTAGTTGTAGACAGTGAATGAGATAATGCATGTAAAGTAATTAATATTGTACCTGAAACATATAAAAAGCACTCACAAATAACTATTTTTTAAGTCTTAATCCTCATGTCATGTCTGCGATCTGGGTATTATTATTTTCACTAAACAAATTAACTAATGCTCAGAGAGAATGACTAACTTTCCCAAGGTCACATAACCAAAACATAATGGTTTTTTATTCCCCCTCCCTGGGCTCTTAACCAACGTATCATATTGATTATTTGAAAAAGACAAACTTCAAAGACCTCAACAGGGAAAGGCCTGGCTTTGTAGTCTACTGCACTATGGGTTATCAGACCCATTCATTCACATAGGCTTATTTATGGTAGAAGTTACTGACAATAAATTTCAAATTTAGAAATAAACTTGTACTCAGTCTTCTGTTTTCTTCTTTTTTTTTTCTTTTTTTTAAATTTTATTATGTTATGTTAGTCACCATACAATACATCATTAGTTTTTGATGTGGTGATCCATGATCCATTGTTTTTGTATAACACCCAGTGCTCCATGCAGTACGTGCCCTCCTTAATACCCATCACCAGGCTGACCCATCCCCTCTCCCCCCTCCCCTCTAAAACCCTGTTTGTTTCTCAGAGTCCATAGTCTCTCATGTTTTCTGATTTTTCATCTTATGATAGCATGGATGTAAAGGCTCCCTTGTATTTCCTTAACACATGCCAGGAAGAAAGAGGTTAAGATATTGGAGGGAAGCTGTGTCCTTACTAGTTCCATGTTATATGAATTTCTCTCCTTGCTCACCAAGGCATTGGTTGCTCTTTTTGCTTTATTTGAGGCAGTTTAGTTTAATTTTTCATTATGACAGATTTTTGTTTCCAATGCTTTATTTAGAGCATAGTTCTCAAAACTTTTTCATTCTGTAATCCCTTTGAGGGTTTCCACAACTCTCAAACATAGCTTGAACCACTTTGCTATCAAAATAAAAGTGTGGAAGAATAATTCAGCTGTTGGGAGGGGAAGCAGGTGACGGTCTTTGCTTGACACTAAAGAAGGGAGGAAAGCGCTCAGGAGAAGGTGGGAAAGGCTCAGAATGTAGGGTGGGCAGGAAATCGGCCTTATGGTTCCAGTAAAAGAGAAGGAAGGGAGTGATGTAGAAGAAGTTTTGTTGCAAATCTAAAACTGCCCTTGCTTAACAGATGTTAGGGAGTTTTACAGCGCTGGTCCTGTGACGTCCTTGGAATATCCCTGGGGAAGCAACATTGTCTGGAAGTATTGATTTGAAACAACAGCTTTTTCTCCTTTTGTCCCCCTTCCTTGCCTTCCTTCCCCAAATCCCCTACCTTTCCCTACTTTCCCTCCTCCCCTTCCAACTCTGGCCTCTCTCCCTCCTCATCTTCAGTCACCTACTCCTATATAGAGAAATCCAGCGATTCAATCTATTTTCCTTGGGTTTTTTAAGTGATCTCACACTCATGACCCCATTGACTTCTAGAGCTAACTTTGCCCTCTGACACAGAAAACCTCAATTCCCAATTCAGTTTTTGTCTTTTGTACCAAATATAGATGAGTAATACTGGGGTTTCTGTCGTGTGTGTGTGTGTGTGTGTGTGTCTGTGTGTTTGTGTGCAAAATTTAGCTTGTAGCAAATCTGAGCTGGCTTTCTCTTTCACTGGCTCTCTTTATTTGTACCTGCTTTTCTTGAATTGATCAAGTTGCAGCTGTTTTTCTCTCTAACTTCCCCTTCAGTTTCAGCGAAAATAAACTACTTCCTGACTTCAGTGCCTGGTCATAGAGTGATGTTATCCTGAGTGAGTAGCTTAACTATAGAGTTAGAGGAAGTGAACTCTCAGCATTGTTTGCCTATTGGGTAACATTTGCTCTTTCCTTTGGTACAAAAAACTTAATTGACTTTTGAGAACATCAGGCTTATGTTTTGCTCCCATGGAAAGATTGTGTGTGGTCACCGAAGGTTCAACTGCCACCCAGACTATACATGTTTGCACTGGCCCTCTGCCATTTGTTTTTTCCAGCATCCTCTCTGATGTCTGATTCTCATCTGGTCCTTCCTAAGGCCATTTGCTTTGTGATAAATCACTGTGATTTCTGTCATCACTTGCTCTGTGATTCCCTATTCTAGTTGCAGCTACCACGTCATGCTCAGTGACAAATCAACATGACATCAGCTTTACTGCCTTTCTATATCTTTATACAATTTGAAACTGTTCTTCCTGCTTATTTCAAAACTCTGTGGACTTGCCACACCCTCAGCTTCTACCTACTTAAATTGACTCCTTAAATATTCTCATTTTCTATACCTTCTTTTTCCTCTCTCCTTGTACAGCTCAAGCTGACTATGTCTCTCGGTCTACCATGTAGGCATT
Source organism: Mirounga leonina (assembly GCF_011800145.1). Classification (NCBI taxonomy): domain Eukaryota; kingdom Metazoa; phylum Chordata; class Mammalia; order Carnivora; family Phocidae; genus Mirounga; species Mirounga leonina. Next base: position 36,650,317 of record NW_023270454.1, on the reverse strand, counting down.
CTGGCCTCCTTTTCCATACTGGGAACAAGACTCAAGTTATTTCTGCTTCTCAACACTTACCTTTGATCTTTCTGGGATAAAGGGAATGTGCAATATGAGAAACTTCTTACTCCTTGCTCCACAGGTAATCTTTTTTCATTCCTCTGCCTTTCTCATGTCTCCTTTCTTTCTTTTTTTTTTTAAGATTTTATTTATTTGACAGAGAGAGACACAGCAAGAGAGGGAACACAAGCAGAGGGAATGGGAGAAGGAGAAGCAGGCTTCCTGTGGAGCAGGGAGCCCAATGCGGGGCTTGATCCCAGGACCCTGGGATCATGACCTGAGCCGAAGGTAGACGCTTAATGACTGAGCCACTCAGGCATCCCTCATGTCTCCTTTTCTCCCTTCTTCCTCCAAAAGGAATTCTGTCTAGCCACTTCTGTCCTTGTGTGTACACATTAATCTTATAAAGTAATCTAACACCCAAATGTGGTTCATCTTATGAATCACATCTCATTCAATTTTAAAGTCTAATTTTTTAGCAACAAGTATCAAGTGTCCAAATACAAAACTCTAAATCAGCCTTAAAAAATAAGAACACATTTACCATCTTACAAACTATTTCCACTCATTTCCCACTCACTGAGTTATCCTTAAAAATGATCAATATGCCAAGATTCTAGCTGACTTGTTTGGCATAAACTATTACTTGGGTGGATGGATGATATTTTCTCTCAAATATCAAACCAATCCATTATCAAGGGTACCTGGATGTTTTTTTAAGAGATTGGCTTAGATATAGAATGTACAAATCACTCATTTCCATTTTTATTCCTGAGATGATGCAAATTCTTGCTTCTGCCCTTAGAAGATGACCCTGAATGTGATGCTTACTGTATCACCACAGAGGCTTTTCCTGTCAAGGGCAGTTTATGGGGACTTACTGGTATCCACAACATTTGAATTGATAGCATCATTTTCTCCTAGGTAAAATGGGGATAACAATTCTTAACTTTCCATCAGGATTATGGGATTGAAGATACCATGTGAAAACACTTAACATTATCTGGGAAATAAAAGATCTGAATCAAATGTTAGATTATTTTTACTGAGTTGTACTATCTGTTTTATTCATAAACTGATACCTACAACAACTTTACAGGTTTAGGCACAGGTAGATGGAGTACCACATCCTTGATACGATTTCTGGAATACTGAAAAGCTCTAGAAAATGTTCAGAAATCACTTCCTGACATACTGGCCTAATGTCTCTATTCCCACCATCACTGTGTTCTTTCTTTACCTTAAAGTTCATTGTTGAAATGTAAACACCATTAGGAAGATTAATCTACAGTTACCTTTTGATGTGAGTGGATTTATCAGAGACCTTTTCCATGGGATTTGATTAGGAAAAAAGTAAAGACAAAGAGAAGTTTAAGGCACTGGGATTCAAGACCTGGGGGTTAGAGAAAAGTATGTGGTGGAGGGGGGGTTAAAACAGCAATGCCTTGAAGGATATACAGGTGAAAGGGTGCCTTGAGGTATCTCCTTCTACATCTGGCCACTGAACTGGGGCACCAAACCCAGTTGCCTATCAGAATCACCGAAGCTTTTACAAAATACCAAACCTAGGACCCATACCTCGAAGATTAGGATTTAATCATTTGGGGAAGGCATCTTTGGTTTTAAGAACTCAGATAATTTAAATGCTCAGTTGAACTGAAAACCACAGAGTTGGAACAAATAGGGGCATGGGAAACGTTTTTATCCAGTCCTCCCTAACCTAGACACAGGTTCTGATTGAATTAACCACTTAAAATCCAACCTCTTAAAAAAGGATTTGTTATTGGTTTAATTATTTTTAAGACCAGCTTTTTAAAAAACAAAATGTGAGGCCATAATATTTGACTCAATCTTGACATTTTGTTAAAGGCATAAAGTTTTAATAATAACTAAGAGGGGCTCCTGGGTGGCTCAGTTGGTTGGACAACTAACTCTTGGTTTTGGCTCAGGTTTTGATCTCTGGGTTGTGGGATTGAGTCCTGTGTCAAGCTCCACTCTTAGTGGGAGTCTGCTTAGGATTCTCTCCATTTCCCTCTGCTCCTCCCCATTCTCAAAAAAAACACAAAAAACAAAAAAAACCCCAAGAGATTCTAGGATCAGTTCAACAATCATCAGTGCAAGGTAGAAAATTTTGCATTGTTATTATCCTTATAGTTCTTGAGTATAGTAAGCAAGCTTCCTGTTATTCTCTCTTCATTTCTCAAAGGAAGAGAATCATAATAAATCTTCAAGAAATTCCCCAAATAAATAATTCAATTAATTAACTGTTGTTTGTTGCTTTATAATGTGTAATGCAACTGTTTATATATCACAGTGATTGGGTAGATGTTATTATTATTATTATCATTATTATCATTTTTCCCACTTGCAGAGGAGTAAACAAAGGCTTAGAGATTTTGACTTGCTTAGTTACATGCAGATTTAAATGCAGAGCTAGGACTGGACCCAGGTTTTGATGTTAAAATTTGCATCCTTTCCACAAATTCGTTATTTTGAATTTCATTCTGTGTTTCTGGATGTTTAGCAGTATCTTGTTAATTTTTTTGGCTTCAATCATTTTTTCTGTAATAGCTAGGGATTTTGAGGATTTATGGCATAAAAATCCCAAAGCTGTAGGGTTTTTTTCTCTGTCTCTTTCATTTTAGAATATCAGAAATCAGAGTGTGCTAACAAAAAGGTGATCCTAAATCCTGATTCAGCCTGGGATGGTCTTTGTTTATGCTTTTATCCTGGAGTAATTACTAATCATTCCCCCTTCACTCTCCAAAGGGTCTCAATTAGGATGGTAAATTATATGATCACCCTTCCTAATGAGCATGTATCAAGCTTCCTCTCTTTATTTTGCAGAAATAAATTATTTATTTGGCTGGGTTTTCTTTCAATGCAATAGTCAAGTTTTCATAGTTCCTTGATCCTTCCCCCCACCCCTACCACGTTAGAGCTTCACTGAGATTTGAATATGTAGTGCATATAGAATAATGGTGATGATAATACTAATAATTTGCATTACTAATCATTGATTTATCTAAGCACCAGGTTACATGCTTTATACCCATTATCTCATTTAATACTTATGAAAACTTGTGAGGTAGGTACTAGTGTTCTCTTCATTTAACAGTTGAGCAAACTGAAGTATAGAGATACCAAGTAACTTGCCCTGGGCTCAGGGTTGATTGACAATCAGGACTTTAGCTCATATGTGACTTCAAAGTCTAAACTCTAAATCAATACACTAAAATCCAGGGCCCTCTTACCCATTCTACAAGACTATAGGAACCATCTTTTTCTATAGCCACAGAGCAAAAGTTCTTATACCAGATTATTTGCCAGATGAAATAGGGAATAAAGGAGTGTAAGAAGAGGAAAGCGTTATATTCAATATACTATTGGAAACTTTAAATCTCCATATATAGTTGTGTCTATAGTCACAGGAATATCTGTAAAGAATATAAAAATTTTTGCTTAAAATCTCAATCTTTTTTCTAGTGTAGACTAAATATGAGGAAGATCGATGTTTTACTTTTCATCCATATGTTTTAAAGTAGCCTGAACCATTTAAAGTCAGCAAATTGGCCAGTAATTTGATAACATAACATTTTGAGTTGAGGCTAGGCCTATGTTTGATTATTCATGTGAACTTACTGTAAGAAAGGGACCAAAGGACTGAGTGTAAACAAATGGTGCACGGCATGGATAGCCAGATTTGTCACAAGGTTGAATCACTATAGGTAGGCAAATATACAGCAGAGAGATGGAATTTTTACCAAACTATTTGCCCCTGAGCAGAAGTGCTAGAAAATGATAGAATTTTAACAATGGGAATGGGGAAGGGATCTCTAAAATTCTATCTCATAGTACCCCTACATGTAAAAGAAAATCAAAATAGTATGACCGAATCAATATTGTAAATCCGAGTAGAGTTATTTAGTGCTCAGGCTGATGGACCCTTACTAGATATTAGGAATTTAGGAATACTGAATGTGAACCTTGCCCTTAGCGAGGCCAGAGTAGTAGTGAATAGGAAAGACAAAATCAAATAAATGTGTTTTTGATAATTTTGAAAAGTTTGAGGCCATATTTTTTGGGGCGGGATGTTGAGAAAGCTTTCTGAATGTATAGGACTAAACAATTACAAAGATGAAGGGTGTTTGCTTTGCAGACTGAAGGAATGTGGCCATACTGGAAAGTGATAAAGGGTCATTAATGTGTCAGTGGCCAAAAGAAGGCAGCTTTTGGGTCTGTGCAGGGGGCTAACCTAATGGTGGCAGTGTAGTGGTTGGAAAGAACACAGATAGGCAATGTCAATAGTAAAATTATTTGAGGCCAGCCCTGAAGACTAAGTAATAAAGCAGGAAATGGTGACAAGATCCATATGGTGAATGTGAAATGTTCCTGTTGTAGATACTGAAGACTCTGAAGGGGCTGGAAGACAACCTGAAGGTATAACTTGAACAGACCTAGATCAAGAGATTTTATACAGGGTGCTCCAGAAGGAGAATGTAGAAGAAAGACGAATATGGAAGTGCCTGAGATTAGGAACAAAGCAGATGTACGGCCTTTATGTAAGTTAGCACAAATCTAACTCTTCTTTTTACAGAGGTGAAATAGAAAGCAGATTTTCTTCTATTCAGCCAAGCTGAACACTAATAAAATTGGCCAGCATGAATGCAGAAATAGATCATCCCAAACATGATTAATGTGCACATGTAACAAAGTTTCTGAAAACAGGTACAAAGTATATTTTTTCTACTATCACATAGATTCTATAATATTTCCATAATTTGAGGTTTCAAGAGTAAGAAAAAAAAACCCAGCTATAAATGTTGACTTCTCTAAAGAGCAGTCATTATAAATATATTTGGCAAGAAAAAAAATTTGAAAGGATTAATTGAAAGTGAAAAAAAGTAATTTTTAAAATTTCCTTATTTTTCTTTTTAAAAATTATAATTAAGACTATACTTTTTGAGCAGTTTAAGGTTCACAGCAAAATTAAGAAGAAAGTATAGAAATTCCCCACATACCTTTTGCCCCCATGTGTGCATAGCCTCCCTCATTATCAACATCCCCCGCCAGAGTGGTACATTTGTTACAAGTGATGAATCTACAGTGACACATCACAATCACCCAAATTCATAGATTACATTAAAATTCACTCTGGCTATTGTATATTTTATGGTTTGGACAACTGTATAATGGCATGTATCCACCATGATAGTATCATACAGAGTAGTCTCACTGTTCTAAAAATCCTTTGTGCTCCATCTAGTCATCCTTCTCCCCCACTCCCAACAAATGATTTTTTTACTGTCTCCATAGTTTTTGGTTTTTCAGATTGGAAATATAGTTGAAATTCTATAGTATGTAGCCTTTTTGGACTGACTTTTTTCACTTGGCAATATGCATTTTTCCTTTTTGTCTTTTCATGGCTTGATAGCTCATTTCTTTTTAGCACTAAATAATATTCCGTTGTCTGGAAGTACCACAGTTTATTAATCAATTCATCTACTGAAGGATATCTTGGTTGCTCCCAAGTTTTGGCAATTTGAAGGAAACTGCTATGAACATCTATGTGTAGGTTTTTGTGTGGACATTAGTTTTCAACTTCTCTGAGTAAATGCCAAGGAGCATGATTGCTGGATCATATGATAAGAGTATGTTTAGTTTATAGGAAACTGCCAGTCTTCCAAAGTGGCTGTGTCATTTTGTATTCTCACCGATAATGAATGGGAATTCCTATTGCTCCACATCTTCACCAGCATTTGTTGTCAGTGTTCTGGATTTTGGCTATTCTAATAGGTAGCTCATTGCTGTTTTAATTTGCATTTCCCTGATGACATACGATGTGGAGCATCTTTCCATGTGCTTGTTTGCCATCTGTATATCTTCATTGGTGAGGTGTCCATTAAAGTCTTTGGCCCATTTTTAAATTGTGCTGTTTACTTTCTTATTGATGAATTTTAAGAGATTTTGTATATTTTGGATAATAGTCCTTTATCAGATGTGTCTTTTGCAAATAATTTCTCCTAGACTGTGCCTTTTCTCATTCTTTTGATATTGCAAGAGCAGAAGTTTTTAATTTTTTTTAAGATTTATTTACTTATTAGAGAGAGAGAGAGCCTGGGTGGAAGGGCAGAGGGATAATCCCAAGCAGACTCCCCGCTGAGCAAGGAGCCTGACATGGGCCTCTATACCAGAACCGTGAGATTATGACCTGAGCCAAAATCAAGAGTTTGATGCTTAACTGACTGAGCTACTGAGGCACCCCCAGAAGTTTTTAATTTTTTTAACGATTTTATTTATTTATTTATTTGAGAGTGAGAGAGAGTGGGCAAGAGAGAGATCACAAGTGTGGGGGAGGGGCAGAGGGAGAAGTACAAGCAGACTCCCTGCTGAACAGGGATCTGACATGGGGCTAAATCCCAGGAGCTCAGGATCATGGCCTGAGCAGAAGGCAGAAGCTTAACCAACTAAGCCACCCAGGCACCCCAGAAGTCTTTAATCTTAGTGAAGTCCAGCTTATCAATTATTTCTCTCATGAATTTTTCCTTTGGTTTTATCTAGAAAGTCACTACCATACCCAAGGTCATCTAGATGTTTTCCTATGCTATCTTCTAGAATTTTTATAATTTTGCATTTTACATTAAGGTCTGTGATCCATTTTGAGTTAATTTTTTTGAAGGGTATACAGATTGTGTTTAGATTCACTCTTTTGCCTGTGGATGCCCAGTTGTTCCAGTGTCATTTTTTGAAAAGACTAACTTTGCTCCATTGTATTGTCTTAGCTCCTTTGCCAAAAACCAGGTAAATATATTTATGTGGGTCTATTTCTGGACTCTCTGTTCTGTTATTTTTCTTTGCCATTAGAATTTAGTAGGCTTATAAAATTTTTAAATGTGTTTTTATTAAAATAAATCTGCAGTATTTTCTTCTGTATATTAAAGGCCAAGTTAGTAGTTACAATGGTAATAAAAAGCCCATGGGTGTGAATATAACTCTCCTTGGAAGGTTGCTAAGATATTAGAAAACCTATCTACCAAAGGAGAGCCACAGAAGACTTAATCAAATTGTGGTGTTCTCTCAACTCATATGGTCTTTCTTCTCTCGCTTCCATTCCCAGCTTTGTTCCTTTCCCAAGGTAGGAATGGTTCTTAGGACCTTTGCCTAAATGTCCTTAAGCCCTACTTAAGCTATGGACCCTCCCTCACTTCTGTTTCTTCTTTCTGCCTTCAACAGAAATACCCAGCTCATTTATCTTCCCTGGGGGGTCTATGTTCTTTCCTGTGGAGATGGTAATGGATGAACAGCCTCAATGTGTGTGCAGACAGTATTGGTGCTCTGTCCAGGTCCCCTTCAATTCTTTGTTCCTATTTTGAGGGCCCTCCTGGCTTTGTGTGCTTTAGCTTTCAATAGCTAGTGTCTATTACTTTGGGAACCTCTTTACCCATAAGAATCTAGGGATTTAATCCTTCTGGAGTAGGCTTTAAAGAACAGCTGAGGAGTGTAAGATTTTGAAAGTCCAAATTTGTCACTTTGGATCAGAGACAATACTGAGACAAGCCTATTTTTCAGGGTTTCCCTGTTGAATCAGGCTAGAGCATATTTGGTCTCCTCTCTGTTCCTCTTTTTCTTTCCTCCCCCCCACCCTAACTGATATCCCCTGAAATGTATACAGGTCTTCCACATGAATCCTTGTCAGGGCCTGCTTTTGGCATACCTGACCTGAGATAGCGTGTTACCTGTTTTAGAATTATTTATATTTTAGCAATGATTACTGAAGACATGATGCTTTAGCTCAAAGGACTTACTTTCTAATGATGGATAGCATGCCCATGTAAGACAGGGGTGTGTGTGAGTATGTGCCTATAAATAGTGCCCTTAAAGTGTGTAGGTGACCACCTAATTGTCTAGGCATAAGGCAAGATTTAGTTATAGGTATGGACTAAATTGTATCTTTAACTCTAAGTTCCTGTTTTTCTCATCTATAAATTGGGAAAAATCTCTTAATAACTTCTTCATGGGGTTGTTGTGAAATCTCAATAAGATAATAAAATTACTTAAAGCTTAGCCTGAGCTTAACACATAGTAATTGTTCATTAGCATTTGCTAATTTCCTGTGAAGTAAATTTTATATGGGCTAAAATTAAAACTTGAAATTAAATCATACTGAAATGTATTTAAATTATAGCTTACCACTTTATTAAAGTATGACTTTGAGTAAGTACTTTACCTTCTCCAAATATCTCAGTTACCATTGTCTATAGAGTGAAAGTCCTCAAATCAGGGAAATTCAGTTTGAAATAGACCAATGAGTAGAATTATAAGTAGCAGATTTGTAACAAAATATAAATTAATTTTGTTTAAAGATAGAGGTCTTAAAATTAATGATTCACAAAATATAGTAATTGTTGGTGGTAAATCACAATGTGTATTTTATGGTATTGTTTGTAAAGTCAAGACCTGCCAGTTAGATATTAAAAGTGTCGAATTTACCTTTTACTGGGCCTCTGTCTTAGGACAACTGGTTAGCTTCATTAATAAGGACATTAATGAGACTAAGTTTATTCATTTGATCTCAGTGTGGGCCAGTGAGCTTTGCTCTCTTCATGATCACAGACTGACTTTTAATCCTTGCCAGTCATTATGTGGATTTGTAATGCTCAAAATGAGAACACTAATGAAACTGGTCAGTATGAACACACTGGTACAAATCCCAAAAGGCCATTTCTATGTGTGTCTATGTATATATGTATGTATATAATATAGCACATCAGAGTAGGTCCAAAGGATCCAAGGAGAATTAGGCAAGGCTGAGGTTGTTAGTATAGCTATGAAATTCACTATAAACTCACTGCAAAGTCATGACACTGAGGAAGATACTCAAAGGGCACATATAGCTTTAAATGAGAAGATTCATTTTCTGAGAAGAAGGACGGCATGATTTTTATTTGATCTCTTTGGACCTTCATTCTGTATTCATAAAATAAGGGTAATAATACCTTTTCCTCATATATTAAATTCCATCATTTGTTTAAGGAAAAATGGGAAGAAAAATCTTTTGGGTTCTTTAGAAGAAAGGTACAATATTCAGCTAAGTGGGTTGATTATTTTTATGACTTTCTTCAGAAAACCCTTAAATATAAATTAATTGTAAGAATAGGGAAAGTATATTTTGCTGTGAGATCGAAAATAACAGAGATAATCAAAGTTGATTTGAAAGTTGCCAAACACAGCTAAAAGAGTCATATAACTCCTTGGTGCCTAAGTAGGTTGAGACTAGAGGAACTCAAGGACTATTCTAGTGCCATAATTCACTATTCTATTATCCTGTGGTTTCACACACACATGGAGTGCCATGTCTCAAATGGCAATAATTAGGCCCTTCTTCTGTAAATGACTGTTCTTTCTACCTACCTCCTTCTAATGAAATTAGTTCTTGATCTTGATTATTGGCCTCTTCTATAGGTTCTTTCATATAGAATTTATAACTTCTATGTCATGAAACCTTATCAAACCAAAATGGCCCATTTTCTAGTAACTGGGAGATTATCTTTATTTTTAGAAAATTTTCCACCATCAGATTTGCCTAATATATTTCTTCAGTGTGCAACTTTACTTGCCAAGGGAGTACTGATACTATGGGAAATTTGAAATTTTATTCTCCTGAATGCAGTTGATAAGAACAAGATCATAAACAGAGAACAGGTTCATTGGTCTTTTGAACTCTCAAAAATTATGGGCACAAGAAACTGGAAAAAATCAAACACTGGTTCATGTTTCTAGTGAGGCCAAGAAGCCCAAAATGGAGCAAATATGTCAGATGAGGTAAAGGGATTGACAGTTCACATGCTGCAGAATCCCTTTTGCACTTTTCTTCCTCATCTAAGTAAATGACACTTGTTAATGACTAGACCTTGTGGGAGAATATTCAGGTGAATCTGGCCTCAAGATAGCTGCCATTTTCAGATGGTTGGTCTTATGATGGCCATGGCCACAGTCCTGAGACCATTTTGAAAGAGAAATCTAGTGGCTTTCTCCATTGCTTACTTCTTTCTAAAATCAAGTATAGCATCTGACTAGAAATAAGTTAGCCCATGAAGCATTGCCAGTGCTGTAGATAGTATTGTGAACAATGAGAAACTTTAGCAGAATATAGAAAGGAAAAAAAAGTTTTGGATTTCTTATTTCTATTATCTTTGTTTCTAGGTTTGTTTTTTATGTTTTTTTTTAATTTTAATTTAGAGATAGAAACATACTTTCTTAGTTTAATGGTGTTTTATTGGACACAGCAATAACCACAATTGCCAAGTAGCTGGAAAAATGGTTTCTCAAATGGAAGGAACTGTTATTAATTCCCAAGATAGAAGTGTGGTAAATTCAATGGAATTAGTTTGTAAATTTGACTTGGTAATGAACCACTAAGGGAAAAAAAATGCCAGAAATTTCCCCTAAATCAATAGCCAACATTGGATACTTGAAATGCCATGACACTTTCACAAAACAATTTAAGTAGATGATGGAAATAATAGTCAATTGTATCATAAGATTTGACAAAGAGAGCTACAACTATTGGGTCTTGAAAATATAAACAGAATATAAAGTCAGGAAAAAGTTCTTATAAAATTTGGGAAATAAAGACCTTTTGTGTTTGGCCTGGAAATCTTAGGTTTTACAGAGGAAAATTCATGAATCCCAGTGGATAGCCCATATTTTTTCAGTCCAAATCTTATTTCTCATCTGGAGTACTCAGTAACCAGGAAAGGACAATCTCATTTTCTGAATGAGAAAGAAAATAGAAGTGAGTTTAGAACAAGATAAGAACCAGTAGAAAAAGAAATAAGCATGAGAGGTATTTGTAACATTACACCAACAGGGCTGCATAGAGAGGAGAACTACAAGAGTACAGAAAGTATCCACCAATGCCTATTTGGGGATACTTAGTACTTGAACTTGCACAATAAAATAATGATCAAGATAACTTTTAGAGAAATAAAAACGCTAAGCTATAAACATACAATAGACTTAGAAATGTAATTGAAGTTTTGTGGTATGAAATTAAATGACAAACTATAAGCTATTATAGTTGGAAAGCTAAGACATGTGTACATATATATGGCTTATTACATGTATATCATATGATGTATGTGTGTGTATATGTGTATATATATGTATATCACCTCTCCAATTTTTTAAAATATTTATTTATTTATTTTAGAGAGAGAGAGTGAGTGAGTGTGACAGAGGGGCAGAGGGTTAGAGTCTTAGGGCAGATTCCCCGCTGAACATGAAACCTGACTGGGGGCTCGATCTCATGATGCTGAGATCACGACCTGAGCCAAAACCAAGAGTTGGACGCTTAACTGACTGTGCCACCCAGGGCACCCCATCTCTCCCATTTTTAATAAATTGAATATCCAATTTCCCCATTCTCCATCTATTTTTCTTTTTTAATTCCTATTACCAAATGAAATATAGCATTATCATCTGGTGTTGTGGACTCTTCGGTTCTGTAATACCTTCTTTATAGAGCTGAGAGAAAAATGTAGCCTCTGTCCTCATGGTAGACAAACAAATATACAATAGTAATTTCTCCTGTGGGTCATCTTTTTGGTGATGACAGCTAAAAGTTCCTGCCTTTGTTAGCTTGTTTGAAATATGTATGTCATTGCCATTCAATTATATAAGGAGAGTTGTAGAGGAAATAGAATTGAAGCTGCACTTTGCAGCAAGAAGAGAAGCTAGGTGGGAAACACTGTGTCCTCGAAAAGCATGGCTTTGGTAGAAACGTAGACCTGGGAGTTAAAGCAGGGCCAGTGATCTACATAGACCTGGAAGACAAAGTAAAGAGGGAGTGCTCTCAGGCGATGCATAGATCACTGCCAATTTATACTCTTAAAGCATTTTAATACAAGGGAACATTTGATTTCAAAGGCTCAGGGAACACTTCCACTTTGGTTCCTTGCCCATTTAGCAGTTTAGGATTACCATTTGTGTACTAGATAGATTGTGAAGTTGGAAGTTCCTATTATATTTGTTTTATATGTGTTTGCTAAGGTAAATGTTTAATAAGCAATCACAGGTCAGTTATGGGTGCCTTTTTTTTTTTTTATACTGATGTGGTTGTGAGCCGCTCTGTGAGAAGAACAAAACATATGCAAGAGGTTTCAAAATGAGTTTCATTGCTTCATTAAAGTTTTTACAGGGTTTTCCTCCAATGCTACGCAATGAAATAAAAGGGGATGCTTGCCTTCAAAGAAGGATATGGTCACTTCCTTTCCCCAATTTTCTTTGTCTAATTCTTGTTATCCATATTTTCTTCCAAGATAAAGCCTCTTCCTTTTCATATGTATTGCTTGGTATCTGTCAGTTGAATCACATTAAATTAAGGGGTTCCTTTGCCTTGGATTAAAACAACAAAAATGGACAAGTGGGCTTTGGGGATTTTCTATTCCCATACCCAAACCCTTTTTCTAATAACAAAGGATGGTATCTTCTTTTGAAGATGTTTGTGTGTTTTTCATTAAGCTTTTGCCCCTTCTCTCCCACAATTAACCACTTTGGCTAGACCTTATTTACTGTGTCAGTTACTGATGATTTAGATGTTCTTTTTACATCTTTATTCTAATGGAGTCTATTTCTTTCATTTTTATTGAAGTATAATTGACATGTAATATCCTATTAGTATCAGGCATATATCATAGTGAGCTGATATTTTATACATTTATTTATTTTTTTTTTAAATTTTTTAAAGATTTTATTTATTTATTTGACAGAGAGAGATACAGCGAGAGAGGGAACACAAGCAGGGGGAGTGGGAGAGGGAGAAGCAGGCTTCCCGCAGAGCAGGGAGCCCGATGTGGGACTCGATCCCAGGATCCTGGGATCATGACCTGAGCCGAAGGCAGTCGCTCAACCGACTGAGCCACACAGTGCCCCTTTTTATACATTTAGAAATGATCTCTATGATAAGTCTAGTTACCATCTGTCACCATACAAAGTTATTACAATATTATTGACTATACTCCCTACACTGTACAACCCCATGATTTATTTACTTTATAACTGTAAGTTTGTACACCTTAATCTCCTTCACCTATTTTGCCTGTCCCCCTCTCCTTCCCCACTCTGGTAATCAACAGTTTGTTTCTGGTATCTATGAATCTGTTCCTATTTTGTTTTGTTTGTTTTGTTTTTTAAATTCCCCCACATAAGTGAAATTATGTGTTATTTGTCTTATTCTGTAGGACTTATTTCACTTAGCATAATACCCTTCAGGTCCATCCATGTTGTTGCAAATGATAAGATTTCGTTCCTTTTTGGCTGAGTAGTATTTCGGTGTGAGTGTATGTGTGTGTGTGTACACCATTTTTCTTATCCGCTCATCTATGGATGCTTAGGTTGTTTCCTTATCTTGGCTATTGTAAATAATGCTGCAATAAACATAGGGGTTCTTATATCTCTTCAGATTCTTTAAATAAATACTGAGAAGTGGAGTTGTTTGATACTGTGGTAGTTTTATTTTTAACTTTTTGATGAAATTTCATAATTTTCTATGGTGGCTACACCAATTTACATTCCCACCAACAGTTCTCTTCACATCCTTTATTTAAATAAATACTGAGAAGTGGGGTTGTTTGATAGTATGGTATTTTTATTTTTAACTTTTTGAGGAAATTTCATAATTTTCTATAGTGGCTACACCAATTTTCATTCCCACCAACATTTTTCTTCACATCCTCACCAACATTTGCTTTTTTATCTTTTTGATAATAGCCAATCTGACCAGTGTGAGGTGATAGCCCATTGTGGTTTTGATGTGCATTTCCCTCATGATTAGTGATGTTGAGTGTTTTTCATATGCCTATTGGTCGTCTGTACGTACTCTTTGGAAAAATGTATATTCAAGTCCTCTATCCATTTTTTTTTTAATTTTATTTTATTATGTTATGTTAATCACCATATATTACATCATTAGTTTTGATATAGTGTTCCATGAGTCATTGTTTGCGTATAACGCCCAGTGCTCCATTCAGTATGTACCCTCTTTAATACCCATCACCAGGTTAAACCATCTCCCCACCCCCCTCCCCTCTAGAACCCGGGTTGTTTGAGTTTTCTTTTATATTAAGTCATGTAAATTCCTTATATATTTTGGATATTAATCCCTAATTGAAATTCTGATTTGCAAATACTTTCTCCCACTCGGTAGGTTGCTTTTTCATTTTGTTGATGATTTATTTTGCTGTGCAAATGCTTTTTTAATAAATAAATATTAATTTTGCTGTGCAAATGCTTTTTAAATAAATATATATATATAGCCCTAAAAAAAAGTTTTTTACAAAAAACTATTACAACTAAAAAAAAATGAATTCCATAAAGTTCCAGGATATGAAATTAACATTCAGAAATCAGTTGGATTTACGTACACTAATAATGAGCTATCAGAAAGGGAAATTAAGAAAACAGTCCTATATATATATATATACATATATATATATATATATACTTATTTTTGCTTTTGTTGTCCTTGCCTGAGGAGATCGGTTCAAAAAAATATTACTAAGACCAGTGTCAAAGAGCTTACTTCTTATGTTTGTTTGTTTGTTTTAGGAGTTTTATGGTTTCAGGTATTATATTCAAGACTTTAATCCATTTTGAATTTATTTCTGTATATGACATAAGATAGTGATCCAGTTTCATTCTTTTGCACATAGCTGTCCAGTTTTCTGCAACACCATTTGTTAAGCACACTGTCTCTTCCTCATTATATAGTTTTGCTTCCTGTGTCATAGATTAATTGACCATATATATGTATGGGTTTATTTCCGGGCTATCTATTCTAATCCATTGATCTATTTGTCTATTGTCATGATTATACCATATTGTTTTGATTACTATAACTTTGTAGTATAGTTTGAGATCAGGAACATGATACCTCCAGCTCTGTTCTTCTCAAAATTGCTTTGGCTATTCTGGGTCTTTTGTGGTTCCATACAAATTTTAGGATTATTTGTTCCAGTTCTGCGAAAAATTCCATTGGTATTTTGATGAGGATTGCATTGAATCTGTAGATTACTTTGGATAGTATGATATCTTAACAATGTTAATTCTTCCAATCCATAAACATGGTATATTTTTCCATTTATTTGTGTCGTCTTCAATTTTTTTCATCAGGTCTTATAGTTTTCAGGGTATGGGTCCCCCTTTGGTTAAAATTATTCCTAGATATTTTATTCTTTTTGTATGAGTTATAAATGGGACTGTTTTCTTAATTTCCCTTTCTGATAGCTCATTATTAGTGTACGTAAATCCAACTGATTTCTGAATGTTAATTTCATATCCTGGAACTTTATGGAATTCATTTTTTTTTTAGTTGTAATAGTTTTTTGTAAAAAACTTTTTTTTTTTTTTTAGGGTTTTCTATATATGGTGTCATGTGACAGTTTTACTTTTCCTTTCCAATTTGGATGATTTTTATTTCTCTTTCTTGCCTGATTCTCTGGCTGGGATTTCCAATACTATGTTGATAAAAGTGGTAATGGTAGGCATTTTTGTCTTGTTCCTGATCTTAAAAAAAAAGCTTTCAGTTTGTCACCATTGAGTATAATGTTGGCTCTGGATTTGTTATATATGGCCTTTATTATATTGTGGTATACTTCTTTTATACCCACTTTGTTGAGAGTTTTTAGTATAAATGAATGTTGAGTTTTTTCAAATGCTTTTTCTCTATCTTGAGATGATCATAGGATTTTTATCCTTTCTTTTGTTAATGTGGTGTATTACATTGACTGATTTGTGGATGTTGAGCCATTGTTGCATCCCTGGGATAAATCTCACTTGATCATGGTGTATAATACTTCTACTATATTGTTGAATTTAATTTGCTAATGTTTGGTTGAGGGTTTTGCATCTATATTCATCAGGGATATTGGCCTGTAGTTTTCTTTTTTTGTGGTGTCTGTATGGTTTTGGTATTAGGGTGATGCTGGCCTCATAAAATGAGTTTGGAGTATTCCTTCCTCTTTAAGTTTTTGGAATAATTTGAGAAGAATAGATACTCTTATTTAAATGATTGTAAAAAGTCATCTGTGAAGCCATGTGGTCCTGGACTTTTAATTTTGGGGTGTTTTTAAATTACTGATTCAATTTCATTGCTTCTGTGTGGCTGATTCAGATTTTTTTCATCATGATTCAGTACTGGAAGGTTGTGTGCTTTTAGGAATTTATCCATTTTTTCTATATTTTCCAATTTGTTGTCATATAATTGTTCATAATGGTCCTTTATGATATTTTATATTTCTGTGTGTCAGTTGTAACTTCTCTCATATCTGATTTTATTTATTTGGGTCCTCTCTTTCTTTTTTCTTGATGAGTCTGGCTATGGGTTTATTGATTTTATTTATCTTTTCAAAGAATGAGCATTTAGTTTTATTGATCTTTTCTAATTTTTTTAGTCTGTATTTTATTTATTTCTGCTTTGATCTTTATTATTTCCATCATTCTACTAACTTTGGGTTTTATTCTTCTTTTTCTAGTTCCTTTAGGTATAGTTAGATTGTTGATTTAAGATTTTTCTTGGTTCTTAAGGTAGGCCTGTACTACTGTAAACTTCCCTCATAGACCTGCTTTTGCTGCATCCCATAGGTTTTGGAACATTGTGTTTCCATTTTCATTTGCCTCCATGTATTTTTTTATTCTCTCTTTGATTAAACTTTGGTTGTTTACTAATAAGTTGTTTAGTCTCCATACATTTGTGTTTTCTCCAGTTTTTATCTTATAATTGATTTTTAGTTTCTTATGTGGTCAGAAAAAGTGAATGATATTTCAATCTTCTTAAATTTATTGGACAGTTTTTGCAGTCTAACACATGATCTATACTGTGCACTTAAAAAGAATGTGTATTCTATTATTTTTCGATGGAATCTTCTGTATATATTTGTTAAGTCTGTCTGGTATAATGTGTCATTCAAAGCCACTATTTTCTTATTGGTTCTCTATCTGAATGTTCTATCCATTAACATAGTCAAGTGTTAAGGTCCCTTGTTGTTATCGTAATACTGTCAGTTTCTCCCTTTATGTCTGCTAATATTTGCTTTCTATATTTAGGTGCGACCATGTTGTCTGCATGCATATTTACAATTTTGTATTCTCTTGTTGGATCGATCCCTTTATCATTATGTAAATCCCTCAACTTCTCTTTGTTTAAAAGTTTACTTTGTCTGATATAAATATTGCTACCCAGCTTTTTTTTTAATCTTCCATTTGCAAGAAATATCCTTTTCTATCCCTTCACTTTTGGTTTATATGTGTTTTTAGGTCTGAAGTGAGTCTCCTATAGAGAGCATATAGATGGGTCTTTTATTTTAATCCATTCAGTCACCCTATGTCTTTTGATTGAAGCATTTAGATCATTTACATTTAAAGTAATTGTTGATAGATATATACTTATTGACATTTTGTTGATTGTTTTCTGGTTGCTTTTGTAGTTCTTTTCTGTTTTTCTTCTTATCTTGCTCTCTTCCCTTGTGATTGATGACTTTCTTCAGTGTTATGCTTGGATTCCTTTCTCTTTATATTTTGTGTACCTATTATAGGTTTTTGGTTTATGGTTGCCATGAGGTTCAAATATAACATTCTGTGAATCTATACTAAGTTGATGGTCACTTAAGTTTGAACACATTCTAAAAGCACTATGTTTTTTCTTATCCTTCTCCATGTTTTATGTATATGATGTCATATATATATCATTTTATTTTGTGTATCCTAAGCTACTTTCTGAGATATAATTGATTTTACTATTTTTGTCTTTTAACCTTCATACTAGCTTTTTAAAAAAATTATTTATTTGTTTTAGAGAGAGAGAGAACATGTGAGTAGGGGGAGGGGCAGAGGGAGAGGGAAAGAGAATGTCAAGAAGACTCTCCACTGAGTACAGAATCTGACACAGGGCTTGATCTCATGATGCTGGGATCATAACCTGAGCCAAAATCAAGTGTCAGATGCTCAACTGATTGAGCCACCCAGGCTCCCCAACCTTCATACTAGCTTTACTAGTGATTGATCTACTACTTTCACTATACATTTACTTTTTCAGTGAAATTTTTTCCTTTCATAATTTTCTTACTTTTAACTATGGTCTATTTTTTTTTTTAAAGAAATCCCTTTAACATTTATATAATCCCTATAACATGCTGGGTTAGTGATGATGAACTCCTTTAACTTTTGTTCATTTGGGAAACTTTATCTCTCCTTCAGTTCTGAATGATAACCTTGCTAGATAGTGTATTCTTGGTTGTAGGTTTTTTCCTTTAAGCACCTTGAATATATCATGCCACTCACTCTGACCTGCAAAATTTCTGCTGGATATTCAGCTGAGAGCCTAATGGGGTTTCCCTAGTGTGTAACTAGTTGCTTTTATCTTGCTTATTTTAAGGTTCTCTCTTTATCTTTAATTTTTGACATTTTATTTTATTTTATTTTATTTTATTTTATTTATTTTATTTTTTTAGACAAAAAGAAAGCCTTTATTCACTCTATTTGGGCATTTGAATAGGCTCTTTGAAGACTACAAACTTGGTAAACAAATCCAAACTCTGTTTATTATGCAAAGAGGGCAATAAATTATGGAGAAATGGCTTCCTCATTAATTTTGTAACTCATATATCAGTGATCAGGTTCTTTGAAGATGGATTATTGGCCATTTGACTGTTGTTGACTGTGTCTACTCATTGAGCCATGTTTGCGGCCAAAGAATTTTTGGGAAAGAATGGTAAAGTAAGAGAAAAGGCAATGTGTTTTTCTGGAAAGGAATAGCTGGTGACTGGGGTAATGAGAAGAAAGACCCTTATGATATGATAGCGATGACTTTTCCTATAGTTTGGAAGTCCTTCCCACTCTACACATTTCATACAAAATATTTTCCACTTCAGTCAAACAATATTTGATATGAATATGATTTAATAATAGGCTTAATTACATACAAAGGGTCTGTGGATTGGCTACACTATTTTTTTTAACATATAATGTATTATTTGTTTCAGAGGTACAGGTCTGTGATTCATCAGTCTTACCCAATTCACAGTGCTCACCATAGCACATACTCTCCCCAATGCCTAGCACCCAGCCACCCCATCCCTCCCACCCCCACCATTCCAGCAACTCTCAGTTTGTTTTGTAAGGTTAAGAATTTCTCATATCAGTGACATCATATGATACATGTCTCTCCCTGATTGACTTATTTCACTTAGCATAATACCTCTAGTTCCATCGATGTCATTGCAAATGGCAAGATTTCGGTTTTTTCCTGCTGGCTGAATAATATTCCATTTTATATATATACCACATCTTCTTTATCCATTCATCTGTTGATGGACATCTTGGCTCTTTCCAGAGTTTGGCTATTGTGGACATTGCTGCTCTAAACATTGAGGTGCACGTATCCCTTTGGGTCACTACAGTTGTATCTTTGGGGTAAATACTCAGTAGTGCAATTGCTGGGTCATAGGGTAGCTCTATTTTCAACTTTCTTAGGAACCTCCATACTATTTTCCAGAGTAGCTGCATCAGCTTGCATTCCCACGAAAAGTGTAGGAGGGTTCCCCTTTCTCTGCATCCTCATGAACATCTATCGTTTCCTGACTTACTAATTTTAGCCATTCTGACTGTGTGAGGTGGTATCTCATTGAGGTTTTGATTTGGACTTCCCTGATACAGAGCGATGTTGAGCACTTTTTTCATGTGTCTGTTGGCCATTTGGATGTCTTTTTTGGAAAAATGTCTGTTTATGTCTTCTGCCCATTTCTTGATTGGATTATTTGTTCTCTGGGTGTTGAGTTTGATTAAGTTCTTTATAGATTTTGGATACTAGCCCTTTATCTGATATGTCATTTGCAAATATCTTCTCCCATTCTGTTGGTTGTCTTTTGGTTTTGTTGACTGTTTCCTTTGCTGTGCAAAAGCTTTTTATCTTGATGAAGTCCCAATAGTTCATTTTTGCCCTTGCTTCCCTTGCCTTTGGCCATGTCTCTAGGAAGAAGTTCCTGCAGCTGAGATAGAAGAGGTTTCTGCCTGTGCTCTCCTCTAGGTTTTTGATGAACTCCTGTCTCACATTGAGGTCTTTTAACCATTTTGAGTCTATTTTTGTGTGTGGTGTAAGGAAATGGTCCAGTTTCAGCCTTCTGCATGTGGCTATCCAATTTTCCCAACACTGTTTGTTGAAGAGACTGTCTTTTTTCCACTGGACATTCTTTCCTGCTTTGTCAAAGATGAGTTGACCATAGACTTGAGGGTCCATTTCTGGGCTTTCTATTCTGTTCCATTGATCTATGTGTCTATTTTTGTGCCAGTACCATACTGTCTTGATGATGACAGCTTTGTAATAGAGCTTGAAGCCCGGAATTGTGATGCCACCAGCTTTGTTTTTCCTTTTCAACATTCCTTTGGTTATTCGGGGTCTTTTCTGGTTCCATACAAATTTTAGGATTATTTGTTCCATTTCTTTGAAAAAAGTGGATGGTATTTTGATAGGGATTGCATTAAATGTATAGATTGCTCTAGGTAGCATTGATGTCTTCACAATATTTGTTCTTCCAATCCCTGAGCATGGAACATTTTTTCATTACTTTGTGTCTTTCTAATTTTCATTCATAACTATTTTATAGTTTTCTGAGTACAGATTCCTTGCCTCTTTGGTTAGATTTATTCCTAGGTATATTATGGTTTTGGGTGCAGTTGTAAATGGGATCAAATCCTTAATTTCTCTTTCATCTATCTTGTTGCTGGTGTATAGAAATGCCACTGATTTCTGTGCAGTAATTTTATATCCTGCCACTTTACTGAATTACCTGTATGAGTTCTAGCAGTTTTGGGGTGGAGTCTTTTGGGTTTTCCACATAAGGTATCATATCATCTGCAAAGAGTGAGAGTTTGACTTCTTCTTTGCCAATTTGGATGCTTTTTATTTCTTTTTGTTGTCTGATAGCTGTGGCTAGGACTTCTAGTACTATGTTGAATAGCAGTGGTGATAGTGGACATCCCTGCCGTGTTCCTGACCTTAGGGGGAAAGCACTCAGTTTTTCCCCATTGAGAATGATATTCACTGTGGGTTTTTCATAGATGGCTTTTATGATATTGAGGCATGTACCCTCTATCCCTACACTCTGAAGAGTTATGATCAAGAAAGGATGCTGTACTTTGTCAAATGCTTTTTCTGCATCTATTGAGAGGATCATATCGTTCTTGTTCTTTCTTTTATTAATGTATTGGATCACATTGATTGATTTGTGGATGTTGAACCAACCTTGCAGCCCAGGAATAAAACCCACTTGGTCGTGGTGAATAATCCTTTTAATATACTGTTGGATCCTATTGGCACGTATTTTAGTGAGAATTTTTGCATCCATGTTCATCAGGGATATTGGTCTGTAATTCTCCTTTTTCATGGGGTCTTTGTCTGGTTTTGAGATCAAGGTAATGCTGGCCTCATAAAATGAGTTTGGAAGTTCTCCTTCCATTTCTATTTTTTGGAACAGTTTTAGAATAATAGGCATTAATTCTTCTTTAAATGTTTGGTAGAATTCCCCTCGGAAGCCATCTGGCCCTGGTCTCTTGTATGTTGGGAGATTTTTGATGACTGTTTCAATTTCCTTAGTGGTGATAGGTCTGTTCAGGTTTTCTATTTCTTCCTGGTTCAGTTTTGGTAGTTGATACATCTCTAGGAATGCATCCATTTCTTCCAGATTATCTAATTTGCTGGCATAGAGTTGCTCATAATATGTTCTTATAATTGTTTGTTTTTCTTTGGTGTTGGTTGTGATTTCTCCTCTTTCATTCATGATTTTATTTATTTGGGTCCTTTCTGTTTTCTTTTTGATAAGTTGGGCCAGGGGTTTATCAATGTTGTTAATTCTTTCAAAGAACCAGCTCCTAGTTTTGTTGATCTGATCTGAACTCTAGTTCTGGCATCTTACTAAATCTATTTCATTGATTTCTGCCCTGATCTTTATTATTTTTTTCTCCTGCTGGGTTTAGGCTTTATTTACTGTTCTTTCTCCAGCTCCTTTAGGTGTAGGGTTAAGTTGTGTAGTTGAGACCTTCCTTGTTTCTTGAGAAAGGCTTGTATTGCTATATACTTTCCTCCTAGGACCACCTTTGCTGCATCCCAAAGATTTTGAACAGTTGTGTTTTCATTTCCATTTGTTTCCACGAATTTTTTAAATTCTTCTTTAATTTCCCGATTGGCCCATTCATTCTTTAGTAGGATGCTCTTTAGCCTCCATCTATTTGAGTTCTTTCCAGCTTTCCTCTTGTGATTGAGTTCTAGTTTCAAAGCATTGTGGTCCGAAAATATGCAGGAAATGATCCCAATCTTTTGGTACCAGTGGAGACCTGATTTGTGACCTAGGATGTGATCTATTCTGGAGAATGTTCCATGGGCACTCGAGAAGAATGTGTATTCTGTTGCTTTGGGATGGAATGTTCTGAATAGATCTGTGAAGTCCATTTGGTCCAGTGTGACATTTAAAGTCTTTATTTCCTTGTTGATCTTTTGCTTAGATGATCTGTCCATTTCAGTGAGGAGGGTGTTAAAGTCCCCTACTATTATTGTATTGTTGTCTATGTGTTTCTTTGCTTTTGTTGTTAATTGGCTTATATAATTGGCTGCTCCCATGTTAGGGGCATAGATATTTACAATTGTTAGATCTTCTTGTGGGACAGACCCTTTAAGTATGATATAGGGTCCTTCCTCATCTCTTATTATAGTCTTTGGTTTAAAATCTAATTTGTCTGATATAAGGATTGACACCCCAGCTTTCTTTTGATATCCATTTGCATGGTAAATGGTTTTCCATCCCCTCACTTCCAATCTGGAGGTGTCTTTGGGTCTAAAATAAGTCTCTTGCAGACAGCACATTGATGGGTCTTGTTTTTTTATCCAATCTGATACCCTGTGTCTTTTGATTAGGGATTTTAGCTCATTTATATTCAGGGTAATTATTGAAAGATATGAATTTAGTGCCATTGTATTGCCTGTAAGGTGACTGTTACTGGATATTGTCTCTGTTCCTTTCTGGTTGGTTACTTTTAGGCTCTCTCTTTGCTTAGAGGACCCCTTTCAATATTTCTTATAGGGCTGGTTTCATGTTGGCAAATTCCTTTAGCTTTTGTTTGTCCTGGAAGCTTTTTATCTCTCTTTCTATTTTCAATGACAGCCTAGCTGGACATAGTATTCTTGGCTGCATATTTTTCTCATTTAGTGCTCTGAATATATCATGTCAGTCCTTTCTGGCCTGCCAGGTCTCTGTGGATAGGTCTGTTGCCCACTAATGTTTCTACCATTGTAGGTTACAGATCTCTTCTCCTGAGCTGCTTTCAGGATTTTCTCTTTGTTCCTGAGACTCGTAAGTTTTATTATTAGATGTCAGGGTGTTGATGTATTTTTATTGATTTTGAGGGGGTTCTCTGGCCTCTTTGATTTTGATGCCTGTTTCCTTCCCCAAGTTAAGGAACTTCTCTGCTATAATTTGCTCCAATATACCTTCTGCTCCTCTCTCTCTTTCTTCTTCTTCTGGGGTCCCAATTATTCTATATTGTTTTTTCTTATGGTATCACTTATCTCTCAATTCTGCCCTCATGATCCAGTAGTTGTTTATCTCTCTTTTTCTCAGCTTCTTTATTGTCTATCATTTGGTCTTCTATATCACTAATTCTCTTTCTGCCTCATTTATTCTAGCAGTTAGAGCCTCCATTTTTGATTGCCCCTCATTAATAGCCTTTTTGATTTCGACTTGGTTAGATTTTAGTTCTTTTATTTTTCCAGAAAGGGTTTCTCTAATATCTTCCATGCTTTTTTCAAGCCCAGCTAGTATCTTTAAAATCGTCATTCTGAACTCTAGTTCTGGCATCTTACTAATGTCTGTATTGTTTAGGTCCCTGGCAGTCGGTACTGTCTCTTGTTCTTCTTTGAGTTGATTTTTTTCCATCTTGTCATTTTGTCCAGAGGAGAATAGATGAATGAGAGAACAAAATGCTAACAGGGTAACAAAGACCCCAGAAAAATATACACTAAACAAATCAGGAGAGATCTGAAACTAGGAGAAAAGAGGGAAAGAAAGAAAAAGAAAAGAAAAGAAAAAGAAAAATATAAAAAAAAAGAAGAATATGATCAAATATGATCAGACTGGTAAATAGACCAGTGCTGCACACTAGATTTTGGGCGTATTTTGGTCTGTTAGAAGAAACTTCCTGCCAAAATTTTGAAAGAAAAATTTATATAGGTAAAAAAATAATGGTAAATATGATGAAGGGATGGAATATGAGTGTAAAGATGAAAATGATAAAAGATTTTATAAAAGGAATTGATAAGATAAGAAGTTGGTTGAAAAAAGAAAGAAGAGAAATTAAAAAAAAAAGGAGAGAATGTGATCAGGCAGGAGACTAGAACAAAGCTATACACTAGATATTTAGGGTATATTTTGGTCTGTTAGAAGAAACTGTATCCCAAAATTTTAAAGAGTGAACAACTTATATATATATCAAAAATAAGGTTAATTACAATGAAGGAATAGAATATGACTCTAAAAATGAAAAATCAAAAAGATTTTTAAAAAAGGGATTGATAAGATGTTGGCTGTAAAAGGGAAAAAGAAAAATTAAAAAAAATATAGAAAACAGAAAAAAAGAAAATTAAAAAAGTTAATGCTAAAAGACTAAAGAAGCAGGGGGAAAAAAGCCATGAATTCTATGTGCATTATTCCCCTTGCGCTGGAGTTCTGCATCCTCATTGATCGTTAAACTTGGTCTTGGCTGGCTGTTCTCACTGATCTTCTAGGGGGTGGGGCTGTGGTTCTCAAACATCTTTGCTTGAGATGGAATTGCCCCGCCCTTGCTGGTCCAGGCTAAGTAATCTGCTTGGGTTTGCTCTTGGTAGCTTTTGTTTCCTGCAAGTTTTCAGTACAGCTTTGTAGGATGAGATTGAAAATGGCAGCCTCCCAATCTCTGCCTTCTTTCCTGCAAATTTTCAGTACAGCTTTGTAGGATGAGATTGAAAATGGCGGCCTCCCAATCTCTGCCTTGTTTCCTGCAAGTTTTCAGTACAGCTTTGTAGGATGAGATTGAAAATGGCGGCCTCCCAATCTCTGCCTCCCAATCTCTGCCTTCTCAGGAGCTCACTCCTCAGTGAGCCCCTAAAGAAAAGCAGTCAATCACTCCTGTCTCCCGGTCTCCAGCTGCACTCCATGCTCACCTGGCCTGAGACCAAGCATTTCTATCTCTGGCACATGACCCCATGTGGAGTCTCTAAACCCAGCAGATCCCTGTGGTGAGCTCCCGCACTGCTCCTCCCAGGGGAAGAAGGGGAGTCTCCCTGGATCTGCCACTTGTTGGGTCCCTGCTGGAAGAGCGGTGGCCTGCCTGTGCTGTGGATCACAGTTTAAGGCAACCCGGAGCTGAGAGCCCACTTCTCGGCTCCATCTTTGCAACTGGCTTCCCTGCTTGGATACGTGGGAGCTCTGCTGCACTCAGTGACCCCCAGTCTTTCTGTGACCCTGAGGGTCCTGAGACCACACTGTCCCAGCGAGGATTCCACCCCCCGCTTAGCCACTGGAGTGACATCCCTCAGCGGAGCAGACTTCTAAAATTTCAGATTTTGTGCTCCACTGCTCTATCACTTGTGGGTAGCCGGCTGAGGAGGCTCCTCCCCCTGTGGTCTATCTTCCCAAATATCACCTTGGATTCACTTCTCCACATGTCCTACCTTCCAGAAAGTGGTCACTTTTCTATTCAGAGAGTTGCTGCTATTCTTTTCTTCAATCTCCTGTTGAGTTCATAGGTGTTCAGAATGGTTTGATCCCTATCTAGCTGAATTCCTGGGGCCAGACGAAATTTAGGTCTCCTACTCCTCCACCATCTTGCTCCTCTGGAATTTTTGACATTTTAATTGTTATGTATCTTAGTGTCGACTTCTTTGAGTCATCTTGTTTGGGATTCTCCGTGCTTCCTACACCTGAATGTTTCCTTCTCCAGTTTAGGAAAATTTTCAGCTGTTATTTTTTCAAATAAGTTTTCTGCCCCTTTCTCTCTCTCTTCTTCTGGCATCCCTATAATGCAAATATTAGCATGTTCAGTGTTGGCGTTGAAGTCCCTTAACCTATCCTCATGTTTTAGTTCTTTTTTTCTTTTCATTGTTCAGCTTGGGTACTTTCCATTACCCTGTATTCCAGATCACTGATCCTTTATTCTGCATCTTCTAATTGGCTGTTGATTCCCTCCAGTGTAATTTTTCATTTCAGTTATTATATTCTTCACTTATGATTGGTTCTTTTTTTTATATATCCTATTTCTTTGTTGAAGTTGTTACTGAGTTCATCTACTCTTCTCTCAAGTTCAGTGAATATTTTTATGACTATTTGAACTCTTTCAGTTAGTTCTTTTTCTAAAGTTTCATTATATTCTTTCATTTGGATCACTTTCCTCTTTCTCCTTATTTTGTTTGACTTCTAGTGATTTTTCTATGAATTAGGCAAATCTTCTACCTCTTCCAGTCTTGAAGGTGTGGCCTTATGTAGGAGGTCCCCTGTGTAGACTATGTATGCTTGGAGGCTTTGGCTGGCTGGCTGGAGTTGGCATAGTTGTGGGCTAGGGGTCACTAGGCACTCTGCACCAGGGTCATCCTGATGGGATGGATGGAAATGAAGTGAGTATGGGCTAAGTGATACTGAGGTACTCTGCAGTGGGGCCACACAGGTGGGATGTATAGTGTTGAGACAGGCATGCTCTAGGGCATTCCATGTAGAGGGCACTCTGGTGGGATGGCTAGAGCTGGATTGGGCATGGTCTGGGGTGTCCTGGG
This sequence comes from Mirounga leonina, assembly GCF_011800145.1. Taxonomy (NCBI): domain Eukaryota; kingdom Metazoa; phylum Chordata; class Mammalia; order Carnivora; family Phocidae; genus Mirounga; species Mirounga leonina. Next base: position 36,623,430 of record NW_023270454.1, on the reverse strand, counting down.
GTGCTTTATATCTGGCCCACCTTGGCAAAATAGCTGAGGCTGTTGTGGGTGGAGGCTGTGTGTGTCCTATGGGTGCCATGTCAGGACAGCCATGGAGGGAGAGCTACAGTTGAGGCAATCACAGGTGTAGGGTGTATTGGGAGGCTGGCTGAATCTGGTATGGGCTAGGGACCATGCTCCTGTCTGTGCTGTCAAGGTGGATGGGAAATGTAAATAATGGCATTCTCCAGCATCTATGACCCTGTAGAGAGTTTCAGCAGTTCCTTCACTGTTAGGTGGACATTTTAGGATTATTAAATGGGTTTTGTTCACTTATAGTCCAGTTTAAAACTGCTAGGTTATTTTGCTTGTTTGTTTCTGCTATGTTCCAGGTCAGGTGAATCTGTATGTGGGCCCCTCAGTGCTATCCCTTCCTACTGCAGTTTGTAGAGTCAGGTGTGGGCTTCCTATTGTTATTGTGTCTCTGTCTCTCTTGCTGTTCTCTATGTGGTCCCTCTCACCTTTGTTGTGCAAAAGCTGTTCAATTGACCCTCAGTTCTTCAGGAGGGTTTACTGTATATGAAAATTTAGTGGGTCTGTGGCAGGAGGTGATTTCAGGGTCTTTCTATGATGCCATTTTGGACCCGATCTCAACACCCAAATTTCTTGAGCTAAGAAATGATCACCCTGTGCTTTGAGTCAATGGTGGGCTAGGATTTTAAGGTTTTTCATGTAGAGCCTGGTCTTTCTCATAACCTTCACCAAGTCTGCTATACCTTTTGATGGTGGTTTCCAGTGTACTAGGCATGGACTGTGCACTTTAAATATATTATTAATTTAATCTTTAAAATACACCTGAGTTAGATTCTAAAATTATCCCCACATTTGCAGGTGAGAAAACTAAGGCACAGAGAGACTAAATACACCTCAAAGTCATTGAGAAAGTAAATAGCAGAAGTAAGTTTTGAATGTAGGCATTCTGACTCCAGATACTGTGCCCTTAAGGGATGAAGGGCATATTAGGGGCAGAATGATCCTGGGAAATTTCTTCTCTCATCATTTTTTTTTATAGTTTTCTAGAATAGGAATGGGCTTCCAAAGTGACTTTGTGAAGCCCTGAGTACATCCCATGAATAAGTGTTGAGGTTGCTCCAACACACTAAATGTAGTATATTAGCCTAAGGAGTTAATTTGTTCCTGGGTATATATCAAGTGACTTAAGGGGTGAGTGCATGGAAAACCTTGAGCAGAATACTTTTCCCAAGTGTACAGACATCCATGGTTAAAAATTGGGATATTATTTGAGGATAGTAGCACAATCTTACTTCATGGAAACTATATCCATGTTGTTATGTGTTTAATGTATTACTAGCTTCTGGGAAGTTGTAGAAGATATTTTGTGGGACATATGAAAACATACTAACATTTTGAGGAAATAATTGAATATGTATGAATGTGTATAAATATGAATAAGTACTGAATTATGATTTATTCAAAAGGAACATACTAAGAGAAGTAGGATAATACCTAACTTTTGCAAGTGAATTTCACATCATCTCAACTAATCTTGTTTACAGACAAGGAAGCTAAGACTTACAGAGATTAAGTAACTTTCTCAAGATCACAGATATGATAAGGACAGAACTGGATTTGAAATCAAGTTTGTCTGATACCAAAGTCCTTGATCTTTACACATCATTCTGTGTGTGCATGTGTGTGTTTATGTTTGTGTGTGTCCATTTGAGAGGTAGAAAGAGTGTGCTGAGTAGAATATAATGAAATGGTTTCTTTTTGTAGTTCTAATAAAAGCTGAGTGGTGCCACTTCTATTCATACATTATAGAAGTCATTTAGTTAAGAAATGTTATTGAGAATATCTGTTATTGGGATTATATAAAAGATTCTGCTAAAAACATTACAGGATATAAAGAGCAAATGGTCAACTCTACCTTGTGCCACTTGTGGTTGGAAATGTCTGACTCTATCTTTATATAGAATCAGACATATATGGAAATCCTATTGATTTCTTGTTCAATGTTTCCTTCCTGCTTTTTCTTTGAATATCAGCTCATTTAATTACATTAAGGCCATTTTCTTCTTCCAAGTTCGAGTGATAGTCCTATACCAAAGAGCTCTCAGTGGGAACTAAATGTTAGAGGAAATTGTAAGAAACATTTAAAAAAATAGCAAAAGGCATGGTTACTGATCATATAGGACTGGCAGGAGTGAGGGGGACTTGAGGGGTGCAATGTTTTTCAAAAAAGAAAGCCTTCTTTTTTCAGACCCCTTTGTGTCTGGGTGACTGCAAAGATGCTGAATCATTGTTTAAGAGACAGATGTTAAGATTATATACAATGCACTAAGAAGACACTACTGCTATTAGGACTAATGGTCAAAGTAATGATTACAACTTGGGCCAAACTGTCTTCACAAAGGAAGAAGAGATTATCAGGTTTCCAGTAAGATCATTGGTATAAAATACTTTCCTAAGGAAGGTGGAATTTCTGTTGATTTTTTATTACAATATGGCAATGAGGCTTAGGGCATACCCTGTGGCCATAGAATATAACCCATCCAGCTCTAGGGGAACATGGGATTGGAATGCAAAATTTCTCCTTTATTACTTGGCGCATCCACCAGAAGAGTCATATAAGTTACATATTACTGAATGCCTTTGTTGGAAAAAAAAAGTGCCAACTTTTCCTACTCTTCTCCATACGTATACCATAACCTTATTTAGTTTGAGAGTGCTTAATCAGGGAATAACTAAATTGGGAGCAGAAAGACGAGTGTAGTACAATAAGATATTTTGAGAGAGAGAGGCCACATTCACATAAATTTTATTATAGTATATTGTTATAATTGTTGCATTTTATTATTGTTAATTTCTTACTGTGCTTAATTTATAAATTAAGCTTTATCATAGGTATGTATGTGTAGGGAAAACATAGTATATGTAGGGTTTGGTACTTTCCTCCACATCAGACATTTACTGGGGATCTTGGAACATATTCCCCAGGGAAAAGGGAGGATTACTGTAATAAGTCATTATCAATGTGATAGGGTAGTGACGAGTAAACATTGAGTGTTCAATAAATCTCAACAGCTGGTCAATAAAAATAAGAGGGACAGTAATTAAGATGAATCTCCACTTGGAAGAGGTAACCAGAGAGGGAGGAAAAGGTGATAAAGAATTATGCTGCCCCCAGGAGTCAGCAAAGTCTTCATATTCGTTGGAACTCCTCATGAAACATGGACCTCCCTTTATAAGAAATACCATGACATTAAGCAAATGCATACCTCAGGTATGACAAATTGTGATTGCTCAGATTAAAGGCAAAAGATTTGAGTGGCTTAAAGACAGAGAAACCGTGGCAAGGCTGCTAAGAAAGCCCTAAAATTCTTGAGAAGGTAGCATGATGAATGAATAAAGAATGAATGAGGAAATGAAGACTGAGAATCAGAAGGCTTGTGTCTTCTTCTTCAGTGAAGCTTGCGCTCCACATCTAACTTTAGTTTCCTTGCCTGTAAAAGGTGAGAAGTAGGTTAGGGTAGTGCCAACATTCCTGTCTTAAAGTACCATGGTTCTAAGCTTGAGTAATTTCAGAATCTGCCCAGACATGACACATTATCCTTGATCCCCAATGAAATGCTAGGTTGCTTGCCTGACTACAGCATCCCCCTGCCTGCTCTGTAACCACTCTTCAAGGAGCATAGTATACTCTGGCAGTATCATTTCATTTTAAGGATGTTCACTGGGGGTACATTGGTATTTTGATATAATTTCAAGCATATGAAAAGGATCTCCAATGATCATACTTTTCCCAGATTCACCAAATATTTACATTTTCTTTCATTTGCTTAGTTATTCTCTGCATGGGAATATGTGTGTATGTGTCATATATTATATACACTTATGGACAGAGTACCATTTGAGAGTAAATTTTAAACATTGTCACCCTTGATCCTTAGTTACTGCATATTTCCTAAAAACACAGACATGTTTCTACACAATCATAGTCCAAGTAACAAAACCAGAAAATTTAGCATTGATATATATTATAATCTAATACACAGTCCATAATGAATTTTGATCAATTACATCAATTATGTCCTTCATAGATATTTTCCCTTGTCCAGGATCCAATCCAGAACCATTTATTGCATTTAGTTGTAATGTCTCTTTAAAAATGGAATGACTCTTCAGCCTTTCTTTACCTTTCTTGATCTTAAAATTTTTGAAGAATACAGGTGACTTGTGTTATAGAATGTCTTTCAACTTCATTTTGTGTAATGTTTCCTTATAATTAGATTCAGATTATGCATTTTTAGGGGGTAGTTGTATCCCTGAAGTTGTATTGTGTCCTTCTCAGTGTAACATTTCTGTTGGCACATGATATTGGTTTATCCCAATATTGATAATGTTAGCTTTGATCATTTGATTAAGCTTCTAGCTTTTTTTACTTTAATGTTATATTTTTCCCTTTGTAATTAATAAAATTTTAATTCACATTATAGGATTCTAGTCAGATATAATTTAGCTTATTAGATCACATTTTTGTGCTAATATTTAGATGATCTCTATTGACCTGTTTTCAAGTTTATTTAATCTTTTTGCTGATGTTTCCAGTCTGTTGATAAGCCAATGTATGAGTGTTTCATCTCAGATATCACATATTTCATTTCTATGAATTTCATTTGACTCTTCTTTTGTACTAATGTATATTTATGTGCTAAAATTACCCATCCATTTACTTATGTACCTTTTCCAATATATTCTTTTAGCAAAGTTATTTTAAAGTCTCTGTCTTATCATTTTAACTTCTGGGACATCTTTGAGTCTGCTTGTATTTCATTTACATTTTTTTTCTTCATGTGTTTTGTAATTTTTGATGTGTGCAGACATTGTGAGTACTAAAACAACAAAAAAACAACAAAACCCCAGACCAAACAAACAAGCAAACAAGACACAGTAAAGACTGAAGTAAATAATATATTTGCTCAGGAAAGGGAACACCTTTTTTTCTGTCAGAAGTCCATCTAAACCATAGTTGAGCTGAGAGTGGAATTTACTGTTGTTTTAATTAGACTTAGTATACCATTAGATTAATGATTCAAGGGTGAGTCAGTACTTTACCTTTGGCAGAGCAATCACTCTTCATACAAACAAACTTAGCTTTCTAAACCAACTGGACTCTCATTCTGCTTTATAAACTGGCTTCCAGCTTTTTATGTTGTTAAGGAGTTCCCTTTGCCATCATGTTTTGCCTCCTGGCTTTCTGTGTTTGAAGAGATCTCTTTCTGCTCTCCAGTCTTGCCCTTGTGTTTGGACTGCAGAGAATTGTGGCAGTGAATGCTCAGAGTACCTGTAAGGGATTTAGCATGGTATGTCTGACAGATAGGGCAGAAGAGCTGAAAGAGACTCTCAGGTTCTGGGCACCTGCTCCTCAATGATGTCTCTCTTCCTCCAGTTGTGGAAAACCTCTGAGAAGTATGTAATGAGAGTCTGTGATGCCTTGGAGGGTCTTTCTCAGTTCTCCTCCCCTACTCTCAGCATTCAGCAAGTGCCTGTATTGTAGGGGTTCTATCTCAACTCTCTTGTTCTACTCAGAATATTTTGCATGAGCATTTAGTGATGGAAGATCTGATGAGTACATCAGGTATAGATTCTCTATGTGCATAGCACTCCTCAGAATTCTGAACATCACATCAACAGTTATTTAGTCTTTAAAATTCTTACAAAGTTCATTAGTTTCTCCTGAAACCTATTAATGGTGGCTTCTTCTTATTCCCATTTTCCTACAAAAGATGGTAAAGGTTTTAGGACTTTTTTTTTTATAAGGGGCTTGTCACTTTCTAGATTTTATTTCATTTTGGTTTATTTCATCCTCAGCTATCTGATGAATTTACGAAAAAAAACCCTATGACTTTGTAGATCATTTGGCTTGTTTTTGATATTACGGTGAAAGTAGAAGCAGAAATTCAAATTTGGTGTCCTTTTAATACATTACCATCATTCTATAACCACTTTCTAGATTTCTGTATAAGATGTTTCAGGATCATTTTATACTTTCCCTGCTCCAGCTCTGTAATCAGCCTTTTCTCATGGATCCCTGGCCCTCTTTAGTGCAGATGTCACTATTAATTAGAAGCCAGTCCTAGTTCTAGTTCCTAGCCAGTCATTAGTCCTAGTTCCTTTTAAGTAGACAGAGCTGAAAAACTATCATCTATCTATCATCTATCTATCTATATCTATCTATCTATCTATCTATCTATCTATCTATCTATCTATCTATCATCTATCTATCTATTTATCTATCATCATCTATCAATCTATCATCTTATCTATCATCTATCCATCTATCATCTATCTATCCATGTATTTATCATCATCATCACTATTTATCAATTCATCTATTAAAAACTGATTTATACTGATGCTTCCTATTCCAGTCAATAGCATTGCATACACTATAATTTTCTTTTCACATATTTGACTTTCTTCAACAACGATGTTAAACTTGAACCTCATTATCCTTAATACATTTACTCATTTGCTCAAGATTAGAATACATAGAATTTAGTTTAAGAATTGCTAACCCAGGAGTGCCTGGGTGGCTCAGTCACTTAAGCATCTGCCTTCAGCTCAGGTCATGATCTCAGGGCCTTAAGATTGAGACCAGCATTGGGCTCAGTGGGGAGCTTGCTTCTCCATCTCACTCTTCCTCTGTGATCTCTTTCTCTCTCAAATAAATAAATAAAATCTAAAAAAAAAAAAGAATTGTTAACCCAAACCGCTGGGAGAAAATAAAACAAACCTACTAACTAGACTTCAGTATTTTTTACCATTACCAAGAAATATTAACTATACAATTCAATGAATTTTGATAAATGTATATGTAGTGTAATCCACACCCCTTTAAAGATACTGAATATTTCCATCATCCCAGAAAAGATCCCTTTCCTAATCAATTCCTCTCTTTCTTGAGCAACTGCAGTTCTAATTTTTTTCATTATATATTAGTTTTGCCTGTTCTACATATTCACAGATGAATAATACAATATGTATTCTTTTGTGTTGGGCTTCTTTTATTCAGGATAATGTCTGTGAGATTCATATGTGTTCTGTTTATCAATAGTTCATATTTTTTAGAAGTATATTATATGTATATATTTCATAATTTGTTTATCTATTTTCATATTGATGCACATTTGGGATTTTCCAGCTTTTGCTATTATGAATAGAGCTGCTATGAACCTTCTCATACAAGTCTTTGTGTGAACATATATTTTCATTTCTCTTGGATATACAAGAATGAAATTGCTATGGCATGATGGGTATATATATATAACTTAATAAGAAATTGCAAATTTTTGCCCAAATGTTTGTGTCTGAAGTCTGTTTTTTTTTTTTTTAATTTCATTTTAACACCTTTCTTTTGGAACTAGTATGGGACTTTATAGCCCATTCCCACACTGTGTTTTCCCTCCCTCCATAGAAAGGGTTCTGGTGTTGGCTTGGTTAAAAGGCATACAGGGAGCTCTGAACTGCCTGGAGTAGGCTAGGTAAGCTTCTAGCTGGGATTTGGTGAACAAGCAACAAATCTGCATTCTCATTCAAAGTGTTCCTTGTCTTCCCCAAATTCCCTTCCCCCTCCTCAATCATGCAGCTATTCAATTCTCAACATCTAATGGACTTATCATACTTCAACTACAGTTGGAGTTATAGGACTCCCTGAGACTTTGTAATTTGGGAGCTTACTTTATCTTCTACAAACCATGATATGTTGTGATGCTGAGGAGTGGGTTCATGGGCAGGGCCTCTCCCCTGGCTGACTTGATCCCTTTGCTCTTCTAGTCATCTTGTGGCAGAGTAAATGGAGGCTACTTCAAGGAAGAACCTGGCTCTAGTCTTTGTGATGTCTGGACTCCATGAGCTTTGTGTTTAGCTAAGAATTGTCAGAAACAAAATGACTAAGGTATTTGAAACTCTGCAGTGTTCTGAAATACAGTAGAGCATCTATACCCCAAAATAGCACTCACACAACACTGGGAGTGTGCATTCTTTTTATCTCCCTCTCTCTTTATGGACACTTCTGTTGCATTTTCTTTACTCACACCAATTCATCCTATTACCTCAGCCCTTTCTTTGAATGCAGTATGTGCTACAGTTTTCTTATCAGATTCAGACACTTCTTCTCCCTAGCAAACTCTTTTTCTTCAGATTCATTCCTATTCTTCCTTTTCAGGTTTATTGGTGTCAAAGGGCATTATCATGTATTATTGCCTGGCTGTGTCTCCTTAAATGGAGGAGACACTAAACCCTTGGTAATTACAATGCTAGTCTTGTGAAGGACTTTTGTAATTAAAATGTTTTATCATCAGTGGTTGTTGTGCATGATTTTTTAAATCTGTCTGCTGTCATGAACATTTATACTGTAAACAGAGCTGTGATACTCCACTAAAAAGAGCAGTAAAAATACATTTCCTGGTGAGTCAGTTCATTTTAGGTAACAAACCAGGCCCTGGGTTACAGTATGTAGCAGAGATGGCAGATTCAGAGAATACATGTCAGAAGAAAACTTCTGTTGATGATGAGAGCAGCCAGGCACTTTTCTTTTGGGCAATGGAGAATCTGTCAGGAGCCCTGGTTCTCTTCAAAGAGAGAAACTGTTTCCACTACTAATTTGGACTCTACCTTTTACTTCCTGATATATGACATTATTCTAAGGGAAATCTGGAGTCCTATGTTGGTACTTACAGCCCCACCCAAGATACTCTTTATCCCTTCTTGCCTTAGGAGTGATTTCCTAAGTGAAATTCTTGGTAATCCAACTAGGAACAAGTCTAAAGAGCACTTTAAATCACAACATATTCACCTTGCCATTTACTCATCTAGCATTCCATTCATCCTTATACCACACATTTATTGAACAATCAAGCATTAATGTGCTCAATAAACATATTAATCACAGTGGACATTTAAATGTGAATAAGATAGGATATCCTTGTCCTCCAGGAGATTAGAGTTTAGAAGAAATGGGGAGCCAAAAAATGCCTATTTATAAATGCCTCTAATAAAAGGAAGAAAGCAATGAATTCCACAAAAAATGGCCTCTAATAAAAGAAGAAAGCAATGAATTCCACAAAAGATGTATGAGTAGTGCTATGTTAGTTCAAAAAAGTGGTCCCCACATTTTTTCATTGTACAGTCCATTTATAATTTTTTTGCATGTCTATGAATAATATATTTTTATATAAATAATGTATATACACTCAGTGCATAAATATTACATACATTATAGTCATATATAAAACTGGAAGTTAAGGAGGAAATTAATGTAAAGATGAAACAGACAGTATTTTTTAAAATTATTTTAATTTTATTGAACAATACAGAACTCTTCCTACTTATTTAAACATACCATGAATAATTTTTGGGGATGATAATGTGATTATATGTCAGATCTGATTCAACAATCATTGTTTTTACATCTAGTGTGGCTGATGTAAAGCTCATATTTGGGAGAGGGAAAAATTATATCTGTTATTTAATTCTTATTTGTTGGTGCTTACATTATAATATTATTTTTAATTTGTAAGTTCTTTTAGAAAAATTATTAAGCAGGTTGTGAGACTTAGTTTAATTAAAAAGTAAGACCAAATGCCTACACAAACAGTATTATGTCATAATATGCTAAAATAAATAATAGATATGTATCATAGTAAATGCTTCCACATTGTGGAACTCCAAACTTTTCAGACTACGTTCCATGGCACCCATATCTGATGCATAGGCCCAGTGATGGTCCCCGTGTCAATTTGTATATCAAATAACAGTAACTCAATTTCTTGTTTATTTCTTAAGCTAGCTAAAAATAGATTTCAAATATTTTTTTTCCATGTTCTAATAGATCATTTCCTCTTTATTTGGGATGTGTGTATACTAGTGTGGAGACCCCTGGTTTAGAGGATGGGTTGGATATGAATCCCTCATATCTGAACACATTGCAAAAAACTCCACATAAAAACTTTGAATGATGAGTAGGAACTGGAGAGTATGCATCAGAAGAGAGTGAATGGCATGAATACTGCCATGGAAGCATAGGGTATGTGGGAGGAATAACAAAGTGTCCATTATTGTGGAGCATCAAAGGAGATTTGTCGAGAAATTAGAGCCAGAATATGAAAGGCATTGAATACCTTACCTAGGGTAAGAATTTGAAATTTATTTAGTATGCATTGGAAGGCATTTCACATACATATATTCTTTGAACTTGAAGGTGTTTAAGGGAAGTAACCTTTTTGTTTATTTTAACATCTCTCTTAATTTCTAAGAAACTGACCATTTTTCTTATCTCTCTACACAACTTTTGGTAAATGCCAGTCTGGAGTAGATAGAGGTTGGGATGCATTGGTGGTGGTGGTAGTGAGAGAGGAAGTCAGAAAATGAAGATGCTTGTTATGTGACCAGTGACTGGTTAAGTCAGAGGTAAAGAAGCCTTAAAGGAGGGTGATGGTGATGGAAATGAAGGCAAAAATCAAAGATTGTTTAGTGAAGGAAGAGAAAAGCTGTGCCTCTGTTGATAAACTTTCCAGCCTGGGTAAGTGGGAAAGTGAGGATCAAGAGAAATAGAGATACCTGGAGAAGGAGCAGATTTAAAGGAAGTCATAATGATGGGGGGTAATATTTAGCTAGTGACCAAAATAAAGCTGAGAACACGAGTATGTAAAGATAGGACTGGAAATAATCTACACAAAGAGAGCATGAAAAAAATTAATAAGATTCATGAGGGGAACTGTTAAAAGGAGAATGTAATCAAAGACATGTTGGGCAGACACTCCCCGTATTTCAACCTGGCAGTACCAGTTGGAGCTGATACTGGGGAATCTGAGCTTAGTCTCTTAATTCAATTATTCATGTCTTTGGTGATTGTAGCTACGTCACAAATTCTTTTCTATCAGTGAATTATAATTAATGTGTTTCAGAAATCAGACTTCAGTAATCTGAGGGAGTTAGTTTGAAGAAAAGTCTCTACGCTAAGAGGGCTTAAGGAGCAAAACAATCCGAAAGAGCTCAGCATACTTTGAGAAAATAACATAAAACATAATGAAAGGTGAAAAAAATAGAAGTTTCTGAACACAGAACTACATTTGAAGTGGAAATAATTCTGAATACTATCAAGGCTGTATTTAAGGCAACTGCCTTAAATTATATAGACACATTGATGATATAGACCAATCAACTCCACTAAGGGTAAAGTTTGTTTTTTTCCTCAGTGAGTTGCTCAGTTTGACTGAATTGATAACCTGCTTTGCTGTCATAAAAAAGGCAACACAAAAAAATGCTTAAAAGTAATATAGAGAATTAGTGAAGCCTTTAGGATAACAAAAAAAAAAAAAAATCCTAGATTGGGGCTTGGGAAGTAATTGAGGGAGAAAAAGTAAAACAAGGCAGAGAAGCATTTCTGGTAAATTGTCAATATTATACCTAATGCAGGAAGGAAGATAGTAAAGGATAAGTATGTATTTTGTCATGGGCTGAACTATGTTGCTGCAAAATGTTGAAGTCCTAACACTCAGTACCTTAGAATGTAACTGGATTTAAAGAGGGTCTTTGAAGAGATTATTAAGTTTAAACAAGGTCATTGGGGTTGGACCTAATCTTAATATGATTGGTGTCCCTATAAGACTTCAGAACACAGACTTGCACAGATGGGTGACCACGTGAAGACACAGGGAAATCATGGCCACCTACAGGCCAAGGACAGAGGCCTTAGAAGAAATCTGCCCTGCCAACACCTTTATCTTGAACTCCTGGCCTCCAGAACAATAAGAACATGAATTTTTGTTTAAGCTATCCAGTCTGTGGTACTTTGTTAGGGCAGCTTTAGCAGACTAATATAATTTTTCAAGTTAAAAAAAGGTGACCTTAATTAAAGATTAAAAAAACCTGGACAGGTTATTTAGTATTTTGAAGGACAAAATCTTGTCAGACTCATTCATTATGACTTAGAAAGGAGGATCTGAGAAAGATCTGATGCAGTCTATCTTGACTTTAACATATTTAAAATTATATTCTATAGGAAACACTCATCATTTGATAGGGAATCAGATTACAACCACCCTATAGAGGCTCACAGGACAGAGAACAAAACTCAGAACATGGTTATGAAGATACATGCCAACTTGGAAGGGGGTGGTCAGGACAAAATGGCCAGTAATCTAGAAAAAAAAAAAAAAAAGAAGACACATTAAAATTTGCTGCTAAAATGGTATCAGTCTTAGAGGATAGGACCAGCATTATTAATCTGCATTCCTTACTATTGTGGACAAATGGTAAGAGATTCACAGAGAGAATTCTGATTAAGAGGGTAAGACTGTAAAGTACTTGGGGCAGAACAATAGTCACCAAGAGGGAATCCTTGATCTGTAATCTTCCTTAGTCTGGCTGATGGCTATTTCAGGGGTGATTATCAAGCAATGAAACAAAAAAGTAGCCTTATAAGGTGTGGAGGCACCATAATGAGAGGCAAGAATAGAAGTACAGAAAGCAGGAACCATGAATGAGGTCATCTTCCATTTATGCCTACCACTAGCCAGACAGCCCCTAGGCCCCATTTTTAAGCTCTAGATTCTGCACAAAAGAATGTGGAGGACTTAGAGTTTAGTAGCGAAGATAAAAATAATTAGGAAGTAAGATCTTTGAGCATAGGTTAAAATTGCTATGATTATTAAAATAAACAAGAGAAGCCTGGGTTATTTAATAGTACTTTAAATTTTTTTTAAAAATAATGTTTAGTCATAATTGATGATAATCAACCATTCTCCATTTACACAGCAGGGGTCAAAACAAGAGGAAATGGGCCCCAACTGCAATGTGTGGGATTTAGATTAAATATAGGGAAGAGCTGGCTGAGTGGGATGAATTACTATGGAAGGATATGGAATTTCCTACGTGGGAGACTTGTAAAAATAGTTTCTCAAGTGTCAAGGCTAATTTAAAAATTAAATCCTGTCTGAATAGTGGGACTGGAGATTGGTGAATTGGAAGGTGTAGGAAAACAACATAAATACTGAAGAGACCTTCTAATCTTAAAATGTAATGATTATCTTGAAAGTAATACTGGTTATGAAGTAGGATATTAGAAAATCTGTGAGTGCTAATATATGTATTGTGATTTATTCTTATTATTTTATCTTTCTTCCTCCATTAATCTGGGCAGCAGTTTGGGCACTTGCCAAGCAAGTTATAATTATCTATTGTTGAGATTTAAATCTCTTGATTATGCAAAAAGCACCCAGAAAGACCGGATAGAGGGGTTGGGAAATTTTTGCTTTAAACAATAACAATAACAACATATTCTACTGTTCCTAAATCTTCTCAATTTATCAGTTTTTATTCTAAAGTAAGTTTTATTCTATGAGTAACTTCTAGATGCTCAATAACTGAATTCAATACTGCAGGAATATAGAAGGGGAATAGGACATGCCTTTATGGGGGAGATTAGGTAAATACATGTAAAAAATTAGTACACAATATCAGATAGGATTATTGAATTATGTGATAAGGGCCATTTGTGCTGGAAGAGTGGGATAGTGGGGCTTATAAGCTGGAAGTGTCACAGAGTAGATTTGAAAGGATGAGAAAGTATTTTAAAAAAAGTAGGGGTATAAGAAGGACTTCCTGATAGCAATGTGAACACAGGGATAGAAATGAGAATGTATGTACTTGAGTCATACTTTTGATACACTGAAGAGCCTTGCATAATTATAGCCTTTGGGGTAAGTTCATAGTTGTTCATATATCACACAAAGCTTTTATGACTTACCGTTGCTAACATCTGTGACCTTAACTCATCCTATCTTTTTGTTCATTCTCACTCCCTTTTCTTTGTCACTACCTTGAGTCTGTTTGAGTTCAAATGCAAGTTCTGCCACTTTATAACTCTGTGACCTTGCTTCTTGGTTGCTTCATGTGTAAAATGGGGATAATAATAGGACCTACCTCAAAGGGTTGTTGTATGGATTAAATAAATTAATAGATGTAAAGTGCTTAGAATAGAACCTGGCATGTTGTATTGTTATTTTTAATCCTATAAGCCATTAAATCCAGTGTTATCTCCTCTTAGAAGCTTGTCCTTTCCTGAGCAGCCTTACATCAACATCATCCATGTGCTTGCCATTCCTTGTTCTCATCTTGCTCACAGTGCAGTGCTCTGTGCTGTAATCCTAGGCTGGCATGTATGTATCTTCCTGGATTGTGGAGTCTGGAGGCCACCATGTCTTGTTTATTTCTGTGTTCCAGAGTCTATGAACAGTCAGTCAATATGTGTTGAATAATTAGGTGAATGAATGAATAATTGATAGAAAGATATACATGTATGAATTTATACATTATACACTCCACCAACCTCCACTATACTCACTCACTCCATCTTGTTTAGTTATTAATATTAAAAAGTAATATGAGAGCCAACAAAAAACACACAAACAAATAAAACAGTGAAATATATAATGGTGGTGTATGGATCAAAATTTAATGATTTGTTATAGTTGATCTCACTCAAGAAAGCTTTACAAAATGGGTTTGCATTCATATTTCAAAACTTTAAGGCTACCACCATTATGTAATCTTAACAACCATACTGTACTTTGAAGATTTGTCCAAGATAATCAAGACATGAGATATTTCCATAATCTAATTAGTTATAAAATGTACTTTCTATTTTTAAAGTTTATTGTAAATTCTTAGACTGCAGAGATGGAGAGATCCAAGGGGTAGGAATCAGGAGATATGGCAATGAACTTCTCTAGGCTTCAGATCCTCTCCTTTGAGGGTTCAGACTAAATGGTCTCAAAAATATTTTCTCCTTGACTGTAGATTTTCTGAATTTAGTGAATCTATGATGTGGCTGGGGTTATAATTTAGGTTTTCTGAATATAGACTAGTGTTCTTTCGATTAAAATCATGTAGTTTTATTAGTCGCAGGATTAGTCACTCTTTTTAATTATTTTATAGATGAATTAATTTTATAGATAGAATAGATAGAATTATGGCAATGGAGAATTATTAATGTCTTAATAAAAATAAAATGATAAAACTAGAACATTTTATCTAAAATAACAAGTAAAACCCTACAAAGTATTAGTTAATAATAACCAATAATACTTGTAAGTTATCAGCATGACAATTCAAAGGACTCCAGTATACAAAGTAATCACTTTTAAAGGCAATTTATTTTATTGTTACATACCTTCATATTTAGAGATAGAAGATAAAGAACATATTTATTTCAGCTACAGAATCAATTATTAGGTAATGTATCTATTGGGACTTCAGGGTGGCCCAGTTATTAAGCGTCTGCCTTTAGCTCAGGTCATGATCCCAGGGTCATGGGATTGAGCCCCGCATCAGGGAGCCCGTTTCTACCTCTGCCTGCTGCTCCCCCTACTTGTGCTCTCTTTCTCTCTGTCAAAAAATAAATCAATAAAAATCTTTTAAAAAAAGAAAGAAAATGTATCTATTTTAAAAATTAGATAGGCCTGCTGTATATGCTTTCATCCCAGGGCTGATTCTTTTTTGAGAAAGAATTTGAAGGCCAGAATTATATTATTGAAATAGTTGGAACACCACACACAGTATTCTAGGCATCTTAAAAACCAAGTGGGTTAGGTGCATGATAGATCAGATCAATTACTAAAAAGTCAACAGGCAGGGATGAAATTAGCCATGGCACATTCACGCTGCTAGTTACTCTCATATATTAATTGGATTATTTAGTGACTGAACTGACCCACCATTTAACATTCTGAGTTAATTAACATAGCCAGCCTGACTATACTATGATCTGGTTAACTGAGACATAGATAGGGTTCCTGCTTTCTTAGTTCAGAGGGATAGCAAAAATAAGATGATGAAGGCACTAATCTGGTTAGATTATTAAATTCCCAAATATCCATTTCAGTTTTACCATCAATACTCTAAGGAAAAATGTTCTTTTCTCTTTCTTTTCTACAGTCATTTTATTTAATTAATTAATGTATTTATTTTAAGATTTTATTTTTAAGTAGTCTATATACCCAACATGGGGGTCAAACTCACAACCCTGAAATCAAGAGTCATATGCTCTACTGATGGAGCCAGCCAGGTGCCCCTCTACAGTCGTTTTATATTTTTAAAAAATTTTTAAAGATTTTATTTATTTATTTGAAGGAGAGAGAATGAGAGAGAGCACGAGAGTGGGGTGAGGGGAAGAGGGAGAAGCAGACTTCCTGCTAAGCAGGGAGCCCAATGTGGGACTTGATCCCAGGACCCTGGGATCATGACCCAAACCAAAGGCAGTCACTTAACTGACTGAGCCACCCAGGCGCTCCCCTCTACAGTCATTTTAAAGTTAGCATTATTTATTCTAGAAGTCTGTAAAACATACTCTTCCCCTTTTCTTACAATAACATTTTGCTTTCTGTTGATGAGGTGTACAGAATACATTCCATATTCTGGGGCTATACATAGTGGCCAAAAGCTTTGGAGTTAAATGGACCTTGACTGATGTCCCTTCTGTCTATAGTATAAAGTACAATATCCACTTTCTAAGGTTGTAGGGATGAAAGGTTCATAATAAACATGAAGGCCTTAGCACATGGTGAGTGATACATAGTAAATAATTAATTAATGTTATCTCTTTTTTCTGAGTGGTGACACCAGAAATCGATAACCTTTTTTTTTTTCCCGTCATCATTTGATGGAAAATTTTGACTTAACTTTTGTGGGATTCACTATTGCCTCAACTGGAAAATGATATCTCTAGAAGAGAGACAACCTGGGAAATGGGGATATACAGTATTGTTTGGAATAAACTTCTTTTTCCTCTTTCATTGTCTAATTATCAGGTGCTATTAGTAAAAGGGAAAACAGCCAAAAGGATAGGCAGTGGAATAAAACCCTGGTCTTACATCTTATATGTGTCATTACTTGAAATGTAGTTTATTTAAAAACAGATATACACTGAATTACATCATGTTTTAACCTTTGACAGACTTCTTCATTGTGCTGTAGAGAGTGGTAGGTAGAAGGTAAAACTACTTGAAAGATTTCATCCAGCTCTGGCTTCTATAACTGAGAGGGAATAAAAATATCATGTGGAAGGTTCAGAGAGAAGGTACGAAGATACAAAGAAGCTGGAGAATGAAGCCTAGGGAGAAACGCTAATGGGGTTGGGATTATAAAGGAGACAAAGTTGGGTGATAACGATACTGAAGTTATAAAAAGAGTGAAATGCAGCAATGCAGCATGGTGATCTTCTGTGCAGAAGCCAGGCCAGACTAAGACGAGGTGAGCAATGAAAATCTTCTCTTCCGTTTGGGTCTTTAATTCTGCTCCCCTGAAGGGAGGAAGTCCCCTTCCCATACATCCACCTTTCCCTTTCTTTCATTTCTTTCTTACTCTTCTTTCCCCATTGCTGATTCTTCTCTCCAGGGTGTCTTGGTGGAAATAATATCCGAATTGAAGCTAAAAGCTCTGAGTGTGAGGTTTCAGCTGGTAATTACTGGATGTATGGACTTGAGCCAGTTCTGAGTTTCATTTTTAGAAAAAAATGAATAAATGTTTCTTAAATTGTAAAAGGAAGAATATAATGCTGCCTCGTAGGGTCGCTGAGGGGGAAAATAAAATAACAGGTACAAAGATCACTTTATAATATGTAGAGTAAATATGGATGTGGGTTTTTAGTATTATCAATGTATTTATTCAGTCTTTACATCTTTCCTCTCCTCCCCCTTCCAATTCCAAGTAACAGGTAGCAGAGAAGAGAGATAGAAAATTGCCCTCTTACCTTTTTTTTTTATAAGGTAGCTTCTTATCTTTAAGAAAAGGCTTAGTGATAGAGAGATGGATCTCAGGCTCTGTTAGACTTTATTCCAGTCTTATGTTTTCATGACAAATAAACCTTCACATATTTCTCTGTGTGGTTGCTTATTGTGTTTTTTCAAGGCCCAGAGCAATCGCTATCGTCTTCTAAATCTATACTTAGAGACCCTGGACATTTTTTAAAGAGAAAACTAAGGAAAGGAACAATTTCAGAGGCATGATTATATTGGTATGGATTGTGCAGTGAGCCTTTCCAGGTTTACCACCACCAAACCTTGTTCAACGCACCCTGCGGCCAATGTGGATTTAATCCGGCAGTGTTTTGCCTTGCAGAAGGAGACCAAAGAGGGTCTTAACCCTTCTGCATTGGCCATGGCTGCGTTTCCATGGTGATCCCAACGGAGGCCAGACCTCTGCTTCCTGCTGTTTGCACTGTGCTACCTGAGAGACCCAGCGCAGAGTCCTAACAGCACTCTCATTTCTGTCGCTTCTCTAAAATCACAGTGAACACTCCCTTTGCTCAAACAGTGTAACATGCTGGTCTGCCCTGGACTACATTCCTTTATAGCAAGACCTGGGATATGCTGAGCAGAAGCTGCAAGTTTCTGTAGTTTCCTCAGAGTCAAATCCAGAGTTTCACAAGAAGGCGAGAATCACATTTATCTTGTCCTTTATGTATTTCTGTCATGAGGGACCATGCTAGTTTGTTTGGGCTGCCATAACAAAGTATCACAACCAGATGGCTTAAACAACAGAACTTTATTGTCTCACCATTCTAAAGGCTAGAATTCTGAGTACAAATTGTCCACAGGGTTTGTTCCCTCTGAAGGATGTGAGGGAGAATCTGTTCCAGGTCTCTTTCTTAGCTTCTGAGGTTTGCTGGCAATTTTTGGTGTTTCTTTGGCTTTGGCTGCATCACCCCAATCTCTGTCTTCATTTTCACGTGGCATGTCTGTATTTGAATTTCCCCTTTTTATAAAGATACTGGCCATCTTGGATTAAGGGCTCGTCTTACTCCAGTATGACCTCATCTTAACTCTTTACCTCTGCAAAAACCTTTTTCCAAATAAAATTACATTATGAGATACTGAGGCTTCAACATATGAATTTTTGTGAGACACAGTTCAACCCATAACAAGGAAAAACTCTTAAATATATCTTGATTAAAATTTATTGGGTGCTCACTATGTGTAAAAAATGATCTGGTACTGCAGACATTGCTTAAAGATGTAAATTATGAATGATCCCTGCCTACTAAGAATATACCTTTTAGTTAAAAGTCAACCTTGTAGCTGAGAAAAGTTAAACAAATATATGGAAATAATCTGACCAAAATTAGTAGACTTCCAATTTTTTTAAGTCAAAGAAATATTGTGAGATTGGGAATCAAATATAAAAATAAGAAAAGGTATATTTGCTCTGATTCAGAGTCCCTCTATCCATTTCTTTTCAGGCAGCTATTGAGGCTTCATGAAAGAAATAAAATTGAATTAGAACTCCAGAGAATAGCTCGATCTAGAAAGGCAGAGGTGAGGAGAGGGAGTGTTCGAGAATAAAACACAGCATATGAGTAAAAGTTTGGGGATAGAGATATGGAAGAAGACATAAGAAATTAGAAATTTGAGTTTCAGAGAACAGTGGAAGCAAGTATAGAAAAGTAGATTTGCTTTGTAGGGTAGAGGATTCCATCATGGCTTGACTGATTTCAGATCTTTGAAAGAAATTCCAGGGAATTGGAAGCTTTGTTGGCCTCCAATGACCTCCATATACCATAAGTCATCTTATTTGCATCCCTGTGCCTTATCTTCATTTTGATGGTTCCCAATCTCTAGGTCACTTTTTTGTTTGAAAGTCACCATTGAAACAATTTTAGAATTGGGAAGGGGTTTTATGGATTTGTTTCTTTACTTTTGTGCTAGATACAGCATAATTTTAAAAACATTTACTATTGATTTCATATATATAATGGATTTATAGCTTCAACTAGGATCAGATGACAGAATTATGAAATGAAAAAAAATATGTATTAGGTACTGTTCCAGGACCTTAGGTACAATATTGTATTTCATCTTTACAGATTTTTCCTTTTTTAAAGATTTTATATATTTATTTGACAGAGAGAGACACAGTGAGAGAGGGAACACAAGCAGGGGCAGAGCGAGAGGGAGAAGCAGGTTTCCTGCCCAGCAGGGAGCCCAATGTGGGGCTGGATCCCAGGACCCTGGGATCATGACCTGAGCCGAAGGCAGATGCTTAACCAGCCGAGCCACCCAGGCGCCCCCAGATTTTTCTTTTTTTTTAAGATTTTATTTATTTATTTGAGAGAAAGTGAGTGAGCGAGAGAGAGAGAGAGAGAGAAGGAGCGGGGGAAGAGAGGGAGGAACGACAAGAGGACAGAGAGGGAGAAGCAGACGCCCTGCGGAGCAGGGAGCCTGACTTGGGTATCGATCCGGGACTCTGGGATCATGACCTGAGCCAAAGGCAGATGCTTAACTGACTGAGCCATCAAGATGCCCCCATCTTTACAGATTTCTTTTTTTTTTTTAAAGATTTTATTTATTTATTTGAGACAGAGAGAATGAGAGACAGAGAGCATGAGAGGGAGGAGGGTCAGAGGGAGAAGCAGACTCCCTGCTGAGCAGGGAGCCCGATGCGGGACTCGATCCCGGGACTCCAGGATCATGACCTGAGCCAAAGGCAGTCGCTTAACCAACTGAGCCACCCAGGCGCCCATCTTTACAGATTTCTAAGAAAGATTTAACTATTCCTAATTTACAGATGAACAATTCGAAGTTCAGGTAAAGTACTTTTCCCAATCTCACAGTGAGTAAGTGTAAGAGTTGGAAGCTGAATGTAGATCTGCTTGACTATGAAGTCTATGCTTTTTGTTTCCCCTAAGATTTTATCCAGAAAATACTGAAATCTGGGTGCCTGGGTGGCTCAGTTGGTTAAGCGACTGCCTTCGGCTCAGGTCATGATCCTGGAGTCCCGGGATTGAGTCCCACATCGGGGTCCCTGCTCAGCAGGGAGTCTGCTTCTCCCTCTGACCCTCCTCCCTCTCATGCTCTCTGTCTCTCTCTCGCGCACGCAAATAATAATAATAAAAAAAATTAAAGCAGAAAATACTGAAATCTAAAGGTATCAACACAATGTCAAAGCCTGTAGTCAAATCCTAGATCAGAAATAAAAGAATAGAAGGTTTGTGATCTGGGGAAGCCTAAATCCAAACTGTTCAGTATTTACTGGACTTTCTTTAAAGACCAAGGCAAAATTGCCTCTTTACTTAAAGCCACCCTTGTTCATTGTTGGGCCAATGGAAGAATTTTCCTACTCTGAAATGCACATTGAATAAGTAGGAGTCACTTCCATGTTGTCTCCATCCCATGATATGGATGATCCTCATGAGCTTCCATCCCTGTTTGACAGTCTGCTCCTCCGTACATTATTATCTCATTCATGCTGAACTTCACTAAATATACTGTATTTTCTTTTAGTTTTGTGCACATTATTTTTTGTATGTGCGTACAGAGTCTACATTTTAGATGGCAGAAAATAATTTAATAGAAATACAGGTCAACTGCTGCCTCTAGGATAATGTTCAGTGGTGTCAGGAGGAAGTGAAGAAGTAGGTCATGGAGTTATGCAATGGACTTCAAATAAGAGCTGACTTTTCCTTCCAAAGGGAGTTTAAAATGTCTTTCCATTGTCAAAACTTGCCAAACACTGACCTAACAAGGAGAATGGAGCCAGTATATAAAAACCAAACAGAAAAGCCAGGTATGAGAGAAAGCCACAATATCACATGCTATTTATGTGAAATAATAAGGACACTAGCATTTTACAAAGTATGTTGGAAAAGCCTGTCATAGAACTTAGTCAATTCATTCCCACTATTTCATTAGTTTCAGCAAACCCATCAGCAAAGAATAGATACTAAGGGAAAATGTGGAGTTACAAAGAAAAGTAACTATACACATGGAACTCTAAAAAAATAAAAAAATAAAAAAAATGAAGAACTTGTTCCAGAATAGCCTGAACTGTTATACAGTCTCATTCAGACAGGCTCTATATCTTATAGACATAAGCAGAGTGCTAAACTTGTAAAGTTCTGAACCTAGGATCTGGCTATTAATGGGAAATTAAGTTAATGGAATATATTTATGTAATTCTCTGTCACTTCCATGAATATTTATGTTACTACTAGCTGTCCTAGTATAGGAATGTCTATCAGAAATGCAGTGGCCATCATTTGTGTTGACCCACCCAGGGCCATGACACAGAGGAGCATCTGTATCAGGATATGGTTGTGTCCTCCAGTGGTGGGCACGTAAAATCGTAGTGGAGGAGAAGCAAAATTTGAAGTGTGTGGAGCCAGGAGACTGAGCTATGGAAATTTTTTCCATATCTTATAGTTTATATAAAAAAATAACTTGTTAGAATGCTTCCCAAATTTGACAACAATATAAAAATATACATGATAATATCAGTAATAACTTGTGAAGCTGAATCAAACTTTCTAAAACATCATTAAGTAAAACAAATTTTGATCAGTCAATAATGTTAGAGGAAATACTGAATTATTTTTCCATACTCAATAAAAATTATATTATAAAATTGTTGTCCTATAAAGTAGTGATTAAAAAATATGCAGCCAAAAGTTTGTAGTAAAAAAAAAAAAAGACTTATGTAACTATGTTGCTCAATTAATAAAAATACTGTTCTTCTGAGTTTTGGGATGTTTATGTTATTTGTCAGACTTTTTAAACTTTTAAATGTTATATTGCCATTCCCCATTAAAATAAGTAATAATTTTGTACTTAATTTCATATTCGTGATTTTTACTCTTTTTCTTAAAGAGAGTTTCCCTAGTACATCAGTCTCAAACCCACAAAACCTGAATTCTTTCCTGAACCTGAGGAATAAATGTAATGGTTGATAATAGCCAAGATATCTAAAAAGAAATGAATAGACCTTTAAATGTGGTCCTTGTAAATCTTAACTCAATGTCATCAAAAGCAACCTCAGAAAAAGGATTCTCTGAATTTCCAATTTAAGCCTCACTTTTTCAAAAGTTTATCTTATATTCTGAGAATGCATCAATTTGTGTCAAAGTATTTTCCAGGCTTCTGTGTATGACTTCTTGATGCAGTTTCTCTTAGCCTACATATAGAAAAGTGGAAAATCACGCAACAATACTAAAAAGTAGAAGTAAATGTTAATCTATGGTCATAATTTGTGAACAATTTCTATAAATTATGAAGCCCTTAGAATTTCTACTCTGGCCAGTAGTCTATACACTGTTTGCTTTTTCTAAGAGAGCTCTCTAAGGGTCCCTAGGAAGATGGAATTATTTCAGTCTTATGAATGTCAAGCTCTTGGCTCTGAGTCCCTGGGCTCTGTTCCAGACATTAAAATGGGCAGCTGTCAGCTACACAGGTATTTTCTTAGAAGTTTGCTGAGGCACCATCTCTCTTCCTCTCACCACCAGTAGCTCTTTTTATACACATTTTAGAACTAAAAAGCAAACTGAATAAAGAGCACAAAATAGGGAGGTGTAAAAGGAAAATGGGAGGGGCTCATTATGTCACAGAGGCAAAAAGCTGTAAATTAAGGAAGATCAGGAAAAGCCCTGTTAGGAGGGCAAACTGCAAATTAGATTATTCCATGTATTCCGATTACTCTAAGTGGTACAGAATCAGGGAGAAGATGAGCACACTTATACTGCACAATGGCTTGGAGGATATAGGAATGGAGCTAGAAGTTGTATACATAATCTTGTTCTTCAGATGGATGTGTGAGCCTGGGAGTCTACTCATCCAAAAATGGATAGGGAGCTGGGGAAATTTGGATAGTGACAGACTCAAAAGGGCAAAAAAAAATTTTTTTTAAAGATTTTATTTATTTGTTTGACAGAGAGAGACATAGCGAGAGCAGGAACACAAGCAGGGGGAGTGGGAGAGGGAGAAGCAGGCTTCCCGCAGAGCAGGGAGCCCGATGTGGGGCTCGATCCCAGGACCCTGGGATCACGACCTGAGCCGAAGGCAGACGCTTAACGACTGAGCCACCCAGGCGCCCCCCCAAAATTTTTTTAAGTATGATAGTATATGGAAGTAAAATACCATCTTGAAGATTTATCATTAAAAAAACAGGGTATAGAAAGTGATGTATTGCAAGGAACAGAAGAAAATTTAATATAAATTTAATAAAAACACCCTGTCTCAATGCTTTCATTTTACTGGGTAAGCACACAGTTTACAAGAAGATAAAATTCCTATGAAACAGGAGCCAAAGCCGTCTAGAAAAGTAGTACTATGAAAATAAACAAACGGAGAGTTGCTGGAGTGGTGGGGTGTGGGAGGGATGGGGTGGCTGGGTGATAGGCATTGGGGAGGGTATGTGCTATGGTGAGCACTGTGAATTGTGTAAGACTGTTGAATCACAGACCTGTACCTCTGAAACAAATAATACATTATATGTTAAAAAAAAAGAAGAAGATAGTAGGAAGGGAAAAATGAAGGGGGGAGATCGGAGGGGTAGACGAACCATGAGAGACTATGGACTCCGAGAAACAAACTGAGGGTTCTAGAGGGGAGGGAGGTGGGGGTTGGGTTAGCCTGGTGATGGGTATTAAAGAGGGCACGTACTGAATGGAGCACTGGGTGTTATACGCAAACAATGAATCATGGAACACTACATCAAAAACTAATGATGTAATGTATGGTGATTAATGTAACATAATAAAATTTAAAAAGAAAATAAACATTAGGGGTGGGATTGATTTAAAAAAAAAACAATAACTAATAATGTAATAACAGAATAAAAATATGCTGGTAAAGGGAAGAATTTGTATTCCAGAGACCAAATGGGTGATGTCAAGTGTGAAGGTACCAAACGCTCCCCAGCGCACGGAGGCATGGGACAGAGAAATGATAGTGGTGAGAAAGCAGATGGTAGTTAGAAAAGATAGAGAGCAAGGATCCAACCTAACAATTACATGTGAATTTAAGAAAAATGCCAAGCAATTGGGATGGATACAATAAACAAAGGCAAATTGAACTATAATGTCTGGACTGAAAAAAACAAACAAAAAAGTCCCCCAAACCTGGTAAATATGTATTGGAAAAGCTCATCAATTCTGAAAAGAGATGCTATGCCACGCTATATCTTGGCCAAACTTATGATTAGTCAGTGACAGCAGTGTCCCTACAGAACTTAGATGGAGACTCAGAATTATCTGCCATTGTTTATTTGCAGAGAGACTAATTGCAAGGGAGTGGGTGAGATGTAGGAGAATTGAAGGTAAGAATCCAGAGCTAGTAACAGCAGACTGTCCTACTCTTAGGCCCGAGGGGAAAAGATGGTGGAGAGGTCATCAAATCCCAAATGTAAGTATGTTATATAAAGAGGCAGTGGCTTTCCGTTAAGGAACAAACCAACTTGAAGCAACCTCACGAAGGGAAATAATACACTAATCTCTCTCCTTTTTTTTCCAAGCTCTTGGCCCATAGGCCAAATCCAACAGAAAACCACAGGGTAGGCATCCTAGGGGTGCAAATTATTCAGGCCAATCCTTCAGGACAGAGAACGGGATGGAGAAGAAACATGATGGGTTGATAGAAGATACTTGACATAGAAATCAGGAAAAAAAAAGTCCTTCAACATTTGATAATGGAGGGAATAAAGTGAATAAATAAGAAAGAAATATTAGGCTTAAAAATTTATTTATATATTTATGATTATTCTTAATATATTTGAAAACAGAATGCATGATTCTTAAAAAACAACATATATATATAATAAAATAATTTGAATTATGATAATAGCCCATGTCTCAAAACCACAGATTAGAGTAAGATAGGATGGGTAAATTGATTAATTTCTGATCTCATAAGGTGTATAGAAAAGATAAAAGGCATTATTTTCATTTTTCGCCCTGATATTTAGATAAAAGCTGTATGTGTGTGTTTGAAAAACTTAAAGGTTAATTCGAATAGGCACGAAGTATTCTTTTAAATGACTGGAGAAAGTTAAAATTGCACATAGCAAAAGGTAATGTTTGAAAAAGATAAAATAAGAAGACCCAGAGTAGCCAAAAAAATACTTTTAACAGTAATTACATGTTCTAATTTTATTTTATTAAGATTTTATTTATTTATTTGACAGAGAGGGACACAGCGAGAGAGGGAACACAAGCAGGGGGAGTGGGAGAGGGAGAAGCAGGCTTCCCGCGGAGCTGGGAGCCCGATGCGGGGCTCGATCCCAGGACCCTGGAATCATGACCTGAGCTGAAGGCAGACGCTTAATGACTGAGCCACCCAGGCGCCCCATGTTCTAATTTTAATAAAAGTTGAAGATACTCAGACTAGTTTAAAAAATCTAATAGCATGCTGCTTTAACAAAATACAATAAACAAAATGAAAAGAGAAATAAAAATTATATTATTTATCATGACCTTATAATAATGGTTCTCAAGCATTTTGATCTCAGGATCTCTTTACTCTCATAAAAATTATTGGGGATCCAAAAAATATTATTGAGAATCCAAAGAACTTTTATTTATGTGGATTATATCTATCATTATAGCTTATATTACAAATTAACACTGAAATTTTTTTTTAGTCAGGTTGATTGTCGTATGCATGTAAAATTCACCCTTTCAATATGCAATTCTATGAATTTTGACAAATCTATACAGTTGTATAACCACCATCACAATCAAGATACAGGATATTTCCATGGCCTTTTGAGGTCAAATGCTTCTCTCCACTCCCAGTCCTGGAATGATCTATTTTCTAGCCTTATAATTTTACTTTTTGCAAATATCAGATATATGGAATCATTCCTTATGTAACCTATGGAGTCTGAGCTCTTTCACTTGGCATAATGTTTTTAAGACTCATCATGTTTTTACATGTATCAGTAGTTTGATCCTTTTTATTGTTGAGTACTCTTCCATCGTATAGCTGCACCGTGATTTTTTTTTTTTTTTAATCCATTCACCAGTCAGTGGATGTGTGAGGATTCCCAGTTTTTGGCTATTATAAGTAAAGATGCTACGAACCTTTGTGTATGGGGTTTCGTGTGGATATATCGTCTCTATGTCTCTCTTTCTCTGGGTGAAGAACCAGGAGTGGGATTGTTGTACTGTATGGTAAGAGTATGTGTAACTTTATAAGAAACAGTATAAGAAAAAATAACTTGATAAAAACAATTCCGAAATGGTTGAATAATTTTGCATTTCCACTAGCAACATTCGAGGGTCCTATTTATTCAACATTCTCTGAGAAACTAAGGGTTTTAGAGGAGAGGGTTTGGAGGGATGGGTTAGCCCGGTGATGGGTATTAGGGAGGGCAAGTTCTGCATGGAGCACTGGGTGTTATACGCAAACAATGAATCATGGAACACTACATCAAAAATTAATGGTGTACTGTATGGTGACTAACATAATAAAATTAAATTAAATTTTAAAAAAAGTTCTGGAGCTACAAGAAAAAACAAAAAACGAAAAAAAACAAAATTCTCATCAGGACTTGATATTGTCAATTAAAAAACTATTTTAGCTATTCTAATAGGTGTCTAATATTATCTTATTGTAGTTTTAATTTGCTTTTCCCTAATGGCTAATGATGTGCAGCATATTTTCAGTGCTTATTTGCTATCTGTGTCTCTTCTTTTTTTATTAAAGATTTTATTTATTTATTTGACAGAGAGACGCAGTGAGAGAGGAAACACAAACAGGGGGAGTGGGAGAGGGAGAAGCAGGCTTCCTGCTGAGCAGGGAGCCCAATGTGGGGCTTGATCCCAGGACCCTGGGATCATGACCTGAGCCGAAGGCAGACGTTTAATGACTGAGCCACCCAGGCGCCCCTATCTGTGTCTCTTCTTTGGTAACATGTCTGTTCAATTCTTCTGCCCATTGGGTTGTTTGTTTTCTTATTACTGAATATTAAGAGGTATTTTTATATCTTCTAGATACTGGTCTTTTATCTGGTATGTTTTGCAAATATTTTCTTCTACATTGTGGCTTCTCTTTTCCTTTTTCTTTAAATGTCTTTCAAAGAGCTGAAGTTTTAAATTTGATGAACTCCAATTTATCAATTTTTTATTCATGGTTCATGCTTCTGTATTCTATCTAGGAAATCTTTGCCTAACCCAAGGTCACAAGGACTTTTTCCCATGTTTTCTTGTAGAAGTTTCATAAAACTGAGAAATTTTTAAAACATAAAAATACACAAGCACACATACTTTTACCTATCAGAATGTGATGTATGTTAGTATCAGAGCCATACATCATGTAGACTGGAATGTTCCACTGTACACTCCTGAGAGAATGTGAGTGAAGAAGGCAAATAGTATCTTAGAATTATTCTGAAAATATTGACCTCATAAGCTTCTGAAAGGGTCTCAGGGATTCCCAGGAGTCTATTAGACCACATTTGAGAATTGTCAATCTAAAATGTAAAGACTATCAAATACAAATTATGAAAGGCAATATTAAATTTCAAATGGAGTAAAATTCAGGCAATACATTAAAGACAAAAAGGGAGGTGCCTGAGTGGCTTAGTCCATTAAGTGTCTGCCTTTGGCTCAGGTCATGATCTCGGGGTCCTGGGACCGAGCCCCACATCAGGGTCCCTGTTCTGGAGGGGATCTGCTTCTCCATCTCCCTCTGCCCCCCTCTCTTTCAAAATAAAATCTTTAAAAAAATTGAAGAAGACAAAAGGGTATTTTCATATTAACAAACTCTTTTATCCAACAAAATTATAAGAGCTCTGAGTTTTATATATCAAATAACACAGCTTTTGAATATATTTTAGAAGTCTAGAAAATAAGGATACATTAAAGTCATTGCAATTATACTTGAAGAACTTTTACTTCTTTAATTATTTAGAAGATAAAAGAGATCAATAATACTTATATAAAAGTTTTAAAGAGAAGATATTATTGTGACTATATGAAACTTTATATCTTGTACAGAAAATACTTCTTTTTAAGCATTTACTGAACATTTAGAACTATGATTATGCCAGATCTCAGCATAGAAATGCTGAAGGTTGCATTCTTTGGATACATACAATAAAATTAGAAAGTAATCACATAAATTAACTAAAGAAGATAAAATTTACAAAACATTATTCTAAATAATTCTTGAATCATAAAAGAGATCAATACTGCATTAATAAATCATTTAAAAAATAACAAATAAGAGAATATTATATGCCAAATTTATAAAAGATTGACAAAATCTTACTCAAAAGTAAATCCAGAGCCTTAACTTTTATACTAATTAATTGATAAGGAGAAACTATAAATAAACTTTGCAGAATTAAAAAAAAGAATAACAATAGATAAGCTTAAATAAAGTAGTGATAATTAAATAATAAAATCATAGAAAAGGAAATATTTAAGAAATACTTTGAAGGAAATGAAACACTAAGTTGAAAAGATCTCTACACCCCCATATTCATAGCAACATTATTTACAGTAGCCAAGACATGGAAACAACCTAAGTGCCCATCAAGGGATGAATGAATAAAGAAGTTGTGATATATATATATATATAGTGTGTGTGTGTGTATGTGTGTGTTTGTGTATTATATAATATGAGGAAATCCTGACATTTGTGACAACATGGATGGACCTTGAAGGCATTATGCTAAGTGAAATACCTCAGACAGAGAAAGACAAATACTATATGATCTCACTTGTATTTGGAATCTAAAAAAGGGTGGGGGGATGACCAGATTTGTGGGTGCTGGAGGCAGGAGATAAGGAAAGGAAGAATTGGAGGAAGGTGGTTAAAAGTTTCCAATCACGAGGTAAGTAAGTACTAGGGATGTAATGTGCAGTATGGTGACTACAGCTAACACTGCTGTACGGTATATAGGACAGTTGTTATGAGAATAGATCCTCAGAGTTCTTATCACAGGAAAATTTTTTTTTCTTTTTTTGCTTTCTCTTTTTATTTTGTTTATATGAGATAATCAATGCTAACTAAACTTACTGCAGTAATCATTTCACACTATAGTAAGTCAAACCATTGTGTTGTATGCCTTAAACTTATACATGATGCATGTCAACTGCATCTCAATAGAACGGGAAGAAAAGCACTTTGGAAAATCTGGTGAAGAAAAAAGGAGAGAAAATGAAATAAAATATTGTAAATAAAAGTGAATATGGTGAGAAGTGACAAAGATTTTCAGTTTTTTATTTATTTTATTACTTTTTTTTAAGATTTTATTTATTTATTTGAGAGACAGAGTGAGCGGGAGAGAGAGAGAGAGCACAAGCCAGGGAAGAAGCAGACTTCCCGCTGAGCAGGGAGCTCAATGTGGGGCTCGATCCCAGGACCCCGGGATCATGACCTCAGCCTAAGGCAAATGCTTAACCGACTGAGCCACCCAAGCACCCTCTGACAAAAGTTTTTAAAAATATTAATGATGTATATAAAAATTTTCTATTATTTTGAAAATATTAAGTATGTAGATACTATTTTGAAAAAAGAATTTCCAAAAGTGCCTGTGAAGAATCTAAAACCAAAATGTATCAATGACCCTGAAAGAAATAGAAAAAAATAAATAAAACAATCATCAACAAAAATCACCAGGACTAGTTAATTTCATAGGAGCGTTCTTTCAAACTTTCAAGGAATAAATTATATGTTTTCCATTTAAGCCATTTTAGAGAACAGGAAAAGATGGTTTAATTTTGTAAAACTGGCATAAAACTTATGCCAAATACAGAACAAAAGAAAACTATACCCTTTTTTTTTTAAAGATTTTATTTATTTATTTATTTGAGAGAGAGAGCACATGAGAGGGGGGAGGGTCAGAGGGAGAAGCAGACTCCCCTCTGAGCAGGGAGCCCGATGCGGGACCCGATCCCTGGACTCCAGGATCATGACCTGAGCCGAAGGCAGTCGCTTAACCAACTGAGCCACCCAGGCGCCCAAGTGTTGAAATCTTAAATAACGAAGATCAAACTGACACTGGCAGGGTATTCACAGAATCATTCATCATCATCTTGTAGATTTTATTCTAAGAATGTAAGATTGATTTACTATTGTGAAACCCATTAATATAAACACTTGAAAAGTTTAGATTTACAAATAGGATCATTTAAACCAATGGCAACATGGACCCTAATAAAACAAAAGAGAGGAATAGATTCCTTTATGAAGTTAGCAAAGATGGAGAAAGCTTGGTTACAAAGCTGGAAAGATTGCTGGGAGGTGGGCTATCTCAGATCCCTCTGGTGGGAGTCACCCTGGGATAATCTTTCTGGGGGACAATTTGGTAATGTGGGTTTAATGTGCAGTAAATTCTTTAGAAATTAAAAATTCTTAGAAGCCTTAGAGTCTAAGAGAATTGATGAAAGAGATAGAGAGATTGACCGACAGTGTTGTCAATAGTGTCTTTATTTCATAAACTTGTCCAGTCCTTTGGAACCAACCATCCTCTGCCCTCCCCTGCTGACACTCCCATAGCCAGGAGGCTTTCATGTTAAGGAAGATGAAATTAAGTCTCCAACTTAAAATCATTACTGACCCCCAAGTAAGTGGCAGGTAAATGGTTCTGGGCAATCATGGATTAAAATATTGCTGGTTCTCGAGCCATATCAGGAAGACGATCTTTGGCCTGGCCGGCCGGGGTGCAATAGCCAGGATTTCCTCAAGCAGTAATAACTCGAATTACTCTATTACCCAGGTTCCTGAGAACTGAAAGTGCTCACAGGAGAGGCCAGTTTACCAGCTGCTTCCTTCAGAGTCCACAAGGACAAGTGACAGGGACAACTGTGGTTCTTCAGTCAGAACTTTCTTCCTTTGGGATTCTTAATGCTAATGCAGTTGTGGAAGTTTAAAAACGTATTTTGTTATCTCTTGTCTTCCTGACGGCAGAGTGCTAGTCAAAGCTGTAATGCAATAATATCCAAGGGATGAGGTTTTGGTTCCCCTGTTGTCCTGTAGTCATGTCATGCTAACATCTCCTGCGTGATCACAAAGAACTCATAATGCCGGCAGGGGAGGGGCCTGGGTGTCTTTTACACCTATTTGTTACCTTCAAGGTCAGCAAGGATGCACCTGGAAAACCCAGATGCTGTAACCTAAATCCCACCTACTCTCCAAGACTTGTCCCGGTTTAGGTTATTTGAATAAAACATTGTTTGGAATCTCACATTATATATTCACACATGCTTATTTTAAAAATCTGGGTTCTGTGGACTAGGCTTATTTTAAAAGATCCACTATGGTTTACCAGCTACATGTTGTACTTCACTTTTTACAGATTTCTGATAGCAACAACAGTAGGACTACTGAGGAATATTTCACTTGTATTGAATATAAGCCCAGTATTAGCCCAGAAAATACTGAGTTGTGAGTGTGTGTGTATAGGCATGTGTGTGTGTTTTAACTATGTATGTATTTCCATGGCAACAACTGGAGATGAAACAAAGCAATTAACAAAATTTGAAAAATTAATTTAACCAACCCTTTGCCATTTTGGAAACTTACCAGGATATGTGCTTACTTAGATTCTTCCTACCTACTACACTTGTTACTTGTGACAAAGGATAGTCAATTAAATACTAAAAAACACTCTAAAGCAACTTTGTGACTGCTATTGCAATTATGATTAATTTTTTCACTTGGCCCTCATTTGAGGGACTAGAGCAAATTTTTTTGCCATTGTTTTATGAGAAAGAATAAGTGAGTCGTGGAAGATATTTCTGCTGCAGGAACTTTATTAAAATAAAATACTCTGAAGCACATGATTTAAAGAGTGTAATTTTATGCTGCCAGTACAATTTATAAATTTTTTTTTAAGATTTTATTTATTTATTTGAGAGAGAGAGAATGAGAGACAGAGAGCACGAGAGGGAAGAGGGTCAGAGGGAGAAGCAGACCCCCCGCTGAGCAGGGAGCCCGATGTGGGACTCGATCCAGGGACTCTAGGATCATGACCTGAGCCGAAGGCAGTCGCTTAACCAACTGAGCCACCCAGGCGCCCCTTTTTTTCCATTTTTATAGCCTCATAACTCAAACAGTGACTGGCACTTATGGTCACTAGATATCTGCCAAATAGAATAGAATTGAACTTTTAAGAAATGATTTAATGTTACCTTATTTTTGTTTTTTAAAGATTTTATTTATTTGAGAGAGAGAGAATGAGAGAGACAGAGAGCACATGAGAGGGGGGAGGGTCAGAGGGAGAAGCAGACTCCCTGCCGAGCAGGGAGCCCGATGGGGGACTCGATCCCGGGACTCCAGGATCATGACCTGAGCCGAAGGCAGTCGCTTAACCAACTGAGCCACCCAGGTGCCCCTTCCCCGATCCAGAATCTTATCAAGGATCATGGGTTGCATTCATTTGTCATATCTATTTAGTTGTCTGTACTCCAGAACAGTTTCCTAGCCATTAATTTATTTTGTCTTCTTGTTACACTGCTATTTTTTTTAAAGATTTTATTTATTTATTTGAGACAGAGATGCCAGTACAATTTAATAATGTCATTGACACTAAGCTCGATAGAATGGCAGCATCAGAATAGTAGCACATGCTAGAAAGTCATTAAGCTAAATATTAAATTAGTTGTTTTATACTTTTAGGTATATCAATAATTTATAGTATATAACTGACAATCTGGATGGGATGCAGGGAATGGTTGTGAAAAATCTCTGGCCAGTGCAGATGTAGGGTTTGACTGCTGTTAATGTATAGTTCTGGGATTCGTTTGTGGCACATTGAAGCAGATAATGCTAAAGGACTAAAAAAAGGTAAGTTCTAATTGAAGGGTCACCACACATTACCTGGGCCAGTCACTTATCCTCTCAGTGCGTCAATTTTATCATCTGTAAAATGAGCTCATTTGGTCAATGGAATGAGAATGCATTCCATTCCAATGCAAAGACAATCTGAGAGCATTGCTATAATAATATTAGGAGAAACAAGGGTGGTGAAGTGGACCATGGCCAGGTGAACCATACAGCTTTGCCATCAATGTTTATGATGGTGAAGCTGTGGGATGTATTTTTTAAAATAAAATTGTAAGGGCACCTGGGTGGCTCAGTTGGTTAAGCGACTGCCTTTGGCTCGGGTCATGGTCCCAGGGTCCTGGGATCGAGCCCCGCATCGGGCTCCCTGCTCGGCGGGAAGCCTGCTTCTCCCTCTCCCACTCCCCCTGCTTGTGTTCCCTCTCTCACTGTCTCTCTCTCTCTCTCTCTGTCAATTAAATAAATAAAATTTAAAAAATAAATAAATAAATAAATAAAATAAAAAAATAAGATAAAATTGTATATTAAATAAGGTCTTAGAGGAATCTGCTATGCTGCATATCTGTTCTGCATATCTATTACAGTTTTCTCTCTTAATTGACCTTTCATTCTTACTAACTTTTATTCCTTCATAATTTTACCATATATATGTCCCATCATATGCATCTCAGGTTTAAATCTCACTCAGATCATGCTCATTTTCTTAGTCCAAGATTTTCAGAAAGGAAACATATTGGTCCATTTTATCTCTCTATGCCCAACAATAGGTCATATGTCATTAACCGGGAGGAAAGTTGACTGTTATTGAGATAGTGCTGCCCCTGGTTTCACCAGCTCTGTTCAGTGGGAGGGTCCAAGGTTTATATGATACAAAACATTGCTGACTAGGCAGCAAGATACCCTAGGCATGGAAATCATGGGCTTGTGAGCAAGTAGGTGCTCCTGGATATCTTATATTCATTCAGACATACTGACCACTTTCATCTTCCTAAAGCTGCAATGACCTTCCTTCTGGGACTTTGTAGATGCTGATTTTCCTGTTTTCATTTCTGTACAGATCTTGAACTTTGTTTAATAAGTAAGCTTACCCCCTTGATTTGATACTCCACTATCCCTTCCAGTATTGAACTCTCTCTCTTGGCACTTAATAAAGATACTTGCCCATGCATGCTTTCACTGTGGATTGGGGAAAGAGAATTTGACAGGTGGGATAGAAAAAGTTAACATGAGTAAACATAAATACTTTATTTTGATTGGGTAAAACCGGTCTCTCAATAACATCATGCTACCATGCAGCTATTCCTTCCACCTTTTGATTTTGCGATGCACAAAACAAACAAACCAAACTCTGAGAGAAAGGAAGTTGAAAAGGTAAACTGAGGGTATCTCTTTCATTAGCGTGAAACTATAGGAAAGGTAATTTGGCAAAAGAGGAGACCAAGTCTAGCAAACAAACTGCTCAGGGAAACTTTGTTGGAACAGGCTTGAAGTCAGAGAACTAATTGCTGGTGAGTGATTTCGACTCTCTGAAGAGGTAGAACTAGCAAGGAAGCTTTGAACTACCTCTTAGATTTTTTCCTTTCAAAAATGTATCTAAAATGTTTTCTAGCATAATAATGAATACTAAGTGTAATTATTTTTATAATATATTCTTTTTGGTGCAAGAAGGAGATAAAATTTACTTATCTCTATGTCAATCAAATTAGCCAGGAGTATAAAGCCTTAGAGCTTGGGTCATGTGACTGACATTCTACTGCCACCTTTTGGGGGTTCACCTGTCTTGTAGGTGTGACTTTTTCAGGTCACTACTAAAGTCAACTTGGAATCTGTAAAATTAAAGATATTAAGTAACAGTAAAGTAACATACGAGAAAGGCAGTAGTGAATGTGATAATGGAAATAACCAGGACTTCATTTTCTTCAGAAAAAAATAATAAAATAAAAACATTGGCTTTGATGTCTGAAAGGGCTAAATTAAATACAAATTTTAATGTCTACCTTTTATGTAATTTCAAGCAACTTTTTCCATTCATTTATTCATTCATCCACCAGATGCAAAATGAGTGTTTATCATGTGCCCATAATTATACTAGATGCTAAAAGTAATGGTGAACAAAAGAGGTGAACTCATGTCCTCCTGATGTCTAATTCAGGACTACTGTCCACTCGTATTTTTTTTTTTTTAAAGATTTTATTTATTTATTTGAGAGAGAGAGAATGAGAGACAGAGAGCATGAGAAGGAGGAAGGTCAGAGGGAGAAGCAGACTCCCCGCTGAGCTGGGAGCCCGATGCGGGACTCGATCCCGGGACTCCAGGATCATGACCTGAGCCGAAGGCAGTCGCTTAACCAACTGAGCCACCCAGGCGCCCCTCCACTTGTATTTTAAATATGAATACTTCTCACTTTTTCGGATTAAGAGATATATAATTAAGTAGTTTAATTCGTTTCCCCAATTTGAAGGGTTATTGTGAAAATTAAATACTTTATACAGTGCTTAGTATAAGTGTTTAATACATTATAAATATTCATAATAAGTGGTATTTATTATTTCCACAGTGTCTTCTAAAATGTTTAGTATGGGATTATAGTGTTACTGGTAATAAAAAATTGGTATTAAAAATATAATTAGCTGAATTTTTTATGTTGCTTAAGTCAGAGAGATAAGTATAGTAGGTAGTGTGATACAATCTCTGTTGTATATAAGAAGAAGAATTTTTTCCCAGATGACTATATATGCCATAATTCTTTTTTGGAAGGCATTGGGGAAAAAACTATAAATACATAATATTAATTGCTTTAGAAAGGGCTTTATGGAAAAAAATAGGCTTTTATGAGCTGTTTAAATAAGGAGAGGAAAGCAGTAGATGAGTTTAGACAAGGGGGGAAGTGCTGAGTTTAGAGTGCAGCTTGGAAGAAGGTTTGGCTGTGGGTGGGAGAGGAATGCAAATAGGAAGAAGGCTGTTTGCACATGTACTCATAGAAGCAGTGAAGCTCCACAGTGAAATAAAGGAATCTAAGGGGAATGGAGGATAAAGGAGAAGTGATTAAATAGATTAATTCTAATCCAAAGTGTAATCAATGACTCCAAAGTGAAATAGTGTTCTCCATTGTTAAAGTGACGGGCGCAAGTGGAGGGAAGGAGACTTCTGAAGTCAGATGGTACCCTGCTGGACTATGAGAGGAGTTTACTTCTTTGAGGTTAAAGGGAAGACTAAAATGGGATGCAGCAAATGATAGGAAAGTATCAGTTCTTGGGAATGCTGCCTGGGATGACAGCAATCTACTTGCCTTTTTTAAACCCTTTGAAGAAATATAACTAATCAGAGAAGAAACCTTGGCAATGGCAACAAGTATAAATTTTCTTCCTAAAATAAGAGGGTACCAGATCTCCACCTGGGCATTAGAAATTGTGGGGCACAGGGAAGGATGAAGGATGGAGGGAAAGTAAGCCAAGACAGAGATCAGGTAATGTGGATCAAGCTTGGGAAGTACACAGACTGGAAATCTAACCATAGGTCACCAGACAAAGGAAATAGGAACCTTTATAGTGTGACCTAAATTGAGTACTAGGTCTATAGAGTTAGCAGGAACTCCCAATGAGGCCAGTCTAGTTTGGACTTTGATACTGAACAGGGAATCTGAACAGGATATCTTTAAAACAGGCCATGGAAAAGACAATCTGAGTTTTTACCTGGGCAGAGCCTAAGAAGTCCTAAGGAAGAGTACTAAAGAAGAGTGCACCAGGTAATGTGGGAAATGCACCAACTCTCTGAGAATATTAGGAAAGAGCAATTACCTTCAGAAACATCTGAGGGTTGGGCCCCCTGGGTGGCTCAGTTGGTTGAGCATCCGACTCTTGGTTTCAGCTCAGGTCATGATCGCAGGGTCATGAATGGAGCCCCAAGTCAGGCTCTGCACTGAGTGTGGAGCCTGATTGAGATTCTCTCTCTTCCAGTCTCTTTGCCACTCCCCTCTCTCAAAAAAAAAAAAAAAAAGATGGTATGGAGTAAGAAAACAGAAAGGGTAGGCTGGAAGATCATGTATCCCAAAAGGTTCACTGGAGGACTTTTAAGTAGGAAGTGACACCATATAATTTCAGAGGTACAAGAAAAGGTCTTACAGTTTGATATTCTACAATTAGAAATGTATTTCTCTGCTTTCTTTCTTGCTTCCTTCCTAGGTTTATCAGACATTTACTAAGAATCTATCACTCATTCATCACTCTGGTGGGTGCCAGTGATCCAAAGAAGATTTCCAGCCCTAGGGATCTTCTAGTTTTATGATGGAAATGACACATTTACTAGCACTGGTAGAAGTGTGAACCAGCAGAATTTCTTCTAGGGGGGAAAGAAATCTATGTTTAGGAAAATGCTAGGATCTAAAAGCCAACTTCATAAGCATAGGGCTGAGGAGATGGGAACGTATCTTTGGCATGAATAAAAAAACAGTTAGCAACTTCAGTCAACAATAAGTTCAGTTGTGATTGTCAAAAAGCGAGTGCAGGCTTAGGCTAACGTGTAGTC
This sequence comes from Mirounga leonina, assembly GCF_011800145.1. Classification (NCBI taxonomy): domain Eukaryota; kingdom Metazoa; phylum Chordata; class Mammalia; order Carnivora; family Phocidae; genus Mirounga; species Mirounga leonina. The sequence continues at coordinate 36,585,286 of NW_023270454.1, read as the reverse complement.
CTGGAATCTGGAAGAGAGAGTCCTGCGGTTTTCTATACTGCTCACACCCTAGTTGGAGTAGTGTGTCTAGTTCTAGGCTCCACACCATTGAATAGTCAGAAAAATGATATCAGGAAGGTGAAAGGATTTTAAAAAGGCATCATCTGAGAAAGAGAGGAAGAAATTGGATATTTGGGGCTTTTGAAAAAACAACAGTTAACATTTTGAGTAAGAGCTGTTATTTTCACTGTCTTAGAATATTTAAAGAACTGCCATTTGAAGGTAAATTTGTCTAGTCTAAGGGGTAGGTCATAGGCTAATAAGAGGAAAGTGCCATGGGAAAGACTTCGATTTAGTATAACAATTTAATAATAATAATGGCTAGAATTGATTGAAAATGTTGCCTTAGAAAGTAGCTAGTACCCTGTCATAAGTGACATTCACTGTAATACTTGGCAGAGGAAATTAGATGCATTGAGTGGCTTTTTTTTTTTTTTTTGTGGGCTAGATGACTTTAGAGTCTCTTCTGTCTTTGTTTTGTTCAGGATTCCTTTAGTTGCAAGTAACCGACCCAAATATTATGTTCTTAGGTAAATGAGGAATTTACTGAAAGAATGCTCAGGTATTGCATATGATCAGTGTTAGTGTTGAACACTGAAACTCAAGCAGAGCACACTTCTCTCTCTCTATCTCTCTCCCCCACCACCTGCCTCACCCCCAATCCCCATTGCTGTAACTCTCTCACACTTGCTCCATCCTCTCTTTAGCTCTGGCCTCAGTTTCTCTGATTGATTTAAATGCAACCTGATTGGAAAAGAAGCCTGCTGTTTCTGAATCTTAAGATGGTTGGTTGAAAAATTCTGAAGAAAGGCTCTGTGTTACCTACCAGTCAACTCTGGCCAGGAAAAAAGTAATGATGAAGAGATTTGCTTGAGATGTTAAATTGTGAAATGTTTCAGGTAACAAAGGACCCTTATGAGGGGAGATTCAAATGCACGAAGGACAAGGGTGAGTGTTAAGACCCTATCCTGCCTTAAATGACATGACTGTCTGGTCCTGAAGGAAAATCACCATCTGCAGAGTCCTTCGTGGTAACCTCAAGCCATCCTCAAAGAGAAAATGCTTGAAGGTCACCCAGAAGTGCCACATTAAATGTTGTAGCATAGTTGGGGGCTACTGGGAAATCCCTGCTACCCACAGACTGGCCAGGAATGCAGCAAATAAAGTAAGGTTTTTCTTTTCCGAGAAAGTATGGGAAAGCTGCGAGACAAGGGCAGTAGTAAGCATACCAGCTTAGGCTCTGCCAACATTTGCGTTGTGGCTGAAAGCCAACGGTGAGGCCCGGGACCTATGGGACTATAGATGAGATCCTAGCATTTTAGCAAAAAGTTCATTCTTCCTTTACATGCAGGAGAACTGAAGGTCCTCAAAGTAAAATAACAATTCAGTGATAAAAAATGATCCTCCTTAATATGGGAGTTCCTTGGCTCCTGATATTTCTTCTTTCCTATATACCACCCCATCTCTGAGAAATGATCTTATCTCTACAGAGGACCAGTGTGACTTCCTGCACATTCATGGTCTGAGAAGTGCAAGGCTTAGCTCTCAGACGGTGGACAAATGTCCCCAAGCACCAGTTGATGGTATCAGTGCAAGGACACAAACTGAGGAGCTTTTAGTTTTAATTTTTGCACTAGTTATTTTCAAATTTACTGAGTTTGGGCATGAACACAAGTTTTGCTATGAAATTATTTATTTCTGGGGAAATTTTACGAGTTGTAGCAGGGAATTGGACAGAGAACATGAACACGTTACATTACAAACTCCTATGGGCTCACTCCCCTCCCCCACCCCGGGGGCCAACGTCCACCTTCTATCTCGGTGGCTTTCTGAGTTCTGTCTCTCCACCTCCCTCTGAGGCTGACCTAGGACTGGGACAGTTCCAGCAGTGAATGAGGCAGGGTTCAGAATGGATGGCTTTAGTACAGCCCATTTGGCTTTGGTACAATACTCCGTGGAAGTGGAAGTAGAAAGATGATGATGATGATGATGATGATGATGATGATGGCGATGATGACAATGATGAAAATAGCTTGCCCCTGCCAACCGGCAAGTGCAGGTGTATCTGCTTTCTATTCTGAGAATGTTGTCGAGTGCCGAGGTAACTAATGAAATGAAAGCTGAAGCGTGTGCACGCTGTTGCTTCCCTGAAAACCCATAAGGAGAATGTCAAACGTTTGAATGTTTCATTATATTTTGTATTTCATAAGATGCTGCAGGGTACAGAAAAAATAAAAAGTAATGGTTAAAAAATGGAGGAGCAGGAGTGATGAGTCCTGGAATTGAAAATAATCATCACTCTTGGTTACTGAGAGTAAATAATACACTGTAAAAACCTCAGGAGGAAAAGAGGACTGAAAAAAGTAGCCCCAACATGGATCTAAATAGGTCTACAAAAAAAAAAAAAAAAAAAAAAAGAAAGAAAGAAAGAAAGAAAACAATTAGGAGGAAAGAGAGACAGCCTTACTTTCTCTTTCTGAACACTCATGCCAGAAAAGAGAAAAGGGGACCATTTGGGAGAATGTGCCACACAATGTAACAGTGGCAGCAGTGACAACAAAAACGTCCTGGCCTCACAATGAGTTATGGATAAAACCTATGTCTGTGACAAATGTGCCTCCTGTGAAAGCTACAGCACTTTAAAATATATGGAGTTTTTTTCTTTTTTCTCCCTGCGTCTTTTGATATGGAACACATAATCTATTGGAGACACATGCATGTTCATGCACAGAATAAATCAAGAGTGAGCCCCGCAGCCTTGGGACGTGGAACACGGGCCAGCAATCCAGCAGCCTCCAAAAGTTCCTCGTTGGTCTGTATGAATATCCATTTTCCAGGGTCGGCTTCTAGAGGGGAGGAGGGTGTCTTTTAATTTGGTCAGCAATACAGCCTTTAGACAACTACTTGATTGTTGGAACTGAGTCAAGATATGGGAAGATGTCACAATTTTTCCCCCATGAAATGTGTATTGTGAGCACGAAAGGACACTTGTTGGATAAACCGAGCACCATTTCTGTGAAGGGTATTGCCACAGGTTCCTCAGGGAGGATGAGGTGGACAGTGTGCAATTTGTTAAGGCAGTGCCTTTCATATTTTTTGACTGTGACCTACACTTAACACATTTTACACTGGGATGCATTATACACACACACACGCACACTGAAACAAAGATTTCATGAAATAACAATTACCCTAGCTATGTGCAATGCTCCTTAATTTTTCTATTCAATTTCTTCCGTGCTCTTCTCCTCCCTCCCTCCCTTCCTTCTTTCCTTTCTTCTCTGTATTACATTGGTTGTGGCTTACTGTTTGAATAGTTCTGAATTAGAGGACATAAAGAGACAACAGCAAAACATCTGTGCTCTATCCAACAGGCTGACTGTAAGCCCAAGGAGGGTAGAGGCATTCCCAATGCTTAGCACAGGGTACAGCGCATTACAAGTACTAAATAAATGTTAGTTATTATCAACACCGTCTACTAATTATTTGACCTTGGGCAAGTCATTAACTGCTTTGTGCCTCTATTTTCTCATCTGTAAAAAGATACCGATAATTCTTACCTCTTGGCATTTTTGTGGGGATGAAAGGATTTACAACAGTGCTTGACATGTAGGTAGCCATCATTTTTATTGGTAATGTTATAATTAAAGACTCAGTGGCAAATGCTATCAAGTGTAGCCAACTTACTTGGCCCATTCTCTCATTCATTCATTTCTGTAGTGCCTCCTCAGTTCTCTGAATGATGCTGAGCATTTTATACTCATTGTTATCTTCTTAACAACTCTATGAAGTAGGGACTATTAGTCTCATGTTATAGATGAGGATTAGAAAGATGAGCTACTTGTCTAACATACCATATCTAATCCTTGACACTGGGTCTATATGAGTCTAAAGGCTGAGCCATTATCCCTAAGGAAGTGGAGTCAAGTAGAGGTATTTCAGGCAGATAGATTGGCAATTGCAGAAGTTTGGGGGCAGGATCCTAATACTTTATTTCATATATGTTGTTTTCCCTCTCATCTGTGTAAATACTCTGAATTGGATTAAGTATAAGGAGGGTAGACAAAACACACACCTCTTGTGACTTAAGAAGGGAATAAGGGAGGTATTGTTTGCTTCCTTTTGAGTTCTCAAATAGCCACTTGCTTTCACAACCTGCTTCTCCTCAGTGCTGTGGGGGGTGGGTTGGAGTAAGTAGGAGGGATTTGAGCTCCAAATTTGATAGAGGTCAAGGAAATGTGGCAAGACATAGGTTACCAGAAAATCAGGAACAAGAGACAGCTAAGGTCAAATAGACATATCTAAGACAACTGAATACGAAGTAAATATGAACATATAAATGGAGAAAATTCTGGAACTGGTGTCAGAGAGTACAGACAGGACAGGCAGTGATTCATTTCCCAGAGTAGTTTTTGTCTGCCCAGTTGCCACTTTTGAAGGGTTGAAGCTATCCTATCTTTGGCCCATGCCTTCATTTATGGAACCCAGCTTTGATAAAGTAAACATTATAGCCATCAAATTTAGGAGCTGTTGGCTCTTTCTTCATGCAAAATCCCACTCCATATTAATTATAACTTACCTGCTTATTTAAAATTTCTTTTCCAATTTATATACTCAGTGGAGTGAAGCATATTTTCATATTTTAATGTGAAATATTTCACATTTATTGAGCCTCTTTTCTGGTTCTCCAAGATGAGATTAGAAAACAATTCACTCCTGTTTGTCTTGGAGGAGACCAAAGGCTGTCTACTTACTGATAATGTAGTTTGGTATTAAAGGCAAAGCATTCCTCATATTAGTGAGGTCATATGATACATGTCTTTCTCTGATTGACTTATTTCGCTCAGCATAATACCCTCCAGTTCCATCCACGTCGTTGCAAATGGCAAGATTTCATTCCTTTGGATGGTTGCATAATATTCCATTGCATATATATATACCACATCTTCTTTATCCATTCATCTGTCAATGGACATCTTGGCTCATAAAAAAGATAAAAAGGTTAAAAAAAAATCCTGATATAAAGGCAAAGCAGTTGCATGTAATACCACATGGCCTCTTTCTGAAGGAAATGGTTGAGGTGTTCTTAATTTACTAACTGGACCATTTGTAGAGTGAGAAACCCTGTCTTGAGGAAACCTGAAGGGAATTTCCTTTATAGGAATGGTCTTTTTTTTTTTTTAAGATTTTTATTTATTTATTTGACAGAGAGAGACACACAGAGAGAGAGGGAACACAAGCAGGGGGAGTGGGAGAGGGAGAAGCAGGCTTCCCGCCGAGCAGGGAGCCAGATGTGGGGCTCGATCCCAGGACCCTGGGACCATGACCTGAGCCGAAGGCAGACACTTAACGACTGAGCCACCCAGGCGTCCCAGGAATGGTCTTTTTACACACTTTTCACCATACTCAGCTTATCCTGTAAAGTTTGCCAATTTCTGTCTTGATATGCCATTGGCCCATCTTAAATTATGCCTGTCCCTACGTGGAACCCTAAGATTAAAGTCTCTTTGACATAAATGACTCTCATTATCTGGTGCCTTCTATACACCAGAAAGCTCAGGTACTGTTGAATACCCCTCTTCATTTCCTAGGCTGCTTCCAGGCAGCCTCTCACCATTCTTATCAAACTATCGAATATCCACACACATGTGTGTGCACATACTTAAAATATTTAACCCGCTACACCATGGACCATGGGCACTGGCCTTAACAAATCATTGACTAATAATAATCCAGCTCACTAGTGCTTCATATTAACATTCCAAATCATACATATCTGGGAAAAGGGGTTATTTCTTATATGAGTGAAGTATTACCTACTGGGAGGAATGGGAGGTTTGGAACCAGAAGTCCTAGATTGTCTTTGAATTGCTTGGTTGGCCTTAACACTTTTCCTTTATGCTGGGGCTACATCTCATTCAGCTGGCAACTCATAGACTACCATCTTCTTTGTAAAGCTCTTCCTTCTCCACTGCTCATTGATATCTTTATCAGTCTTTTATCAGTTTCTCTGAGCTGATGTCTCTACCTGGGAAATGTCCTTGCCTCCTTGACTGCCCTTTTTCCCGCTAACCTCTTATATATCAGCAAAAAAAGTTATATGGAATAAATACATGTAGTAACATGGCTGGGAAACCATGGCAATGACTCAGGAGGACTATGTGCAATTGTCTTTTAAATATGACATTTATCACAACCTCATCCATTTTCTAAGGGAAAACACTCAGTAATTTAACTCTTCAGAAAGAGTTCTGTCTAGCAAGGTTTCCCAACATCAGCACTATTGACATTATGGGCCAGATAATCTTTTGTTGTGGTTTGTTGTGGGGGCTGCCCTGTGCATTGTAAGATGGTTAGCAGAATCCTTGGCCTCCACCCACTAGATATTAGTAGCACCGCCCTGGTTACGAAAACAAAAGTGTCTCCAGACATGGCCAAATATCCTCCCGCCACATCCTGGGACCCTGTATCTCCTCTGGTTGAGAACAACTGCCCTCTAGAGACTTATTCTTTGAAATGTGTTCTGCAAACTAGCAGCATCAACATCAGGTGGGAACTTGTTAAAAATGCAGACTTTCTGGCTGTGTCCTAGATGTACTTAAACACGATCTGCATTGTGACAAGATCCTCTTATATGCACCTAAAGATTTTGGAGATCCGCTTAGAGAATGCCTCCATTTGTTGCCTTTTCTCCTCTTATCAGATCCATCTTTCTCTCACAGCTCCTTCTAATCTTTCCTGGATAAATTTTCATCTTTGGGGAAATTCATTAAGCTGCTCACAGATATTTGTTGATTCAAGTGCCATAGCATTCCTCCTTCCTTCCAGCAGTTCTTTTCCTCAATTCTGAGTTATTCAGGCTATAATAATGCTCCAGAGGCTCTAGAATAATATTTCAGAAGATGAGCCTGCACTAGGAAGGGGAGGGGAAATTCAGGTCTTCAAGCCTGGAAGAATAGTTCAGATAAATACTGACAGTTCATGTCTGTCCACTCTGATGTTTCCTTGCTTGTGGGATTTAAAATTACACCAAGGCTGGTTCTGTAGTTAAGGCTATCACACTTCATCAATTGATATCACACTTGATAATCTGTGAGATTCAGAATCTATGAACTGGTGTTAGGAACGTCTGTCAATCTTTTACCAATGACTCTTCTCATTTTCAGTAGTCTTTAGGAGTTAGAGTCCAATATCATTGCTTAACACCCCTTCCCAATGAATTAACACTTGAATATTATACCAGTGGTGCTAATATATCTGACTTGTTTTGACACCTAATGTCCAATTTCCTTTTAAAATTGTTGTTTGGTCATCTGTATTGATGTTACTGAAATTTAGAACTGGGCATAACTTCCACACATTTCCATATACTTACACTCTCTGTATTTCAATTCATAGGTGGTTATTTAGTGGTTAAGGCAATGAGTGGGGTCCATACACACAAGTGCCAGTTGCTGGGAGACAATGTGTAAACTGGCAGCCATATAATTATAAATCTAACAGGGTGAAGCGAGACAGTTACCTAGGGCACAAACACTCTCCCAGGTTCATCCAACTCTTGATTCTATCTCTCCCAGAGACTTAGTATCTTCATTCTGCTGTGGTGTGTCTTTTTCCAGTCATTTCTCTATCACCAAGGTCATGGATAACAATGAATCTCCCTATTTTTTCAAGATTCATGCTGTATTTTTTGTTCCTTACATTGTTTTCCCAGTCTCATCGCCTAGTCTTTTTATTCCATGAAATTGGGTCATTCTGGATGCCTGTCTCTAATGGAGATATGTTCAGTCACTTGAAGATTAGGGAAATTATGATTCAGAAGATCAGACTTGGAATTTTGTTTCCCAGATCCATATCCTCATCTGCCAGTTATCAATATGTTGACTTCTCAATCCAAACCCACTCTCCTTTGTACTCCTTTTTGATACTGAATCTGGATCTTATAAAAATTTCTCCTTTGCCAACTAGCTCTATGTTAAGCTTTTCAGGAGAGTATGCTAGAGGAAGTCTGTATGTACTCCTTGTTTTGTTCTTTCCTTCTTTCTTTTGTAGTGAAGTGGCCACAGCTACCTTCAAGTTGGAGACCAACTGATGTACATTTTCCAGCAAGTCTTACTGGCACTCCAGCCAGCATCTTCCCAGTGAGTTTGCAGACACTCCAACAGGTTGTTTCCTGCTTGCCAATCCCCGCCTGTGGCACGTTAGTGAACTTCAGTGTTATCCAATGGTCTAAATCTCAGCTTTGATGGAGGGGTTAGTGACTTCCAAGTTCAGTTCTTCCTTGAATATTTTCCTTCATTCTTAGAGGTAGTAGTTATTCCCTTCATCTGTTATTTCAGTAAAATCTAGAATTCTCTTTACTCCTTTTAGTATTATTTCTCTTTTGCCTATTTCATATTTCTGTATGTTAAATTACTAGTGTTGTTTCGGTCTCCTGCTTGGATCCTGACTGATTTACCCTCCAGTCCAAAGAAAAGATCTATAAAAAATTGAATCTATTCTACTTTTAGAAGGCATCTGCAGGAGATATAGGGCCCTTGTAGGGATCCTCATCTATTTTCTTATAGATAGATTAGAAACAGCCTTCCCTGAGTGGGACTGCTCAGAAGTAATGAGCAGCTCATTAAAAGGTGACACTCAGCAGTAAGTCTGTTGCTTCAGCTTGTCGTTCTGGGTCCTTGCCTTGTTACCTCCTCCCATTCTCTAGTTCTCACTGTAGAATAGCTACTACCAAACTGTCTGGACACTATTTGCTTATGTTTAAGCCTTAGGCTTTCTTTGTTTTATATATATATATATGTTATATCATTATATATATTTATATTTATAATATTTATATATACACATATGTAATACTTTTATGTTTATAATTATATATAATATTTATACCTAAAATTTAAAATATATATTATATGTAAATTTAAAGCATATAGTATATTGTATAATATATATATGTATATGTATATATGAAATCAGGATGTTATATCTAATATCAGGATCTCCCTGGAAGAAATCACATTTTCTAACTTTATTGTTTTTTATTTTGTTTTGTTTTTGACAATAGAAAGTCACTGGAATTGCTTTGATCCATGGTTTTCTACTTCCAATGCAGTCTTTCTGAATAAGTGCTTGCTTATATCCAGTATGAATGTTTTCATGACTAACCATTTTGAGATTGGTAACAACCATATTGCTTATGAAGATTAAAGGGAAAATATAAGATTTTGAAAAGATTTTTCCCTTTTTCAGCTATAATTTTCCTGCCAGATAAGCCAAGGGGCCATCTATGGAATTGTGATTAAACTGATTGGCTTGAGGGCGCCTGGGTGGCTCAGTTGGTTAAGCGACTGCCTTCGGCTCAGGTCATGATCCTGGAGTCGCGATCCCGCGTCGGGCTCTCTGCTTGGCAGGGAGTCTGCTTCTCCCTCTGACCCTCCCCCTCTCATGCTCTCTCTCTCTCTCATTCTCTCTCTCAAATAAATAAATAAAATCTTTAAAAAAAAAAACTGATTGGCTTGAAAATATACGTTGTCTTCACCATGTTTTTAATTCTGATTTGAATGCAGCTAAAAGGGACAGTAATACCTTTTAGTTTGCATGCTTAGAAATAGACCTCTTATACTTACTATACATATTTATGAAAAATAAACCATACATCAGCATTTGAGCCAATGACCTTAGCCCAAATTTATAGCAGTAAAATACTGCAACACTAATTTTTGACTGATAACCTTCATAAATGGACCTCATGCTTCCCAATGTGTTCTTAACAGGGATATCTTATTATTTTATTTTCCTGTCAATAAAATTGCTATAGAATTATATTTTGGGGTCCATATATGGGCTATATGTATATTAGATACAAAGTATTATTATTTATAATAGACACACTGAGGCCTGAGGGTTGATAACTATCTAAATTTACATACTAATTAACACAGCAGATCAGGTAAATGTTTGATTTAACAGAGTGATTTTCACAATCTGCAATGTTTCTTATTCTAAACTTTTCCATGACTATTTTCATTTGCACTTTGAGGGCTCTGTATCTCAGGGACTCAAAGCATCTTATGTTACCTATCACTATCACACTACCCCAGAAAAAGATAAATGTTCGTATAGATTTATTTGATACAGATATGCTATTGGAATATTTGTTAAAGTAGTGTGTCATTTCTAGATTATAAAAGACGCAAAATAGACATCTTTGTGGTCAGCAGCTTCATTCACTGGTTTTACATCTTAGTTATACTTCAGTGTGAACAACTATGGAAAACTCCATGTCAAATAAAAACAGCCTGAAAAATGATGCCTTCTTGCTTATGGCATTAGTGCTATTATGGAACACAATTCCTGTGTTTTGAAAAACAACAGAGTTTGCTATGAAACTGAGTTTCCCTCGGAGAGTGCCACATGACCATAGGCTATTAATTATACAGTTTTATTATTATCTTTTGTTCAGAACAATAGTGCTCCTGAGGTCCTGGGGAACTTTTCTCCCATGCGATTGTCGAGTTTTGATTAAGCATCATTATATACAGTTCATTAACAATGTATCTTAAAATGAGTTTTTGATTGAACATTTTTATTGGTCATTTACTATAATTGATGGATTCTGTTGAAATTTTAAATAGAAAATTTGCCAGGATAGTTACAGTATTTTTCATTATGTATCATTATGCTTTTTCTCCTTAAAAGAACCCAAGTTTCTTTTAAAAATTAACTTTCAAAAATTAGATATTGATCTATTGCCAAGGCAGTTGCTCCTTCCATAGTTCAATTAGGAGAGAAACAGAAACTGGTGATATTGATTAGGAATAAGAAAAATTGGGGAAATTAAATAATCCTATTAACATAGTCCTTTTTCCCCTCATGCTCAAGTCGTCTTTGAGGAAAGTAAATGAACTCTTGCTGGCTGATAAGGGTTCTTTTAATGAATTACAAAACTTGACCTGTTTCATTGGATTCTCCAATATTGTAAAAATAATCATAATGTTTACCACTCTTGTTCTTACTTTAATCAAAGAACCAAAAATTAATTTGGCAATGAGTTAACTGATTATTTTTTATAATGCCTTTATATTTAGAGAAAAGTTTAAACATTTCTTAGAATTGTTTAATGTTTTAGGAAAAACTGCCCTGGAATCTTTTGATAGTGAAGTTATTTTCACTGAAGGCATTCAAGCAAATGCTCGATAGCTCCTCTTTGGGACACAGAAAATGGTAAAATAGATAACCTTTAGTATTTCTTCCAACTCTAACCTTTTAGAAATTACTCATGGAATATAGACTAAGACAGAAGACAAAAAAAAAAAAAAAGAAGAAGATAGTAGGAAGGGAAAAATGAAGGGGGGGGAATCGGAGGGGGAGACGAACCATGAGAGACTATGGACTCTGAGAAACAAACTGAGGGTTCTAGAGGGGAAGGGGGTGGGGGGGGATGGGTTAGCCTGGTGATGGGTATTAAAGAAGGCACGTTCTGCATGGAGCACTGGGTGTTATACGCAAACAATGAATTGTGGAACACTACATCAAAAACTAATGATGTAATGTATGGTGATTAACATAACATAATAAAAAAAATCTCCGAAAAAATAAATAAATAAAAATTAAAGAAAAAAAAGGAATTGGAGGAGGACTTTAAAAACTGATACTGTTTGGCTTCAGGCAAGTTACTTAACTTCTCTGGGTTTCAGTTACCTCTGATAATAAAGAAATTGGATTAGATGATGTTAGAGTCTCCTTCCTACTGGAGCCTCTCATGATTCTCTAGTTCCCTGATGGCTAAGGGTTAAATGAAAGTCTTCCAAGAATCTACATTTCAGGGACGCCTGGGTGGCTTAGTCATTAAAGGTCTGCCTTGGGCTCAGGTCATGATCCCAGGGTCCTGGGATTGAGCCCTGCATTGGGCTCCCTGCTCCGTGAGAAGCCTGCTTCTCCCTCTCCCACTCCCCCTGCTTGTGTTTCCTCTCTTACTTTGTCTTTCTCCATCAAATAAATAAATAAAATCTTAAAAAAAAAACTACGTTTCATTCAGAGAACACCAGACACTTGGGACAATAGAGTCCACTGACAAATGTTGGCAAATTTATAAAATTCCAAATGAATTTACAGTTTTGGTGTATGTTACATTAACTAGCTATACCTACCTTTTTAACTTTTTATAGATTTCCTCCTACTAAAAATGTGAACAAGAAAAAAAATAAGAAAAAAGATTTTTCTTTTTGAAATTCTCCATTTTTTTTCTTTGAAATAGCAATTACTGCTGCCACTGGAGGCTTCTATGAATTAAAACATGCTTTATTGTTGTCATCATAAAGGGTCAAATTAAAGTTTTGGCTGTTGAGCATGGGTCATTTTTCAGGAAAGGAAGAGCTAGTCATTGCTTACTTTTCTAAATCTCACTGATTAATTGTCATTATCCTTTCCCTCATATTTATTTTTTTCTTTTTCCCCTGAGCAGAATATAAAGACTGTTAGCTCACAAGTATAATTCTAACCCTGGTGAAATAATGTAGACTGAGCAGTTTGAACTTAGCCAACCACCTAGATATTTTGGGGTGTCGAAATTACTCAGTCTTCTGAATCTTGAAATAAAAGAAACCCTAAATGTAAAGTTCATGTTTTACCTACTATCAAACTCTCTCTTCCTCCTCTTTCTATTTCTCTCTCAACATCCTACCCCTACTACAAGTCACCACACATGGAAGGAAAATGTGCCAGGAATGTGCTAGATTCTAATTAATTTGGCCACTATTTACTCTATAACATTGAGTGGATCACACTCTCTTATTAGCTTGTATCTCAGAATTTATTGATTCAGTGACACTTAAGTGGTGGTCAACTAGAACTTTCTCTCTCTACTACATCTACTTTCCTTGATTCTCTTGCAATTTAAGTGGGAAAAAAAATCACGAAAAAGTATACTGTGGAGAAACTTAATCCATTGTAACATCAAGTTCATGGGTCAAGTTTAAGACTATATTTGAAGTTCATTCACATGATATTTTGATTTATTTCCCATATATGAGGTGATTGAGCAAAGTAGCTTTGTGAGCATTTAATATTTTACCCATATGGAGGAGAATCACTGTTTCTGCTTAAATGTAAAACAAGGAGATAAAATACATTTTATTGCCCATTTTATTATGGGTTGATGTCTACTGAAATAATAAGAATTTCCTATCCCATGGTGTAGCTCCACATATTTGGGTAAAAGAAAAATGTTCCAGAGTCCAAAATGCCAGTTTGAGCAACTAACCATCCTATTAATTGGTGTTCTCGGCCAGAAGGGGAAAAAAGAGGCAAGTGTGTGACTCTATGCCTCATCTATTTTTAATATTGGAAAACAGCAAAAAATAAATCCTGTACGTTGCTGGTTAGTATTATAATCTCTATGTAAAGAGAACAGAATATGAAAACAGAGTTCAATGATCCAGCCTGGGAATAAGATGGGAAGACAAAATTGTCTTACCTTTACACCAGCAATAAGGGATTCTGGGAAAAGCATAGAATTTGGTGGTTAATAATCCTAGCCTCCAACCCTCAGTCTGTCTTGACTATTTGTATGACCTAGGCAAGTTAATTCTATCCCATTTACTTTCTCACCATACAAAGAAATGAGACCTCCCTGGAAACCTCTGACACAGTGCCTAGCATATAGCAGGCATGCATGAAGTGTCATGGGTTCTGAATCTTGGTTCCTCAACCATGAAGTGAGGAGGTTGATCTATACCACAATAGTTTTCAAATCTTGTTTTTTTTTAAAGAAGTAGAACCCTTTGAACAACAGCTAAAGATTTTTACATTGTATCTCAATACATTAGACAGACAAAAGCTAAACTGTTCTGATTCAAGTGAAAGTAGAAAGCCCAGAACTACCACCACTGGTTATTTGCATTTATTATGGCAAAGGTTTGATATTCATTCAAGCTTTTGGTCAGTATATGTACACAGACATTCACAACCACAAATCTTTTCAGTACCATTCATTAACTATTTCTTGGGCCAACACATATTCCATGTGGGTTTCACATGACAGTGGTTTCTCGAGTTCACTTCCTATTTCTTCAAATAATCTCCTTGACAATTCAGTGTTAAAGGGGGTTAATATTTGTGGTGAATGATAATGATCCTGTGAAACTGTGTTGGAGATCATCCTTTTGTAAATGAAGGGTAGCACACTGAACTTCAGGCTAATCTGATCCAAGCAGAATGCTATAATGGATGTCATTTATCTGTTCTGCTGACTGTGGGTGCTGGTATTTTTAATGAAATCACTTGGGGACCACCCAGTGCAGATATCTATTTTTAACAATACACAAAAAGTTTCTTTTAATTCAAGACTATACAAAATCAAAAGAATTGTTTGGTTTGGTATAAATCAGAGCATTGTAATAACTGTGTATATTCTACTAAATATTTAACTTACTTATATGATAACTATACTTAGCAGCATGGCATGGTTGGGAGGGGCTTCAGAGTCAAACTCAACTAATTTTAAATCCCAGTTCTTTCAATTATTAGCTTTGTGACCTTGAGTAATTATTTTATCATTGCCAAGCCAGTTTCCTCATTAGTGAAATGGAAATGAGAATGCATTCTTCATTTGGGTTGCTGTAAGATTGAAAAGAAAAAAAAAACTATTCTGGAGCCTACCATTGGATCCAGCATATAGTAGATGCCTTAGATGCCTGGTAACTATTAATTTATTTTAGCTTAAGTGTGGTGTGGCTCTGATGTCACTTACAGTCCCTTCTCAGCAAAAAAAACGGTGACACTTGAGAACCCAGTTTGGCTAAGGAGTGGCAATGGTGCATCTTGGCTCTCTATTTTTCTTTTCTTTTTCTACCTCTGTGTCATTTACTGATCATCTCCGGAGTCTTGAGCCGACTTAGATTTTTATGCTAATTTCCAGAGATTCTCAGGTTCTCTTATGTTAGTTGTCAAATGTTTACACAAAGTCAAGAAGTAAATGTCTTCATTAATTGTGTGCCTGTAATCCTATCAGCTACTAATAGTTACTGCACAGATTTAAACAAAGTTAAAACAAGAGGAAAGCTTTCTTTCAAAATGCAGTCTGCAAACTACCTGCTGTTGTCATAAGTTTACCTAAGAATGTGTCCTCCCCCTTTTCTTCCATTAGATGTTTTCCAGGTAGTAATGACTCCAATTTATATACCACATAAAAACTTTTGCTATTCTGTGCAGACAACACTAACTATAGAATTAAATTCTCACAAATTTAATGTGCAGACAAAACACTTGGAGATCTTGTTAAAATGCAGATTCTGTTTCAGTAGGTCTGGTGTAGAGCCTGAGCTTCTGTGTTTCTAACAACCTCCCTGATGGTGCTCATGCTGCTGATCTGCAAGCCACAGTTTGGGTAGCAAGGCTCCAGCAAGGCTCTAGGTCACCTTGCCAATCATCCATCCTTGCCCCTCCACCATCTCTCCTGCTTGTCCTGTTAGAATAAGCAGATTTGGTGTTTTGTTTATTTTATTTTATTTTTCATTTATGTATTCCATGTCAGCCATGTTTGAAATACAAACAGATCCCCCAAAAAACCCCTAATGTCAACTTGGAAATTTTTAGCTGTTTATCTCCAAAAAGTTATCTTCTAAAGGAAAAAAAAGAAAATAAAAACAAACACAACTTTGTGTCAAGTTAAAATGATGACCTAGTTTTATGGCACTTCCTTTTTTTGCATTTTTAATCTTTTTTTTTGGACCATCTTGCAGGTTGAATTTTCTGTCCACAAAGAAAGTAAAAATTCCTCATGGAAAAAACCTACTCTTATGACTTTAAAACTATTAATATAACATTGGCATGTGACTGAGGCTGGCCCCCTGCAGGCCCAGCATTGACAATAATACGAACTCTTCCCAACTTCACTCAACAGTGAGCTGTCTGTGAGCCCTGTCCAGTTAATGAAAATGATGCCTATGTGAAATGAATCTCTGTGAATTTATTAATTCATCAGTAACCACATTAAAGGCATATCAGGTGACGTGTTGGGCTCCCCACCCCTCAAATCTCAAGATTCGAGGATATTCAGAAATGCCATAAACTCCATTATTTTAAGAGCTGTTTCTTAAGAAAACTCTGGGCCAAGCATTTAGAATATATTATCACTTTAAACACAGATTTTCATTGACAACATTCTGTGGGCATCCATTTAATATTAATATTAAGCCAAAGAAATAATGGTCCTTGTTTCTTTCCTTTAAAACGACAGGAATAGTGGGTACTTGTTCCTTCTGAAAAACAGGAAATATCTAAGCCAGCAGTATTCACACTGGTGTCATTACTTGCATTACTTCAGTTATCGATTGAACCTTGCCAAATTCTCCATGATGCATCTGCCTTCCAGTGAGGGAGAGGCTTCTATGAGAGATTGACTTATAAAGGTTATCTCAGGATCAAATGATATACAGCTCTCTGCCTTTTAAAAAGTCTTAAAAGGCTGGGAAACCAGATCCTCAAAGAAGCACAGAAAATGAGGCGTCTGGCTGTAATTTTCTAAAATTAGTAACATAAGATTTTAATGTAATTGGTACAAAATTTGAACTAAAGTTTTCAGAAGGGATGCCCAAACCAAATAAGCATTCATCAGTACTGTTCTCTGTCACCTTGAAATGACTAAAGTCTAACCATCTTCCAGGGTTAGAACCCAGGGGCTCCTGGGGGTTTCCCAGAATCCTTGAAGTTCTTGCCTACCAGGTAATTTACAAGGTGGGAGACGGGTGGGGCATAGCAGCCAGGACCAGAGGTCTTGGGTAAGTTTGTCCCCAAATCTCAGGGAGACTTCTTGGTGGTTCTTTTGCCAACATTTGAGAGTGTTGTATTTTATTTTGTCTCTTCTGTTGAATCTAGATTGATAATATCCTCAAAACTCTTGCCCAAGGGTCTGTACATTTATAAACACAAGAAAAGGAATTGCTGACGCCTCAGTTTGTTCTATTGATTTGGAGAGTGCTGAAGGGAGTCCCGAGATCAATAAAGTACTGGCTTCCTCTCGTTCACCTCTTCCTTGCCAGTTTCCCTGTGCCAAATTTGCCTCTTTCTTTTCCTTGTCTTGTTTTTGGGGATCAGTGCCATAGGCATCTGATCTCTCTCTTAATCTCTCTGGGAAGAAAATATCCTAAATGCTGAGTGATTTTATCAGGATTTTATCAGCAGTATATCTCAAGGTGGGTGGAAGTAGTAAACTCATATGACCACCTCTAGGTCCACCTTTCTTGTGTCTACCTTTATCTGTAATATAGTGTAAAGGTGCAGAGCTTTAGGCTTCATTCAGATGGATTTGGCTATTGTTTTACTGGTCTTGGCAGAGGCTTGAGTATATATTATTCTATGTGATAATGTGAATACCAAGTATATTCTTTTCTGTCTTCCTGCTCCCCATTCTCTTTTGCATGTGTGTGCAAGTGTTTATGCACAGATGTGTAAGCAAACATACACACACCAAGGATAGTATCTGTATGAGAGAGGGGAGAATAGTTTTAAAAGAAGTCAAAGTAAGGTTGATAAAATTCACATGAGGATAAAATAGAAACCCAGCCTCAGGACAACACTGTGATATTTTGACAATTGAGTTCTACCCAAGATACTTGTTTTTGTCTCTGGTAAACCACTTTATTTTTGACAAGCCTTCCTCTAGATCAACCTTTAGACAATAGCATGTGCCAGAGACCCTTCTTGAACAAAGAAGATATTCTGAAGAAACTGCTTTTCATCTCCCTAAGACCAGGGATGAGATTCATTCATTCATTTGTTCATTCATCCAACATCCAACCATCATCCATCCATTCATCCATCTATCCATCCATCCGTCCATCCATTCTGCGGCACAAAGAAGACCCAGAGCAAGAATAAATTTTCTTAGATGCAGTTGTATAATCCCACTTAAGAAGATGTCCTTAGATTTCCCTGAATCTTTCTCTTTCCCTTATCCCCAGAATCAATACAAAAAAGCAAGAAAGTCAGCAATATATGATCATAATAAAAGGAGATTTGAATAAAGCCTTTCCTAGGTAAAAGAAATAAAAGTTTTATTCCTTCCACTACTACAAACTACTTATGCTGCTCAAGGATTGATTACTACTGTACTACTGGGAGTCAGCTGTAGTTTCTATGATTCCACAATTCCACAAAACAGCTCTGAGAACTCTTGGGACTAGCCAACAAGGGGACCCTTTCCTCTGCAACTCTGTGTCTCCTTCCTAGACTCTGGTCTCACCTCAAGGGAATGGCTATTTCTTCTACTTGGAAAGAAATGTAGTAAGTCTTGGTTCCTGAAACCAGAGTGGACTTTTACATTAGAGACAATGTTTCTTCCATGATCAATGGCCTATCTAAACTAGATTGGGCTAGAAGAGAGGTCCCATGAATAGGGTAATTCATATCTGGTTGTACGTCTAATTATTTTTTAAAGAAAATTCAGCAGTCTTTCAGGTAGGTCTAAGAACTCCCTGAAAGTGAATAGATTTAGAATTGCTCCATTTTAACTTCTGATATTGGACCCATATAGGGAGTGCTCTTGATCCACACTCCACACTCCAGCCTCATGTTTAACCCTCCCTTCCATGACTGACAGTCCCTACCCTGTTCTGAGGAACCATCTGTCTCCACAGCTCGCCCACACAAGGATGGAGTTGTCATTGATGCGGCAGCCAGGACTGCAGCAACAGGCACTGATGCCAGATGACACAGGTGGTCGGGAGCATCAAGAGTCACCAAGGAGACTCAGAGAAGACCAGAACTTCCATTATTGGGGTGGGATGCATCTGAAAGCATTACAGTCTTGTCCCAGATTAAGGAAATCTAGCCAAATGATGGACACTGATTTCTAAAATGTGTTCATCACATTCATAGAGATGTTAACAAACATAATAAGTCGCCATTCACTGAAATTATGCTATGTTTTCACAGTAAGTCACAGACTTCAGTGCTTCTCTTGATTTGTGAAGCTAAGACAAGATGAAGAATATGGTCAATGCCTCTAATTCTAAAGGTCACAGTATAACTTTTAAAAGGTACAGAAATATTCCAAATATTTTCTCCCAAGATGATCCATTAAGATCATTGGTGACCATTCAGATGCCAAGAAACTGTTTCCCGGGTGCTATGATATTGTTGGTTATACTGAAATATCTCAGGCAATTGAACCTATTCAGTACTTCTTGTTTTAAAGAACAAAGAGATACAACATCCTCTTTTGATCTAAGAGAAGTTAAGCAACATATGATTATAATGAAATTATACAACAAAAACTTGATTCTTTATCTTCCCTTCCTAATGACAACTCAAACTTTGATGAGAAAACTCAGCATAATCTTTCTCCTTCATTTTCTTCTTCAGTCTAATATGCAATACATCCCAGTGGGGTCCTGTTGATTCTTTGAATCTTTCTCCTCTTCATTCTGTTTCTTCATGGTTTTAAATGCTGAGACTAGAACAGGCCTGGTATATACTTAGGTGCTCAGTAACTACATTAGAATGTTTGATAATCCCTGCTTAGCAATCTATCTTGCCTTTCCATTTCTTCCAGGATGAAGTACAAACACTTCGACATTAGATTTAAGACATTTTGCATGTTGGTCTCAACCTGACTTTCCACCTCATTTCCTTACATCTTCCTCTGCACAAACCTTCTGTCCAAGAAATCTGAAGATATTGTCATCCTTAAACTTGCCATGTTTTTTCATGCATTTGCAAATGATGTTCCCACTATCTTAAGACTGCCTAGATTACAGCAGGTGCTGATGATTGTCTTTTCTGTCATTCTGTCAAACCATTCATTCATTCATTACCTGATCAACATCTATATATCCTTGAAGACCCAGGCAAAATTTTACCTCTCTTATGAAGCCCTCCGAGACTCCCTGAGTTTGTCACATTTTCTCAGTGCTTTCGTAGTACTTTATATATAACTCTATTTTGCTACCTATCACACTGAGTTGTAATTTATCTTATGTGATTCCTTTGGCCTCCTCTGGATTATAAGATACTACAGGGTAAAGAATGAGTCATTTATCACCTTGTCCCCAGTATATTGTACAGTGCCTGGTACATAATAAGTACTCAATAAATGCATAATGAATAAATGAATAGCTAAGTTATTTGGAATAAATATAGGTTTTAGGAAGAAGGGATCATTGCTCCAGATTTTGGATTCAGCAGATGAACTTCATAGCATTTTATCCAGTTATTTGAAAAACCTCAAGGAGTCTCTTTAGCAGTTATGTAAAATGTATATTTAAATTTTATTAAAATAATAATTTACATTATGTGATATTCATAGAACAGCAACCAAATAACAATGATCTTGGAGCTATAGACCAAGTAATATGATAATGAGTCACATATACTGAGCAAAAGATAATGCAGCCTACGGAAAAATGTTTAGGGCTCCCTAGTCTCAATTATCTGTACATAATTCTCTATGAAGCCCATGAGAATGATGAACGACTAAGTAAAGCAACATTTGGTTTTTAGAGCAGAGAAGTTAACTATTTCAAAACAAAAAAGTATTGTATAAATGTGATGATTATCCTCATGTTTCTTTTAAAAGTGATGAATGTGCCCCAAAGTGACTTATTTAAATTTAAATGTAATTTGGTTTTTAAAGTAGACACGCTCTTATTTCTTAAATGCCAAAAGAACTGCCTAGCCATTTTGGTTTCCAGTCTCTCATTCATGCCTCATACCCTCCTCTGTCAATGCCTTTGTTTGTTTTCCCACCTGAAGCTGCCCACAGAGAACACACAATAAAACGTTTGAAGGACATTGAAAATGGACAAGCAGGCGGGCTTTCCCCAAGAAAGGGTACTTCTTAAATGATCTGACAGTTTTCTTTGTTGATACAAATAAAAAGCTAACATAAAAATATCCCCTAAGCTTCACTTTTAGTGTTTTATAAGAATGGAGACCAGCTTTGACATATTTCTATGTGCCTATCTTAATCCTTCAGAACTGAGGATTCTGAGCAAACTGCTGAACCTGCAGTGTTTGTCTATTTATCTGTCTTCCATCTGCACATAATATAGACCTCACATTGTTCATTTGGGAGTCCTTGTTATTGTCCAAATGCCTGTCACAAAACAGGGTGTCTTAGTCCTCTGGGGTAACTGGCCATGGTACCAACAGACGCAGATGGTGAGTGAATGCATTAGTATGCTCTGTTCATGGTGGGAATTGCACAGAAATAATACATTAACTTTAAAAGATTGTTTTCCATCTTTGTTATGGAGTGTTTGAGGCCATGTTTCCATGCACAAAATGAATAGAGATTTAAGGCAATTATCTGTGTAATATTTGGGGGAAAATTACAGTTACCTGTTAATAAAGAATTGTGATTAATTTTAATCTGAATTTGTTCAATTTCACCCCATAAGTCCATTAATTTACCCTGCCATGTTTCACATGTAGTCAGAATCATAGTATACTTAGGTGCTTGAAATGCAAAACTGTGTTTCACAGCCCTTAAGGAGAAAGGGGAAAGAATGGCAATATTTCACTGTAACTCAATTATTATTTATAGGCCATTAAATAAAAGGCTTATGTCTCATTTGTAAAACAGGAAGCACAGTACCTATCTTCTTCCCCACCACAGGAATAAGGCTGTGATGAAAGCAGTTTGTAATTGTGAAGTCTTTTACAAATGTAATGCCATTGGGTATGTTTATAGATGGAGCAAAGAATGATGATAGGAGATAATGAAATAGATCTGAATTTATATGAAATTTTCGGTAGGAAATGAGTCCAACCCTTTATTAAATCAGATGCACTCTGGAGATCTTCTGGCATATTATAGAAGTGCTATATACATACATACATGGAAGGATGAGGGTCTCTGCTCAAAATACTTTCATGCTCAGTACCTGAGTGTTCACTGATCCTGTGTGGGAAGGCAATGCACATGAGGACCAGTGTGAGCTTCCCTTCTGTCTACACTCTTTGAATCTAAATTAATGATTTTCCCTACTTTGCTGCCCCTCTGCTGACTTCTGGCCTATCTTTTTTGTCTGTTTTCTTTTACCAAATTTTCCTTAAAAAATTTAACAGCAATCCATGTTTCCTGAAATCAATGAAAAAGTGCAAAAATACATAAAGAAAAATAATTTAAGAATCTCCTCTGCTCTCTCTCTCTACACCCCTTTTCTTTTTTTAAAATTTTTTTATTAACATATAATGTATTATTTGTTTCAGGGGTACAGGTCTGTGATTTATCAGTCCCACACAATTCACAGCACTCACCATAGCACATACCCTCCCCAATGTCCACCACCCAGCCATCCCATCCCTCCCACTCCGCTCCACTCCAGCAAACCTCAGTTTGTTTTCTGAGATTAGAGTCTCTTATGTTTTGTGTCCCTCTCTGGTTTCATCTTGTTTTATTTTTCCCTCCCTTCCCCTATGATCCTCTGTCTTGTTTCTCAAATTCCTCATATCAGTAAGACCATATGATAATTGTCTTTCTCTGATTGACTTATTTCGCTTAGCATAGTACCCTCTAGTTCCATCCATGTCATTGCAAATGTCAAGATTTCATTTTTTTGATGGCTGCATAATATTCCATTGTATATATATATATGCCACATCTTCTTTACCCATTCATCTGTTGATGGACACCCAGGCTCTTTCCATAGTTTGGCTATTGTGGACAATGCTGCTATAAACATTGGGGTGCACGTGCCCCTGTGGATCACTACATTTGTTTCTTTGGGGTAAATACCTAGTAGTACAATCGCTGGGTCATAATACACCCTTGTTCTTGATGGCCATAATCCATCAACTTCTTGTAAGTTCTTATATTAATCACCAGAGTGCATCCTTACATACTTCTCCTCATGCTACACATCTATATGTATAGGAAAACGTATTTACACATGAACATTTTGGGCTGACTTTTGCTTTTATGAAACATACTATATTAAACTCATCACTCTGCAATTTACTTTTTCTCACCTAAAAAAATCATCATGGACAGTCTTCCTGGCCAATAATGTATTCTTTTAAGAGCTGAATTTTATCCATGATAATACTCCACTATTTGTTTAATCTATTGTGTTCTTTCAGCCTATTTAAACATTTTTTTTACACTAGAAAATTATGCTCTAGGAGGGGGGAAAGATGGCGGAGGAGTAGGGGACCCTATTTCAACTGGTCCCCGGAATTGAGCTGGATAACTACCAGACCACTCTGAGCACCCACGAAACCAGCCTGAGATGTAAGAAGATCTGGATCTCTACAAACAGAATATTGCAGGCGGTTGGTTTTGAGGTATGAAGCGGAGAGCCATGATTCTGCGGGCAGATATCGGAGGATAAACGGCAGCGGGAGGGTGCCTGGCCGTGGGGATCCTGCACCGCTGGTGAGTGTCAGCCTCATGCGCTGCGGACAGGCACAACTCGCTGACCGGTAGTGTCGGGAAAGGACTTTAGGGCAGCCACCTGGGGTGGAAAACCAGACCGGTGAGGTCCCGCGCATGTGAACCGCAGCCCCCCCCGGACAGAAACCTGAGTGACGGTCATGTGCACGCGAACTGCAGCCTCTGAGAGGGAAACCGGGTGCACCGGGGTCGCACCGGTGAACTGCAACCCCCAGGGTGGAAACCCCAAGTGGCGGAGTCCGCGCGTGTGAACTGGGAGTGGCTGGCGGTTTTAGAAGCACAAAGGGCAGAGACGTGCCCCGACCTGGAGGCAGGACTGGGAGCGCTGTGGAGGGGCACACAATCCAGGACGCTGCAGTTTATAGCAGCATGGACAGAAACGGAGACAGTGTGGCCTGGAGAGCTCACTGAAGAACAGACTGAGGTCTCTCTGCTCTGAGGCAGAGGGTTGGAAACGGTCTCTTCTGCTCTGACTTGTGGAAGAGATGAGAAAAGCCGCCAGGGAAAGGCGCCAGAGAACAAAAGCCCCAGAGACCGATTCCCACTGAGCCCATCCCCCGCCATAGGGGCGCAGGGCAACTCCACCCAAACATGGCTGGCTGGTAACAGTGCAGAAGGCCCCTCCTGCAGAAGACAGGCTGGGAAAACAAGAGGCCAGCAACCCTAAGGTCCCAAGAAAACAGGTGCATCTTGCTTGGGTTCTGGTCAATAATTTGGACTCTATACATTCCCTCAATCACCCATCAACAGAATGACTAGGAGGAGAAGCCCCCAAAACAGAAAAGACTCAGAGATTATGACTTATGCTGCAGATTTACAAATGGATTCAGATATAACCAAGACGTCGGAGATGGAATTCAGGCTAGCAATTGTGAAGACAATGGCTAGAATGGAGAAATCAATTAATGGTAACATAGAGTCTCTAAGGGCAGAAATAAAAGGTGAATTCGCAGAACTTAAAAATGCTATCAATGAGATCCAATCCAATCTAGATAATCTAACAGCTAGGGTAACTGAGACAGAAGAGAGAATAAGCGATCTGGAAGACAGTATAATAGATAAAAAGGGAAAAGAGGAGGCCAGGGAAAAACAACTCAGAATCCATGAAAATAGAATCAGAAAAATAAGTGACACCATGAGGCGTTCCAGTGTCAAAATCATTGGAATCCCAGAGGGAGTGGAGAGAGAGAGAGGGCTAGAAGATGTATTTGAGCAAATCATAGCTGAGAACTTCCCTAATCTGGGGAATGAAACAAACATTTGAGTCCTAGAGGCAGAGAGGACCCCCTCCTAAGATCAAGGAAAACAGGCCAACACCCCGGCATGTAATAGTAAAACTTGCAAATCTTAGAACCAAGGAAACCATCTTAAGGGCAGTTAGGAGGAAGAGATTCCTTACGTACAGAGGGAGGAACATCAGAATAATGTCAGACCTATCCACAGAGACCTGGCAAGCCAGAAAGGCCTGGCAAGACATATTCAGGGTACTAAATGAGAAGAACATGCAGCCAAGAATACTTTATCTGGCCAGGCTTTCATTTAGAATGGATGGAGAGATGCAGAGCTTCCACGACCGGCAGAAGTTGAAAGAATATGTGACCACTAAGCCAGCCCTGCAAGAAATATTAAGGGGGGTTCTATAAAAGGAGAAAGACCCCAAGAGTGATCTACGACAGAAATTTACAGGGACAATCTATAAAAACATCTTCACAGGCAACATGATGACAATTAATTCATATCTTTCAATAATCACTCTCAACGTGAATGGCCTAAATGCTCCCATAAAATGTCACGGGGTTGCAAATTGGATAAAAAGACAGGACCCATCCATATGCTGCCTATAAGAGACTCATTCTGAACCTAAAGATACATCCAGACTGAAAGTGAAGGGATGGAGATCCATCTTCCATGTCAGCGGACCTCAAAAGAAAGCTGGGGTAGCAATTCTTATATCAGACAAATTAGATTTTAAATAAAGTCTGTAATAAGAGACACAGAAGGACACTATATCATTCTTAAAGGGTCTATCCAACAAGAAGATCTAACAATTGTAAATATCTATGTCCCCAACATGGGAGAAGCCATATACATAAGCCAACTGTTAACCAAAATAAAGAGTCTTATTGATAACAATACATTAACTGTAGGAGACCTCAATACTCCACTCTCAGGAATGGACAGATCATCTAAGCAGAAAATCAACAAGGAAACAAGAGCTTTGAATGATACATTGGACCAGATGGACCTCATAGATATTTACAGAACATTCCACCCTAAAACAGCAGAATACTCATTCTTCTCGAGCGCACATGGAACTTTCTCCAGAATAGACCATATACTGGGTCACAAATCAGGTCTCAACCGATACCAAAAGATTGAGATTATTCCCTGCATATTCTCAGACCACAATGCTCTAACACTGGAACTCAATCACAAGAAAAAAATTGGCAGAAATTCAAACACTTGGAAGCTAAAGACCACTCTGCTCAAGAATGTTTGGGTCAACCAAGAAATCAAAGAACTTAAACAATTCATGGAAATCAATGAGAACAAAAACACATCAGTCCAAAACCTATGGGATACTGCAAAGGCGGTCCTAAGGGGGAAATACATAGCCATCCAAGCTCACTCAAAAATATAGAAAAATCCCGAATTCACCAACTAACTCTACACCTTAAAGAACTAGAGAAAATGCAACAAACGATGCCTAAGGCACGCATTAGAAGAGAAATAATTAAAATTAGAGCAGAAATCAATGAATTAGAAACCAGAAACAGTAGATCAGATCAATGAAACTAGAAGTTGGTTCTTTGAAAGAATTAATAAGATTGATAAACCACTGGCCAGACTTATCCAAAAGAAGAGAGAAAGGACCCAAATTAATAAAATTATTAATGAAAGGGGAGAGATCACGACTAACACCAAGGAAATAGAAACAATTATTAGAAATTATTATCAACAACTATATGCCAATAAACTGAGCAATCTGGATGAAATGGAGGCCTTCCTGGAAACCTATAAGCTGCCAAGACTGAAACAGGAAGAAATTGACAACCTGAATAGTCCAATAACCAGTAACGAGATTGAAGCAGTGATCAAAAACCTCCCAAAAAACAAGAGTCCAGGGCCTGATGGATTCCCTGGGGAATTCTACCAAACATTCAAAGAAGAAATAATAACTATTCTACTGAAGCTGTTTCAAAAAATAGAAACAGAAGGAAAACTTCCAAACTCATTCTATGAGGCCAGCATTACCTTAATCCCCCAACCAGGCAAAGACCCCAACAAAAAGGAGAATTTCAGACCGATATCCCTGATGAATATGGATTCCAAAATCCTCAACAAAATCCTAGCTAATAGGATCCAACAATACATTGAAAGGATCATCCACCACGACCAAGTGGGATTTATCCCTGGGATGCAAGGGTGCTTTAACATTCGCAAATCAATCAATGTGATAGAACACATTAATAAGAGGAGGGAGAAAAACCATATGGTCCTCTCAATTGATCCAGAAAAAGCATTTGACAAAATACAGCATCCTTTCCTGATTAAAACTCTCCAGAGTATAGGGATAGAGGGAGCATTCCTCAAGCTCATAAAATCCATCTATGAAAAACCCACAGCGAATATCATCCTCCATGGGGAAAAGCTGAGAGCCTTTCCCTTAAGATCAGGAACATGTCAAGGGTGCCCACTCTCACCACTGTTGTTCAACATAGAACTAGAAGTCCTAGCAACAGCGATCAGACAACAAAAAGAAATAAAAGGTATTCAAATTGGCAAAGAAGAAGTCAAACTCTCTCTTTTCGCAGATGACATGATACTTCATGTGGAAAACCCAAAAGACTCCACCCCCAAATTACTAGAACTCATCCAGCAATTCAGTAATGTGGCAGGATACGAAATCAATGCACAGAAATCAGTTGCTTTCTTATACACTAACAACGCAACTGTAGAAAGAGAAAATAAAGAAACAATTCCATTTACAATAGCACCAAAAACCATAAGATACCTCGGAATAAACCTAACCAAAGAGGCAAAGGATCTATACTCTAGGAACTACAAAACACTCATGAAAGAAATTGAAGAAGACACAAAAAGATGGAAAAATATTCCATGCTCATAGATCGGAAGAATAAACATTGTTAAAATGTCTATGCTACCCAGAGCAATCTATACCTTCAATGCCATCCCAATCAAAATTCCAATGACATTTTTCAAAGTGCTGGAACAAACAATCCTAAAATTTGTATGGAATCAGAAATGACCCCGAATCGCCAAGGAGATGTTGAAAAAGAAAAACAAAGCTGGGGGCATCACATTGCCTGATTTCAAGCTATATTACAAAGCAGTGATCACCAAGACAGCATGGTCCTGACACAAAAACAGACATACAGACCAATGGAACAGAATAGAGAACCCAGATATGGACCCTCAACTCTATGGTCAAATAATCTTTGACAAAGCAGGAAGAAACATGCAATGGAAAAAAGACAGTCTCTTCAATAAATGGTGCTGGGAAAATTGGACAGCCACATGCAGAAGAATGAAATTCGACCATTCTCTAACACCATTCACAAAGATAAACTCAAAGTGGGTGGAAGACCTCAATGTGAGACAGGAATCCATCAAAATCCTAGAGGAGAACATAGGCAGTAACCTCTTTGACATCGGCCACAGCAACTTCTTTCAAGATACATCTCCAAAAGCTAGTGAAACAAAAGCAAAAATGAACTTTTGGGACTTCATTAAGGTAAAAAGTTTCTGCACAGCAAAGGAAACAGTCAACAAAACAAAGAGGCAACCCACAGAATGGGAGAAGATATTTGCAAATGACACTACAGATAAAGGGCTGGTATCCAAAATCTATAAAGAACTTCTCAAACTCAACACCCAAAAAGCAAATAATCAAGTCAAAAAGTGGGCAGAAGAGATGAACAGACACTTCTCTGAAGAAGACATACAAATGGCTAACAGACACATGAAAAAAATGTTCATCATCATTAGCCATCAGGGAAATCCAAATCAAAACCACACTGAGATACCACCTTACACCAGTCAGAATGGCAAAAATGGACAGGGAAAGAAACAACAAATGTTGGAGAGGTTTTGAAGAAAGGGGAACCCTCTTCCACTGTTGGTGGGAATGCAAGTTGGTACAGCCACTTTGGAAAACAGTGTGGAGGTTCCTCAAAAATTTAAAAATAGAGCTACCCTATGATCCAGCAATTGCACTTCTGGGTATTTACCCCAAAGACACAGATGTAGTGAAAAGAAGGGCCATATGCACCCCAATGTTCATAGCAGCAATGTCCGCAATAGCCAAACTGTGGAAAGAGCCAAGATGCCCTTCAACAGATGAATGGATAAAGAAGATGTGGTCCATATATACAATGGAATGTTACTCAGCCATCAGAAAAGATGGATACCCAACTTTTACATCAACATGGATGGGACTGGAGGAGATTATGCCAAGTGAAATAAGTCAAGCAGAGAAAGTCAATTATCATATGGTTTCACTTATTTGTGGAACATAAGGAATAACATGGAGGACATTAGGAGAAGGAAGGGAAAAATGGGCGGGGGGAATCGGAGGGAGAGATGAACCATGAGAGACTATGGACCTGAGAAACAAACAGGGTTCTAGAGGGGAGGGGGAGGGGGAGATTGGTTAGGCTGGTGATGGGTATTAAGGAGGGCACATACTGCATGGAGCACTGGGTGTTATACGAAAACAATGGATCGTGGATCACTACATCAAAAACTAATGATGTATTGTATGGTGACTAACATAGCATAATAAAATTAAAAACTAAAAAAAAAAAGAAAATTATGCTCTAATTGACACACTTGTTCATATGTATTTATGTACTCTATTTTTGTTCATATATATGTTACTTTAGAAAAATGACATTGGTAGATCAAGGAATGTGTATTTTTACTTCTAGTATATTTTATTGTTTTTTACTTTCAATACATATTACTAGAAAAGTGTCCAAAATGATTTATACCAATTCACATTCTCACCAAATTAAAAAGAGTGCTTCTTCCCCCACATCCTTTATCAGCACTGAATTTATCATTTTTTAAGTTATTTTGCCAATTTGTTACATTAAAAATGTTATCTCATTATACTTTGTTTGCATTTCTCTGGATTTTATTGAGGTTGCACATCTTTTCACACATCATTGGCCATTTGCCTCTTCTACTTTGTTAATTGCTCATATACTTTTTATAAAGCATCAAAGCTGTGAACATAAGGCCTCAATAAATACTGGTTGAACAAATGAATAAAAATATCTCAAAAAATTAGAATTTTTCCGATCAATTTGTGGTAGTCCTTTGTATATTGGAATGTTGTCCCTTTTTTACACTATCTGTATTTTTTTTTCAGTTTGTTTTCCTCTTGACATTGTCATACCATAAATAAAGCCACAAAAGATCTCTTGGAACATGATATAAGTAAAAAACTGATACAAGCTGGAAAACACTCCATAACTCTCACTATGATAACCATGTTGCTGCCCCATCTTGTCATGTATTTCATATTTAGCAGTGCGTCCCCAGCAGATGAATGACTCTAGAGCCAGGCCTCTTACATCACCTGTGGGGCTTACTTAACAAATCAGAAAGCAGGCACAGGCAAAACAATAGCCTTCTCAGGCCTAGAGAGTAGAAAGAGGACTGGGAGAGACTGTTTGCCTATAAATGAGGGGAAGGCACATCTTTTAGGGTATTTAGAACGAATAGTAAAGGAAAATAATAATAATAAATAGTAAATATATCCTAAAAATGTGTTTGGCTTCTCTGTACAAGAAAGTAGTTGATATTTTTTCACTAATAATTTAATCTCATCATTTATATGGTGTTCAGTTCTGAAAAGAACTTTAAAAAAGAAGGTAAATTCAAATATTTACATTTAAAATTGCTACTAACTGAATTGCTTTTAGAATTCTGACTCACTTTGAGTTGACTTTTATAAAGCAACAGTGCTCTGCACATAGGCCCTCAGTAAATACTGGTAGAATAAACAAACACAATTATCTCAAAACACTTAGAATTTTAGAAATGGGAGGAGACTTCACACAGTGTGATTCTCTCACTTTATAGATGCAGCACTTGAGGTCAGGAGAAGCAAGTGACTTGGTGGGGTCAGTCAATTAGTATGTGGCAGTGTCAGGATAAAGAGAGACCCTCTGCTTTTGGAGTCTGCCCAGCAGCCCTGATTTAATTCAAGATGTAATAAAACTTATCCATTCAACTCTAACTGAGCATTGAACAAATGGTGGGGTGAAGCATGGTTTTGCTGTTTGCATAATGGGAAGAATATACCATTGCTCTGTGATTGTTTCTCTTATTTAAGAGTATGCTTTTACTTAATGTTCCCAGAAGCTCGACTTAACACAAGAGGAAAGCTTGCTGAAGGAGCCTAATTGTCACTCAGGGCCTGAATTGGACTTGAATGTCCACTGTGATTCTATGCTGTTCATGGAAGAGAGCCTCAGAATGAAGAAGTTACTTAAGGAAGATTTGGCATCTCTATTATTATTTTTATTTTGCAATATAATAGTTAATTATTATGTTTCATGAGTTACATAGACCTCCGCCATGGATATGACTGGAATTGTCAACAATTTTCACTTCAGACAACATAGTCAAATGTCTTACCATGTATGAAACTTAGTGATGGCCTACACCCAATTTGAACATTGATCTGAAACTATTTCAGGGCCAATAAAGTTGTTATCCATCTTATAAAATATATGTATTCCTCTTTTACTGGCACCACTCCCAGCATGTCTTGGATGCCTCATCCAGCCCTTGATCTTCATGAGCAAAGCAGTCATGGCTTTCCTCGGCCCTACTCACAGCTCCCCAGAAACTTAGAATCCCATGTGAGGAGAGGCAGCTGTAAGCACAGTCTATTTTAATACTTTAACAAATAAATAATGTAAGTCACTTCCTTTTAATTTCATTTCATTTTGTTTTATTTATTTTGAATCAGTAATACATTTGCATGGTTCAAAGATATTCAAAAGTAAGAGAAAGTATACAGGGAAAAATCTCCCTTCCACATTTTTCTCCTTGTCAGCCAGTCCTTCCTGTAAGCATATTAGATTTCTTATGCATTCTTCCAGAGTTATTGCATACATATACGTGTGTGTACATGTATGTATACTTACACACATATTTATTCACTTTTTATTCACAAATGATCACATTCTAACATGCTGTTCTGTACTTTGAGTTTTTCACTTTATAATATATCTTGGGACTCTTTTCTTACAAATATGTAAAGTAGTTCCTTATTCTTTTTATAGCTGCAGAATATTCCATTGTGTGGATGTACTATAATTTGTTTAGCCAATCTTCTATTAATGAATACTTAGATATTCTTTTCAACACTTCATTACAAAAAGGTTGCAATAAATATCTATATTGGTTATTTCATTCATATTTGAAAAAATTCACTTCAGTTGTATAAATTTCTAACAGCAGAATTGCTAGGTCATGACAGAAAGCGCACTTATTTTGATAGATATTGCCAAATTGCCCTACATATGAATGTTAGTTGATTGATCACCATACAGAATCTGCTTGTTTTCTTAAGAACCTGTGAATCTAAATATGTGTGATTTTGTTGTTTTGGGATTATGAAGATATTTTTTTACAAGTAAAGAAAGAGTGAACTGAAAGTAATACCAGTAGCAAATATTTCCATAACATTAGTATGTGCCAGGCATGGCAGTAAGAGCTTGACATTGATCCAGGTGTGAATATTTCATCCATTTCCCCCTTTATACTCCTAAATAAAAATTCTCCATTAGCAGTCTAAAATATGTTCCAGTAATTTTATAATAAAAATTGAATTTTGAGGATTTTTCTTTCAACTTTTTAATCTTCAAATCTTTTCTCATGTGATTGTTTGAAAAAATATGGATTTCTTCCTTATTTTCAGTCAGCATCCTACTTCCTTTTGTCCATCTTGTCATTTTCCTTCCCGTTAACCTTGCACCCAGACGCAGACTTCTCTGGGTACCACCACCACACATTGCTGTCATGGAAGAGCAGGTACAAATAGGGTGTCATGGGCAGTTCTTATTTCCAAATAAAGCACGTGATGGACTTGCTCCTTTCACAGAGTTGAGGAGCTGCTGATTTCTATGTTCTCTTTGGTTCGTCCACAGTTTCTTTTTTGCTCACCAAGAATGAGTCATTTTCCTAGATCTTAATTTTTATTTTCTTTTATTACTAGCATAATCAGTTGACTTTTTATTCAGAGCTTATTTCCTCAATGAAACCCTGCTCTAATCTTCCTATGTTTACAAAGTATAGGAAGCCCTTGTATAGTGCTTGCTATGCGCCAGGCTGTATTTTAAGTGCTTTGAATATTTTTTAAAAATATTTTATTTATTGGGGTGCCTGGGTAGCTCAGCCAGTTAAACATCTGCCTTCACTTGGGTCATGATCCCAGGGTCCTGGGATCAAGCCTTGCATCAGGCTCCCTGCTCAGCGGAGAGCCTGCTTCTTCCTCTCCCTCTGCTACTCCTTCTGCTACTCCTCTGGCTTGTGTGCTCTCTTTATATTTTATTTATTTATTTGAGAGAGAGAGAGTGGGGGAGGGGAGGGGCGGGGCAGAGGGAGAGGGAGAAACAGACCTCCCTGCTGAGCAGGGAGTCCTACTGGGGGCTGGATCCCAAGACCCTGGGACCATGACCTGAGCCAAAGGCAGATGCTTAACCAACTGAGCCACCCAGATGCCCCATAAGTGCTTTGAATATTGTATGAGAAGTATGAAGCTCACGTGCCTTCTCAGAGCCTCAACCATATCTTTCTTTTTCAACATCCAACTAACACCAAGCACCTCTCCATTTGAGACCTGGCTGAGGCATGGGGTGTGGTTTGCAAGGTGCCTGCCAAGGGACCAGATGAGGCTCTTGGTAGAATAGGGAAATTATCTCCCTGTAGAGTGAACCAGTGGAATGCAAGAGGCTGAAAGGAGTCAGGCAGGTAAATCCCCCTCATTTATCTCATTTGTGGACTGCTGTGAGGTACACCTCCTCTTTGCAACCCTTCCATAGAAATCCCATTAACATCCCCTGTGTTGAAAGATCACCTGCTGAGCAGTATGCTCTGTCTTCTTAGCTATTTGTGGAGTAGCCAGTCTGGTAGGGCATCACACTGGATTGCATGGTATCCTGTCTTGTTATGTTTCCCTTTTACCCTCACTATTACCACCTTAGGTATGTAACTCCCACATGAACTATCCACACCATAATGTTTGTCTCCGGGTCTCTTTTTTAGAGGACCCCAGCTAAGATCTATAGATCAACTAATTTAGTCCTCACAAAAACTTGGCTAGGTAGATACTACCCTTTCCCCATTTCATAGAAGATGATACTGAGACACAGGGGTTTAAATGATTTACCCAAGCTCACAGAGTTACTTTGTGGTAGCATTGACTTTTAGAACAGTCTGGCTCCAGAATCTATGCTTTTAGCCATTATTCTCAGCTGCTGTCCAATATCAAGCTCTTGGAGATGAGATGTGTAGCAACTACCAGGCTCCCTCACTGGTTAAGTAATTTGCTCCTGAGCAACTTCATTGCATCATAAGACTCAAATCTGAACCCCAACAAAGTAATTTGTTATAAGTCCTGGACCTTTGGAGGTTGTTTGGGGAATGTAGGAACTCACTGTTGAAACTGAATTCCAAGGGTTTGTTGTAAGTGTGGCAAGCCTCATATTTACTTTTTTGAAAAGTACATTTTGGCACACACATACAACAACCCATATGATAGTCATATCTTCTGGTCTAAGCATTAGGATGCATGGACTGACATATGTAACACCTCAGTATTTCTCCCATGCTAGATAAAAAGTGACCCAGGAAATCTGAGACTCATGGCTTTAGTACATATATATTATATTGTCAGAAAGGATTACTTTTACAGAACTTTCTGTCAGAATAAGGTTGGCTCCCAGTTGACCGTCAACTCCCAGGAAATCAGGGCTTAACTTCCTTAACTTACTCCCGTAATAAGGTAATCGATTAATGTGAAAGGCTGACTTTGTGAAGCCAGTCCCCAAATGGTGCGGGAGGCGGGGGAAAGCTGCGTAGTGAGAGAATTATACTACCACTTCTTAAAAAATGGTCATTGGAAAGGAATCAGAGACAGCATAAATGATGCTCTACACATCAGAAAACTCTCTATAGAACAGACAAGAGAATGTTGAACATCATAACCCTTGGGGTTTGGTGCAGATGTTACATAGTAAATGGAATTTGAGTTGTTGCTGTATAGATTCTCTCATTGTCAAAAATTATGCTCTTTGAGGCCTCTGTCTGAGGCACTGTCCTATAGTTAAACAAGAAGATCCTGAAGAAGTCTCAAATGTTACTAAGTGGAATTTACTAAACTGTAGTTAGGGTCTGTCAGAGCTGTCTCATTACCCTGAATGACCAGTTCCTGGGGTCAAAGTTCCAAGTGACAGTTCTTGTTCCAGAACAAGATATTTAAAACAAAAGGGCAATATTAAACTGGAGCCCAGTTTGAGATCATCTTAACACCATCGTTTGGCATTCACTGACCACCGAGAAGGGCAGAAAGTTATCAGTGTGTGTCTGGGTTTGTCAGGAATGAGAGTAGCCTATTTGCTGTTGGGTCTCTAAGCATAACATTATGTGTGTATGTGTGTGACTCGCCTGCCATCTGAGAACAGGTGCTGGCTTTCTAAAGCTGGTGGCCCTCCCTGACATCCAAATTCCTCCCAGGCTCTGTGGGCTTGCCAGAGCCATTATTTGTCATTTGTTTAGTTTTCATCTTTCTGAGATAATATGGCAAAGCACAAGACCACAGCTGTGCCTCTTCTCAAATCCTTTCATATTTAGACTTGGTTTTTGTCTGATGAGGAAAAATTTACCATAAAACATGATGTCTTCTGGATATGGCTAGCAGAGCCAAATAGGATGGCAATGTCACCTGGCTTTTAAAGAGGCTTAAATACTAAAAGGCCAGTTTGCAAGCCTCACATATTTTGTCACTGACACCAAGCTGGGAAAGAAACTAAAATATTTTGATCATTGGGTATGGGCATTTGTGGCAGATGGTCTCTTCAGCAGCATTCCATTTGGGGGGTCAGTAGGGGAAAGAGGAGGATATCCAAATAGAATATATAGTCAAAGAGATAGAAACTTGGCCTCATTTACAAGGCATTGTGCCAAACCTTGGAACACCCATGCTTCTCTAGTCAAGTGGGTAGAGGTTTCCAGTCTGAGCAGTGTGACGGAGATGACAGTTCATTTAAACAGTCTGCTGGGAGGATTTGCTGGGTTGGAAACCCAGGGCCCAGGGAGCCTGAACAGAATGGGAAAATGTGTACGCCCATACCATCGATCATGAAGGGGAGGGCTTCCAGTTGTGCCTGCATAAACCCTTGGTAGGAAGAATATTGCCAGAGGCATGTGTCTATGGAAAAGACTTTGAGAAATGCAGCCAAAAAAAGAGCTGATTCATCTGACTTCACCTTAGGTGACTTTGCACAGGACTGAAATTCCCAGCACAGCTCCGAGTCTTAAGACCTGGATCCTGCTGGCTGACTGGCTGGCTGGCAGGTCTCCAAAGACTGAGTTGCCTAGAAGATTTGGCCCCTGCCCCCACTCTCACCAAACAACCATTATGATAATGCAAATGCACTCAGAAAAAGCACGGGACATTACAAGCTACCGAGTAGAGCTGGGGCTCTTTGAGGTCACAGGATTCTGCCAATTCCAGCTCACTCGGGTTTTCTGTCTTGATATTATTTATTTGCCTGGAAACTGCAGCTTTTTTTTTTTTTTTTTAGTGTTTGGGCAGAGGTAAGAAAATTATGTTGGAGAAAATATTTTTCCCAAGGGCTCAACTAGTACATAAATTGAGAAAGGAAAGGCCTGAGAATGCTATCAGTGTCATAACAATGGATCACCATTGCCTTCCTGGTCGTCCTGGTTGAGGATATCTCTCTCAGTCAGCTGCAGTCATTGGTGGACTTGAACTTGGACTAACCTTGGTTGTCTCAAACAGCAGAGGCCATTTTGAGGTCCCTCACACACAGGCTTGTGAGCCATAACACATGAGTGCCTACCTGATGACCAACTCAGGTGATGGTTAGCTTAAGGGATAACATTTTCTGAGCAACAGCTGTGTGCTAAGGCTTGCTCCACTCTTAGGGGAAGAGAAGAGAGGAAACTGGACCCCAAAGAGCATCCTGCTTATATGTTATAAAAATTGTTACTTCTTTCCCTCTTAACATAAAAAGACCAACTAAAGCCCCAAAGTAATTATTCAGAACCAGTAGTTAGGACACCTGGTTTGCAGTACCATTCCCCTTAACTATACAAAGAAAGTGACAAGAAGAGAAAACAAGTCAGAATTGAGTTTTCTTTCTTTGGCACAAACATATAAATAATTAATTACATACAGTATATTACAGTTTACAAAGTGCTTCATGTACATATTGATATTTTATCTTTGCAGCTGTAAGTATAGATGCTTCCATTTTGTAGATGTGAAAACTAAGTTTAAAAAGGTCAAATGATTTGCCCAAAGCAAGATAGCTCATTAATGGAAAGCTGGGGGAAAAGGCATGAGTTTAGGATTTCTGAAACAAAGCCTGGTGTTTTATTCCTTTCTCACAGCTGCCTCACTTATATAGAGTAGTACTAAGTGAGTACATCACTGCAAAACCTGTAGATTTTTAACTGGGGAATGTTTAAAATGGAAATAGCCTGGTACAAAATGAGGCTAATTTTCCCTCTTTGCAGAGGGAGAGATTAGCTTGGGAAAAAGTGTACTAGGCAGCCAGGATGAGTGTCATCTGAGTAGGAGAAGTCTTTTCTGACCCTTCTTCCCTTATTGTGGAGCAGAGAGGCAACTGGAGGAAAGTGGATTTTTGCACATCTCTGGCACATATTGTCAATCAAGTTTCATCCCTAGCTGTGGTTGTGCAGCTTAGATCCTGGGTGGGAGGCAAGACAAGAACTTTGAGTTTCTCTGTCCTTCCTGAAGCTTCCAACCGAAGCTGCTGGAAACCTGAAAAAGGGGATGTAAAATGTTCGGGCTCTCTTCTCTATTTTTATTTTTAACTTTTTATATAATTTCAGACATACAGAAAAGTCACCCAAACAGTATACAGAATTCCGGTATATATTTCACTCAGTTGTTAACATTTTACTACATTTTCACATATATATATGAAATATATATATGCTATCTACATTTTT
This sequence comes from Mirounga leonina, assembly GCF_011800145.1. Lineage (NCBI taxonomy): Eukaryota > Metazoa > Chordata > Mammalia > Carnivora > Phocidae > Mirounga > Mirounga leonina. The sequence continues at coordinate 36,547,587 of NW_023270454.1, read as the reverse complement.
TCTGGACTTTACAAGTAAGTTACTAATATAGTGCCCTTTAATTTCTAAATACTTTACTATGTGTTTCCTAACAATCAAAACATTTTCTTATATAAACTTAATGCAAATATAAAACTCAGGAATTTAACATCAACACAAAAATATAACCTAACCTATAGACTTTATTAGATTTTTCCAACTGTCCCAATATTGTCATGTATAACAAAAGAAACTAATAGATGATGCCTTGCATTCAAGAATCATGTCTCTTCAGTTGTCTATAATCTGAAAAAGTTTCTCCATCTGCTTTGACCTTGATGGGCTTGATACTTTTGAAAATTACAAGTCTATTATTTTGTAGACTGCCTTTCAATTTGGGCTTACTCTGATAATTCCTTCTGAAAATTTATTCTGGTTGAATTTAGAAGTGAAGAAAAATGTCATTAATAAAGGCATGCATAAATCAATGTCCCCAAATTGTAAAGTCACCTCTTTCTTTTCCCTTTTTCCCTATTTACTGTTTTCCATACTTAGTACCAATATTCTTTAGGTCAACAACACTATTATATAAATGTCCATTTTTCATTCACAAATTCTGCTTTATTGTTCTTTTAAAATTTTCTCCCTACTCTTTCCTTTCTTGAAATGTAATAAGTTTGTTCCTTTGCTTTTTCACTAGTTCCTTGCACATTTCCAACAATTTTGTGTGTGTCCAGTATCCCTAGATGTATAAACTACTCCTTTTCTCTCGTACTTGTTCTATAAGTCCCTTTTGTACCATGTTAGAAACCTTCTTTTTAGGATGATTGTTTCTCTTTTGGTTAGTGAAGTGACATTAAGGGCATGAATCCATGTGGTATTTAGCGAAGTGTGTAAGCATTACAAGATCTCTTGGAAAGGAGCTCTGAAAATCTGAGAGTCGTTAGCAGGGCCTCTGTAATTGGCCATGGAGGGGTGGGCTGGACAGAAAGTGCAGTGTGGAACAAGTAGGCTGCACTCATTTGGAAGTGGAGCACTTTCTGTTTCTTTTTAATGCTTCATTGAAGCTGACTTTGAGGGAACTGGGAGCAGTTTCCTGGGTATTTTCCATGTCCCCTCCTTCACTACCAACCCACTGTACGTACACCCGTCCTTACACAGCACACTAACTACATAGGAGGAACAGAAATTATCAAGAGCATGTTCTGAAATCACTGGAGAAAAAAGAGATGCTCAAGTCTGGAGGATGGTAGAAAGTAGAACACAAATACGTCTATTCTGCTCTTGCTGTTTGATCATGGAATGCTGAGTAGAGACAGTGACAAAGGGAGCAAGGTTGTGGAAGTTACAGTTTTCTGTAGGAAAAGGTAGGAACAGTAATAAAAACAACAATACTTAAAAAGGAAATGTGTATTTCCTATGCCCCCACAGACTTAGAGACACAAGTGGCATCATGCAGAGTGAATGTTGTGGGTTGTCTCTGATTCATGCTAACTCTCTTGCATACTCACTCCTGGACATGATGTATCAGAAGGGATGTCAGTATGACAGGCTGATTAAAAGGCTGCTATCTAAAGATTATTGTAACTATTGCTGTATTGCCAAGTTTTACTCCTTCCTTTTTATGGGTAATTCAAAACTCAGGTAATTGAAAATTCAGGATCTATGATTTGGAAGGAAACACAAAATGTAGTGATGGAAATCCTGTGAAAATACAGGTTTCCTTAACTTATGTTCCTGAGCCCTTCATACTGGATGTGTTTTCCTGCACATGAAACAGAAAACAATAATGCAACCCAATGATTTTGAAGGATATAACTTTTTAAAAAAAATTTTATTTATTTATTTGATAAAGAGAGAGACAGCGAGAGAGGGAACACAAGCAAGGGGAGTGGGAGAGGGAGAAGCCGGCTTCCCGTGGATCAAGGAGCTTGATGTGGGGCTCGATCCCAGGACCCTGGGACCATGACCTGAGCCGAAGGCAGACGCTTAATGACTGAGCCACCCAGGCACCCCAAAGGATGTAGCTTTTAAATGAAGGCCATAGACCTAGAACCAAACTGTGATTTAAAAAGAAGAAATTAAAATGGTTTGTATGTGAGTAACAACCTCATTTGCACCCTTACTCTATAATAATCTCCCCTGTTTATTCTTGACCCTCAATATGTTTATACCAATCTTTATATTTTATTTATTTATTTATTTTTTAAGATTTTATTTGTCAGAGAGAGAAAGCACAAGCAGGGGGAGTGCAGAGGGAGAAGCAGTCTCCCCAATGAGCAAGGAGCCCGATGTGGGACTCAATCCCAGGACCCTGGGATCATGACCTGAGCCGAAGGCAGACGCTTAACCGACTGAGCCACCCAGGCATCCCTTAATCTTTATATTTTAGTGCAGAGTCATATGAATTTTCAAAGCTTTGACATCTTCTGTTCACACCAATTCAGCCTCTAATATGCCTGAGACACGGCTAGCTGTGGTGGAGCACACAATGAGAATCGAAACATGGCCTCCCCTTGAACAACGTCATACTTTAGTATAGGGATAACAATCTAGAAATTAAGTTTTACATACATAAAACATTTTTGTACATAAAGATATTGAGAAACAGTAATGATATGACATACCTAATGGACTCACTTTAAAACAAAGGGCAAAATCAGTAGATTATTTTTCACAACAATAAGATACAAAATCATCATCCAGGCCTGCACTTACAGATATACTGCTTCTTATTGGTCTCTTCCTGAAGCATGTGAACACTTTGTAATTGTAGACAAAATTATGAATAACTATGGAGTCCAAAGAAGGATGCTCTGGGAAATATGATGAAGACAAAATTATAACAAGAGATTGGAGATTAATTTGAGAGAATAATTACAAAATAATTTCACTGAAGAAAATTTAAAAAGTACAGATATGAAATATTATTTAAAAAATCATGCACAAAGTCAAACACTGTGATGACCTATTTATTATACCATGAGGTCTATCCTCCCAGATATATGTAGACACATGTAAATCAACATAAATTTTGGGCCATTTATTTAATAGTATAATGTGCTGGTGTGTCTTTTTCTGGCTTCTGTCCATCTCTTCATTATCTCTATTTTTATGATAATGTTTATTGGTGCATTATTCTATTTTACTGATGTACCATAGTTATTTACCCAATACTAAGTTGTTGAAAATGACATTTCTGTAGTTTTTAAACATTTATTTTTATAAATTATCTACCATTTTTTGGCTGTTTACTATCTACCATGCACTTTATTAAGCAGTAAGTTTATGGAGGAGTCTTAACTCACTGGGTCTTGACATGGAACAAATTTGTTTTTCTGCCTTGTTATTTTAGATACCTGTTCTTTGCTGCACAGCAGTTTCATGGATGACATCTAAAGAAAAATTCCATAACTTTCTGATTATTTTCAATTATTAAACATTTGCCCAGTTTAAATCTCAAACTTGAGTTCAGGAGATTCTTCTGAGGGCCCTGTAGGGACTGCTTCATGATGGAGTTCTCTGATATGGAAGCAGGAGGCTGAATCTGGTTGAGCTACTTCCAACCCCTCAGCTCCCACGTCCCAAAGTTTTTGATCCCTGGGCAGTACTCTGGAGTGGGGCACTAGTAAGGTCTTCAGCAGGGTTGCTTCACATATGGAAACTTAGATATCTGGATCCCTCAAGATGTAGGGTATGCAGGTTACCCTATTGGGGTGGCCTCTCTGTCTACTCAGCTACCTCTCCTCTCTCCAGCTTCTTTCTTGTGTCAGGTAACCACAAGCTGATCAAAAAGTTAGGTACCTAAAATGTCAACTTCTCCTTCTTGCAGAGACCCCCTAATAATTTCCAGTGATTCATTTGATGCCTGGTCTAACCTATTCAGGCTGCTATGGGAAAATACTATAGACTGGGTGGCTTATACACAGCAGACAATTATTTCTCACAGTTCTGGAGGCTGAGGAGTCCAAGATCAAGGTGTCTGGTTAGAGCCCACATTCTGGTTCATAGATGGCTCCTTCTCACAGCCTCCTCACATGGCAGAAGGGATGAAGGAACAAGCTGAGGCTCCTTTTACAAGGACACCTATCTCATTCATGAGGTCTCTCTTTTCATGACCTAATCACCCCCCAAAACCTCAACTCCAAATACTATCACATCAGGGGAATTGGCTTCAATAGATGAATTTGGTGGGGGGACACAAACATTCATTCCCTAGCAGAGCCCCACCAAACGAACTTCTCCCCAACTTAGTTAAAGCATGCCCCTTGAGGGGAGAAAACACAAAACAAAACAAAACTATAGTCATGCCCCAATGAGCTGACAACTCACTACACTGAAGACTTTCTTGTCTTTTGCATCACCTGTCTTTTGCTTGTATAGACTGTAGTTTATATAGAGGGTCTGCATTTGTGTTTCTAAACCTTAGTATGCACATGAGTTACCCAGAGAACTTATTAAAATGAAGACTTTAGTTCCATAGTTCTGGGGTTCTTTCACATACATTACCCTACTTATTCTTCTTCACATAAACTTGCTTTTATTATCTCTGTTTACCAACAAAGAAACTGAGGCTTTGAAAAGTTAAATAACTCACCCTATGTTACATAGTTATACATATAAAACCAAGAAAAAACACAGCTCTATTCAATCTCTTTTCAACCCTTTCCCCCAGGGATTCTTGCTAATGCAGCAATATTTCACACAATGTCTCACACCTTAGTCCAATTTTCACAAAAATGGTCACAGATTTTTTTTTTCTGTAATAATAAGACTAGTAGCTGAAGTTTATTAAGTCTTACTAAGTTCCGGGCCCAGTGCTGAGGACAACTTTCCCTGTAATGTCTTGTTAATTTTCACTTCTATCCAAAGAGGTAGGAGCTAGTATACTTTAGACTCGGAGAAGTTAAGAAAGTGAAGGACCTGGGATTAGAACTATGAGCTTCTTCACTCCAAAGCCTAAGTTTTTAACCATAGCCCAGTGTTGAGGTATATATTGCTATGGCAATATCTTTTTAGTTTTAATTCCATAAAAATAGAGATAATTTCAGTGAGCTGCAAAAAAAAAGTGAGGATAGTGAGATGGATGTTAGATGATTCTGCAAGTCGTAATAAAGAGATTTGCTCCCAAATTACTTAGAGTGTTCTATAAACTTCCAACACATATTCCCTGAGATATGATGATAATTTTTTAGATCCAAAATGTTGCATGGACTTGTGTTTGTCATCTCATAAGATGGTGCTCCTGGAAGTACACATTTCTGGATCTCCTGCCAATTTGTAGCATGAGTGGTATGTATGTAGTGTGAGATGAGGAGAGTTTAAATGACTTTTCCAGGGTGACAATGAGATAGCTGTGGGGCTTGACTTAGAATCCAGCTCTGGCATGTACTCCCAGGTTGTATTCAACCAGGCTACATCGCATGTCCCTTTGTACCTGACTTTGGGAAAATGTGCTGTTTCAGAATCTGGTCTCCATAATCTGTTAAGCATCCCTTAAAGGAATAGGTGTATTAGGGCTCTCATTGCAATTTCCACAATGGACTCTAGCTTCTGCTCACTGAACCCAGCTCTTTGTCAATATGTGATTCCTTGGAAGACATCAGGAGGCCCCAGCACAGGCCATAGCTACTCCTGGAAACATGAGCCTGCTCTTACTCTGTACCTATATGCCAGTGACTGGGCATCCTTTTGCCTTTAATGAGATTTTGCAGTGACAGGATTGGAACAGATTGCTGGCATTATGGCAGCCAGGATATTGTCAGGAGGAACTTGGCAGTGCTCGTAGGTGTTATGATGCTGGCTCTTTGCTCAAGGGCAAGAATATCGAAGGGAAAATTAGAGATGAAACAGAAAGTGAGAGGTAATGTCAGAAAAGTTCAGAAGATGAAACTGGTAGCAGTAAATACATTGGAAATTATTTGAGGTTTACATACTTTGAGTCCTTGGTGACTGAAGACATAGCCAAGAATTGCTTCAGTGATATTCCTTCATAAATCTGCATAATAATCTCTCGGTGGGGATTTGGTGAAATTACAAGTATTCATTTACTAAATTGGGTTCAGTGTCTGTATCATGCACGCCATATGAATATTCAGTGCAGTGAATTCTTCCCAAGCTATGTTGAAGTTAACACATAAGCTGAATATAACTCAAGTAGAACTCAAAATTGCATGCTTATTTTATCCTAACAGAGGTCCTAGTGTCTTAAAGAATTAGACCCACCCCCACCCCCAATATGTCAATTAATACTCATTGTAATAAAACAAAATGTAAAGGCTTTCAGTATTTGTATCTGATTTTTGGCATAAAGTAGTTTTCTTTATAATAGAGGATTAGGATAATAATACACAGGGCTATGAATGGTTCCTTAGAACTCAGTGGCAGCTGCCAAGCAGATTCAGGAAGAATGTTTAATTACAATGCTCAGTAATAACAACAAAGGAAAAGTTCAATGAGAAGAAATGACTCTATTATAAGACAGATCTGTGCTGAGTGGAGGAGGTATAATGGAGCCTTTTCTAGACCATAGATATTTGTTGTAGCTAAAGTTGCATTGGCAGCTGATGAGCATTTTGCCTTAAAACTTGACCATTTTTCTTCTCAAAGAAACTCGGTTGGCTTTCCAGGTTAAGCATTCAGAATCACTTCAATTTCAAAAAAAAAAAATCCTAAAATGAAAACTATGAATAATTTTCAGAGAAGGGTTAATCACCTCTAGTTCTCTATAGCAAAAGAACACTTGACCAGGCACTTTGAGATCTTTTCCAGAACTCTGTAACAAACCAACTGTGGGGCCCTCAAACAGCTATGTAATATCTTTCAGCCTCTTTGAACTATGAAATTTTCCACAATATTCTGATTTTTAATATATAGTCAAAATACTCCTTTTGGAGCATTCTTGGTCATAATATTTTATATTGCCCTAAAATATAGTATGACTTTATATCTATGGTAGATGGTCAAATGTGATATGTGAAATTTTATTGGTAGGTAATATTTGTTTGTACTTCTTATATGCCAATCATTATGCTAAATGTGTTTTACATGCCAAATGTCAACATATAAGGTAACTTTATTAATATCTTCAATTTATATATGGAGTAATTGAAGCTCAGAAAGTTTAAGTCCCTTGCACAATATCATATATTTAGTAAGAAGCAAAATTGAGACTCAAAGTCAAGTTTCTCTGACTCCAACAATGATAGCTTTCACTGTTCTGAACCACCTTCCTTTAGGACAATTTATAGATACATGGTGAGCTTCCTGTGTCCATCACTAGTGTGTGCTGAGGAAATGGGCTTGGGTTCTTAACTAAGTGTGTTACTCACCTAAAGAGATCTAGAATGAGAAATGGGAGAATGTTATTTAAAGGACAAATCCTTTAAAGGATTTTAGAGGAACTGAAAGAGAGAGAGTGGAAGTTCATTTTCACTGCACTTAGCAATAGCAAACAATTAGTGAGGTCAGTTTTCTCCTATTTTTAAGGATGTTACTTTTATATCTCTGTGTCTATAAAGCAGATGTGGCAGAAACAGAAACACACAAATGCACAAACAGCACTTGGGAAGACAGTTCATGAGAGTGGGTTGCAGATACAAAGCAGGAAGAAGTAACCTAACTTGCATGGGTTTTGCCAGTTGGGGAAAGCTTTGAAAAGCTAATGCAAGGGACTTGAGGAAGGAACTAAATGTTAAGTATGAAAGCAGATCATTTTAGCGGAGATAGTATGTACTGATTAGAAGACATAGAGGTTGTAGCTAGAGAATTGGCTGTGGAGTTGTCTTGATGATGTAAGATGAGCAAAGTCTGAGGAAAAGAATTTCATGGTGGTTATCAAGAGACATGAATAAAATATCTGGAAGGAGATTCATTAGTCTTAGGTGGTGAGTTGTCAAGATGCAATCCTGCATAGGGAATGCCTCTCAATGGGAATATTTGGACTTAGAGGGGTGGTAGAAGGGGAAATGTGTGCCAAAATCAGCTTAAAGTTACAGTAACTTATGAGAATATAAAACAAGATTCCCAGACATGAAATTAGAGAAAATTTATATTTCTGTAAAGAAGTTCAGATTTAGATCCCATCAAACATGATAATCAGGTATAATGGAAATAGCTACAACTTGCCAAAGAACACTGTAGAATAATAATAAAAAGGTCTTTTTGGACTTTTATAACTAATGAGAAGATTGGAGAGTATTTTGAAGAGGTAGAGGGTGATATTTATTATGTCAAAGCCAAAAGACCAATAGAAAATATAATAATTATGTTGGAGAACAGGCTTTGGCATTTGGCCTAAAGGGATTAGGGAAGACAAAAGTGGTCAAGGGCAAATTGAATTGACATAGTTTCTCCTTGGAAATTTGCTCTGAACATGCTCCATTAAGATTTGTGTCATTGTTGGGCTACCATAAAGATTAAAGTAAAAATTTCTTTGTTCTTAAATTCATAGACTCCAAATCCAGTACTAGATGTGAGGTCCTTCTATATTCATAGTATAAGCAAAGAAGAAAACCATGTGCAAATGAAGCTGTCCTTCTCATACTATTTAGAGGCCATATAAATATATATTTTTAAAATTAATTTAAGTAATCGCTACACCCAACATGGGGCTCAAACTCATCACCCCAAGATCAAAAGTCACATGCTCTTCTGACTGAGCCAGTCAGGTGCCCCTACATATATTTTTAATAACTAATTCTAATACCTTTGTTTTCTTAACATTGTGAATGTTACTGTGGTAAAGTAAGCAAAGTAAATGTAATCAGGGAGGAAAGAATAAAGGGGTCATTAGAAAGGCTCTAATTTTAGTATTTCATGGATGAAAATGGTGTTTATGAAGTCAGGGGATGAAAAAGAGATCCTCCTTCCATGTGCCTCTGTCTCCTCGTAAGCGTGAATGTGGACAGTAATCATGGAAATGTACACATTCAGGGTTAGCTGAATCTTCACTATGTTCTACTTAGCCAACTAACAGAGCATGGAGCTCAGCCCCAATGAGGTCAGGAGACTATTTATGGTCCTTAGTGACTTTACTTAGATTACAAATGAAGCATCCTAATTTCAGGAACCAACATTCTACAGACCTGACCTTGTGCAGCCAAGAAATGAAGCTGGAAAATGTACCCTTAGGGCAGAACATTCTCAAACAAGTTGACTTAGGTTCTTTTATTCAAATGCTTTTGGTTTCACCAAAAAATTTTTTGGTTCATCTATAGGACAAATTATTAAAATTTTTTTTTTTGAAAAATGACAAAGAAAAAACAAAAGGACCTTTTTGTATTTTTTCTCTAGAAACTTCTCCTTTGCTAAGGTCACTTTTTCTGGGCATATAGTTATCAGGTCAGTAAGATGTAATCATAACCATAGCAAAAGCAAACAGAATTGTCTGATTTAAAAGGAAAATGTGGTTTATCTTGGTTTCATACATTTTGATTATGATATATTGAATTTAGTGTTTACAAATAAGGTTGGAGTAACATGTCCAGATATAATTGTTTTTCAAGTTACAAGCTTTCAATATGGAAATGGCCAGGCAGTACGTCCTTGTCAGCATCAATAGTCTTTTTAGTTATTTTAAAGGGTACAACTTTTGGTATTAGATACCTATACAGACATCAATTTTTTATCAAATGCCTGTCTCCGGTTCCTGTTGATTTCAGCAGAACTTGGTTTAGTCCTGGATAAATAGCAATTGGTCATATCCAGAGACCTTGGAAATTAATTGTGGGAGTAGGTAGAGCAATTGATATGCACAGCAAATGATATTTGAAGTTTAGTTAGCAGAAGTTAGAAGTTTCATGAGGGAGACTAAATTATAATTAAAAAAATAAATGTTTGAGAAGCAAAGGGGTGAAAATGTTGGTATTTCTTGGAGGAATAATGGATTTGATTTCTGAGTGTCAAATTTCTCATGGCTGAGTGAGACACTGAAGGCCTTATATTTACAGATATTTACTTCAGTGTCTGTAAAATGGGAATAATAATTCCATCCTGCCCTACATTAAAAATAAATAACATTAAATGGACTTTGAGATCTTGAGATTTAAAATACTATATAAATGTGAATGATTCCAAGTAGTTTAAAATGAACCCAATTGAAATTGCACTTTTAAAAAGAGTTTTTATAAATGAATTGAATCAATTGAAAATTTGAAAACCAAATAGCAATGTCCTCTGAAGGAATTATTTTTGAGAAGCTGGGCTGAGCTTTAATGATTATGAAAAAATCAGAGAAAAGACAAAAGATTAATATTTAATACATGACTCTGTTATTGCCTTTATTTCAAGTTAGAACCAGTATTTTCAGGAGTTTCAAGTGACTGTTGACATGTGGGAAGAATTCTGAATTTGAGCTGTAATTTAAGCACACAACACTATTATTAATTCTTCCATTAAAATGGAAAAAAAGAACACTTTTAATGTGCCTCCTGTGTTCAAAGCAACATGCTAAGCCCTGGAATACCATGAAAAGGGAAAAGGAGATGATGGTCCAGGGGCTGGACTCAGGCCATCATGGAGATCTGACTCGAGTCTCCATTTTCCATGATAAAAAGAAGAATATTCAACATACCAACAAAGAACACGATATGAGAGGGCAGAACATGATCCTATAAAAGGTTTCCAGACTTTTGCTTAGATCTAATATATGAATTCAAGATAAAATATAGAACGTGACCATTGGACAAATTAAGAAGCATGTTGCAATATATGTTCTGCTGCTTCCTTTTTGTTTTGTTTTGTTTTCCCTAGTTTGTTTACAACCCTAAAGCTTCAGTGCTAAGAATAATATAGAAATGGCAAGTCTCAGTTGCTCTGTAACCAGATAGATAAGGCACTGATCACCTTGGAGAATTTGGCATCCTGGAATCTTGGGACCAGGAGTTCCTTAAAGATAATTTCTCGTTAGAGGGGTCTGAAAACCACAGATAGGATTTTCCACTCTCTACTCTCTACTGAAGAAGGCTAGTGTCATGTCTACTTGATTTCAAGTAAACTTAGGAGACTTACCTGTAGAGTTAGACTAATTCTCTATGCTGATGTTAGGAAGAGGGACTATCTTTGCTTCTTCACACAAAGTAGGCAAATTTTAGCTTATTTTTCTTCATGAAAAATGTGGTGTGTGTGAGGGGAAAGTAATTTCCCTTAACATCTTCTGGTTGTTATAAAGTCTGCTGAGATACTACATCAAATTTGCCCTCATCTCTGAAGTGAATCTGAGTCCTTTTCTGAGGATGCTGAGGGATTTGTAGAAACTAAAGAAGACCTCTCACTTTCATGGCATGTGCTGTCAATGCTTAATGTCGGACCATTTAGAAACTAGTGGGTTGTATAATTTACTTGGGTTTTCTTACTGGTTAATCCTAGTACAATTTACCTTGTTAATTTGTTCTTAATGAGTTCATCAGCAATGATTTAATACAACTCTGAGGAACAGCTTTCTTTAGTCTTTAATTCGCGACAGTTCCCCCTCTATTTGGCAGTACATTAATGGAAATGGAAAATTGCCTCATTCTAAATGTCAGAATAATACTGCACCAAAAACAATTCAGTCATGTCTTTCAAACCACGCACATATGGTTCATCACCAAATGTCACTGTTCTTCCCCCCTTCCCCTCATGCCCCCCTCCCGCCTGTACCTTCCCTCTTTATTTTCTGTCTATTCGCCTGTCTGTGGTGATCATTGTTTGGATTAACTTTCTAATAGCTTTTCAAAAGCTTTATTTCTCCTGCTGTCCAGGAACCAGTTCTCACAACACTAGTTTTACCTGGATCCTTAGAATTGGCAGAGTTCACAGATCAGGTGACAGCTATTGTTGCTTTTAGTATCACAAATGTCTTTCATCTGCTCTCAAAACTGAAAAAAAGTTTATGTGAAGTTTCTTCAAAATAATTTTTGTGCATAATTTTGGGCTGTTTTGTGACATTCTCTAAGTAAAACTGTATTCCTCACTCTGTCTATGCTAAGTCAGTTCTTACCCCACCTCCTGGGTTTGTGTTCAAGCAAGTTGCTCTCTAGAATAAATGCTTTTAAATGAATATTTTAGTTGTCGTTTTGGGGGTAAGTTCATATAAGAACACCCACAGTACAGTTTTACTTGCACTTAACGATGCAAACTTTTAATTGCGAATCTTAATTAACTAACACTTAAAGAACATTTCAATGAAATTTTAAATTAGTCTATGAGATAGACTAAAGACTGTCCATTTTTTTTTCAAAGGAAAAGTCAAAAGATGGAGCAAATTCCAAAATCATTTATCAAGCATCACTTTTGTGGGTCAACTTCTAAAGAGTATTTTAAATAAGTTTTTCTTTCTTAAGGAGACCCTACTTCAGATAATATATGAAGAAAATAATAAGAAAAAGAATCCCTACTCTCGATTGTATATTTTTTTAATATCCTTATATTTAAAGTACTTGTCTGAGTGGCACCTGGGTGGCTCAGTTTGTTAAGCATCAGACTCTTGGTTTTGGCTCAGGTGATGATCTAGGGGTCGTGAGATCAAGCCCCTGTATGGAGCTCCACATGGCGGGGAGTCTGCTTGAGATTCTCTCTCTCCCTCTCTCTCTGCCCCTCCCTCCTGTACTCCCTCTCAATCTCCCTCTTTCAAAGTAAATACATAAATCTTAAAAAGTACTTATCTGAAACTGGAATTTTGAATCTTAATTAACTTACTGGTTTTGCTTTTTATTTCTACCAGCAAGCTGACTCATCTGTGAAGTATGAATATTTTAATTCAAGTAAATGTTTTCTACAGAATGAGGATCACTTGTTTAAGCAAGCATAAGCTAATCAGAGGGTAACTTGTAGTTTTGCATTACAGAGTTAGGATCAGAAAGCACCAAGAACATTACCTGATTTCTCTGTTTTTCTTTTCCTCTCTCTAGTGGTAGATATTTAAGATATTTGCCAATTTTACACTGCAGAAACTATACAATTACTGTTATAATAATTACAAATTTTTTCCACGATTTACTTAGCATCCACTGTGTCAGGTGTGTTATCCAAGTTATTGAATCTAATCTTCCTTAAAACAGTGAAGTAAAGGTTATGAAAATAGTTTTCATAGAGGTTTAAAAGGCTGTTTGACATTACAGAGATAGTATGTATATGGACATGCTTTCCTTATTCCACACTTTTTCTTTTATCTGTAGTGTTTACCTTAGAGCAGAAAAGAACACAAAGGGTAGATTATTGTCAATAGTCATCTGGCACCTCCTAGAATGTTCCAGTGACACAGAATTCACACATTCCTAAGACAGGCAGACCATTGTTCAACAGATTTAATGATAGAACATGATTCATTGTATACAAATGAAGCATGTCCTATACTTTTGCCCATTGTCTTTCTTCTATCTCCTATAATAAGATAATTAGTCAAATCCTTCCTCCATGTGATACCTTCAGCTGTTTGAAGACCAATTTCTTGAACTGATTTCTCCTCTAGGCAAAAGCTTTCCAATTCCTTGCTCTAAATTCTTCATAATAAACCCAGGGCAGGGCACAATAGACCTATGAAATCTGAACCAGCATAGGATAAAAAGGATTTAATTTGGGCATTATATTTTTTACACGTAGACCCATATAGTAGTGTGTGTGTGTGTGTGTGTGTGTACATACGTGTGCATGCATGCCTGCCTGGATTATGTAAATTTAGGATCAAGTATAGAATAAATGGCAACATATCCATTCTGTACTAATGTGATTGACTTTTTGACCCTAACATGAAACTTTACACTCTTTGTGTAGGTTTATACATGCTGACTTGGTCAAACAAGTGTGTTTTTGTTTCTGTCATTTGATGCATGAATCCTCTCTTTGCACTCACATCTTCTTGACATCACTGCATTTCATAGAATTTTTTTCTATATTGTTAGTCAAATAATTGATATAAATGTCAAAGTAGGCCATACTTACAACAAATTCCTAGAACACCACCCCTGGACTTTCCCTAGGACACTTACAGATCAGCCCATTTAATTGGCTGTTGTTTAGGGTTCCCTGAGTCATCCCGAACCCTCCAGAGAAAATGGGGGCTTCCTTGAAGCCTCCACCTCTGTCCCCAGACATCACTTCAATCATCTTGTGATCATTAGCTTTTGTTTTGTCTTCAAAGTTACATCTGGATGTCAGCTTTCATGTCACTCTTCTTACATAGTCTTTGTTCTTGGCTCTCTCTGTGTGATACTCATCTTTGCCTTTATAGCCCATTTGTTCACATGTTATTAATTTATATATTAAGGAAAACACACAAAAACATACTCATTTACTGGGGACTTTCTATGTATATTAAAAAATACATGCCGGTTAAAGATTTCTTCCTGGGTTTCTTTTTAAAGCAGAGTTCAACCATGCATAGACACAAAGGTTTCTTCAGATTCCTCTTTCTTATCTTTCTTAAAAACATTCTAAGAGTTTGATAGACTATGGCTCAGGGTGCCATGTTCTACTCATTTTCACCCACTTCTGGACTCATAGGAGGTGCTCAGTTTAGGTTTGTGGATCTCATCCATACTGAATTCTGATCACTTGTGATTGCCTTCTTATGAATTTCACTTCTAAACTCTTCTGTCCTTCTTAATCTTTCTTGCTTTTTTGGAATGATTATCTTTGGGGCAACACCTCCTTTTTTCTTCTCTTTTAAAATCTTGTATTTTACTGACTAGAGTTCATTTTCCCCCTCATTGATACCCCCTTTCCTTGAGATCACTATACCCAGCATGGGCCCATCATGTCCACAGAATCCTGACACTTCCACATCACCAATGATATTCTTCCTGGATGCTCAAAATCAAGTTGTAAATAAGCTCAGGTCCAGAAGATAAGATAGTTTCAATCACATCCACAGTAACAAATAACAAGTAAATGAATGATTAAATTCAAAGGGGCTTTTCTGATTGCTAATTTTCTTTTTGAATCCAGTAAAACAGCTCTAACACTTCCTGAGTGCCTCTTCTCTGCCAAGCACAGTCATTACTATGATCATATAAGTTATCTCTAGAGTATATGAAAGACTTTCTGGTCATCTACTGCTTTTAAGCACATTCTTTTGTTTGTACTGGCTAATTAGAGAGATGAAAGGTAGATCAAAAATATCTGCCACAAGTAGAATGAAATTTCATTCTTTTTTTTTAATGTTTCAAGCAATTTGAATGATTTACAATTCAAGTAAATTTTTATTTATATAAATATATGCACATGATAAGTGTTCAGTAATATTAAATAATGACCAAGCTGAGTTTTTTTTTAAAGTAACTTTTCATTTTCTGGTTCTTGCTGTGACCAGAATATCAAGTACCAAAATAAAACTATAACATGTCTTGTGATTGTTGTTAACTGGCTGGAACCAGCATATATCAGGGGTCAGAAACTTATCCTCACAAGAATTTTAAGAGCAAAGAGTTTCAGGTTACATCATAAATTCTTAGGCATACCCACACCTTAGACTTTTTGAAAATTTTTTCTTATGAGATAAGTTCTTCTGCTATAAATAGTAAGGTGTAGTGTACAGAATGTTACCCTAAGAGTCAGGGGAGTTAGATTCTAATATTGTCTTTCATATTATGAACAGATTCCACAGGAGGGGGTGCTGGATTCATTACAACAGACCAATGGAAAGGGCACATGAGTCAGATCTAACAGGACCAAACTTGCTGGTACACTGGCCTGGTACCTAAAACATTGTATCTGCATTAGTTTCCTAGGGTTGTCACAACTAATTACCACAAACTGGGTGTTAAAGCAATAGACATGTATTCCCTTATTGTTCTGGAGACTAGAAGTCCAAAACCAAGGTGCCAGCAGGGCCAGGGTCATTCTGAAGGCCCTAGGGAAGAACACTTCCATGCCTGTTCCTGTTTCTGGTGGCCCCAGGCATTCCCTGGTTTGTAGCTGAGCCATGTCACTCCAGGCTCTTCTTACCTCTACATTCCCACAAGATTTTTCTCTATCTTGTGTGCACTTTTCTGTTTCTTATAAAAACATTTTCATTGGCTTGAGGGCCCACCCTAATCCTGCATCATGTCATCTCAGTTCTTACCTTAAGTGTGTTTTCACAGGCTGTATTTCCAAATAGAGTTTCTAAATTCTATTTATGTCCTACTTCTAGATTCCAGGTAGATAGGAATTTGGGAGTGGGGCATGCTATTCAACTGACTATAGTATCTAAAGATACATGGTAACTTTTGATTTAAGCCAGTTTCAAGTCGTTTATTAATCCAGTTTCACTCATTCAACAAAGATTTATTGAAAACCTATTTTATTTTTTTTATTACTATGTTCATGAAAACCTATTTATGGCAGAGCAGTGCTAGGTATGAGGATGCTGTCCACAAACAAACATGAACTACAACTTTATGGAGCTGTCTAGAAACACTTAAAGGGACCCTGCTGCATATGTTCCTAAAGCATGATCTCCATATTGACTTAAGCAGGCATATTTTTTCAGCATGTACTTCTAACATAAATTTATGCATTTATTTATTAAATTATTATATGAACTACTCTACTAGTGCATATGTATGCACCCCAAATTTTAAATTTAAAGGGAAACAATGTAATACAAGTAAATAGAAATAAAATTATAATATCGTCTTTGGATCTGTATTGGCTTTTTTATGCAAGTTATCCTTTTAGCAAGAATGCTCTGTAAACACCTATTACATTCCAATCTTGTGAGCAATGTCATAGTTCTAGATGATTTCATCTGGTTGGAGCAACATTCCAACCAGAATTGGGGAACAAAGGGACAAACTCTAGCCTCTAATATATTGGAATAACAAGTGATATCCAGGGTGTCAGCACTTACCCTCAATCTCCAAGGGCAGACTGAGGGTCATGCAAAGCTTCTGTCACACCAAAGGAATGGGATACAAGTAAAGAAAAGCAGGGGCCCATCCATAAGGATTTAATAGTCATGGTAAGAGTTGAGTAAGACTAGAGATTGGGGGTCTGCATGTACTGGGTAACTCATACTTAGGTTCTGGACAGAGCTCCAAATATACTGCCTACCATAGTTAGGGATAGCTGGGATTTGGATGAGGCTGAACTTGAAGAGTGAATTCCTCTGTGTTTGAAACTCAGAAGACAGGGAAATGCTAGAGCTGACACTGTTCCTGCCTGTGACTAACTTTATGACTTTTTAAGAGAAAGTTAATCTCCTAGACCTTACTTACTGCAGGAAAATGAAGGTAATAACACTTAAATTATTTCTAGTCAGAATTTTGGATCAGGAAACCTTTGCCATTTCATGTAGAAATAAGACACAGTACCATAATTCCACTGTTTTTCAGTAAGTCAAATGCTTGCAAAGGAAGAAACTTGACTCTTCTAATGAAGACAGTTAAAATCTCATACCCAAAGCAGAAAGAGGAATATTTTCAAGTAAATCCATTTTTTTTTTCACGTACTCAGGAGTGTGACAGAGGACATTAATCTGTGTGGTATGTTTCCTTAAAGAGGTGTGGTTGATTCATAAGTGAATATCTTTGAAGGAAATTTTATAGACTGAACACATATGGAAATGCTGCCTTTGTGGACTTGTGCTGTTTGATTGGGAACAGTACTGGTTCATTCCAATGTATTCATAGAGGGAGTACATTTGCTGAGAAATAGAGGTAATCAATAAATGTTTATTGTTTATTAGGCAATACAGGGATGAATCCTTAGTGGTTAGAAGAATTTGATTCTCATCCATTATTAGTGGGGCTACCCATTTCATTATAACTTTGAAAGTATTTTCTGCTCATTTTTAGCTATTGTGTTAATCCTTTTTTAAATATTTTTTATTTAAATTCAATTAATTAACATATAATGTATTATTAGTTTCAGAGGTACAGGTCAGTGACTCATCACTCTCACTCATCACCCAGAGGTCATTACATCATGTGACCTCCTTAGTGTCCATCACCCAGTTACCCCATTCCTCCCACCCCCCTACCTCCCCTCCAAGACCCTTAAGAGTCTCTTATGGTTTGTCTCCCTCTCTGATTTTGTCTTGTTTTATTTTTTACTCTCTTCCTCTATGATCTTCTGTTTTGTTTCTTAAATTCCACATATGAGTGAGATCAAATGATAATTGTCTTTCTCTGATTGGCTTATTTTGCTTAGCGTAATACCTTCTAGTCCCGTCCATGTCATTACAAATGGCAAGATTTCATTTTTTTAATGGCTGAGTAGTAATCCATTGTATATATGTATATACCACATCATCTTCATCCATTCATCTGTTGATGGATATCTGGACTGTTTCTATAGCTTTGGTTTTCTTTATCAACATTCCTCTGGCTATCCAGGGTCGTTTCTGGTTCCATACACATTTTAGGATTATTTGTTCCAGCTCTGTGGAAAAAGTTGATGGTATTTTGATAGGGATTGCATTGAATGTGTACATTGCTTTAAGTAGCGTAGGTATTTTAACAATCTTTGTTCTTCCAATCCATGAGCATGGAATGTTTTTCCATTTCTTTGTGTCTTCCTCATTTTCTTTCATGAGTATTCTATAGTTTTCTGAGTACAGATCTTTTGCCACTTTGGTTAGGTTTATTCCTACATATCTTATGGTTTTGGGTGCAATTGTAAATGGGATTGACCCCTTAATTTCTCATTCTGTCTCTTAATTTCTCTCTTCTGTCTCATTGCTAGTGTATAGAAATGCAACTGATTTCTGTACATTGATTTTATATCCTACCACTTTGCTGAATTCCTGTATGAGTTCTAGCAATTTGGGGGTGGATTCTTGAGTTTTCCACATAGAATATCATGTCATCTGCAAAGAGTGAGAGTTTGACTTCTTTTTTGCTGATTTGGATGCCTTTTATTTCTTTTTGTTGTCTGTTTGCTGAGAATAAGGCTTCTAGTACTATGTTGAATAGCAGAGGTGATAGTGGACATCCCTGCTGTGCTCCTGACCTTAGAGGAAAGGCTCTCAGTTTTTCCCCATTGAGAATGATATTTGCTGTGGACTTTTCATAGATGGCTTTCATCATATTGAGGTATGTTCCCTCTATGGTTCTTGTCCTTTCTTTTATTAATGTAGTGTACCACATCGATTGATTTGCAGATGTTGAACCATCCTTGCAGCCCAGGAATAAATCCCACTTGGTCATGGTGAATAATCCTTTTAATGTACTGTTGGATCCTATGTTTCTAGGAATGCATCCATTTCTTCCAGATTATCTAATTTGCTGGCATAGAGTTGCTCATAATATGTTCTTATAATTGTTTGTATTTCTTCAGTGTTGGTTGTGATCTTTCCTCTTTCATTCATGATCTTATTTGTTTGGGCCTTTCTCTTTTCTTTTTGATAAGTCTGGCCAGGGGTTTATCAATCTTATTAATTCATTCAAAGAACCAGCTCCTAGTTTCGTTGATCTATTCTACCATTGATTTCTGCTCTAATCTTTATTCTCTTCTCCTGCTGGGTTTAGGCTTTATTTGCTGTTCTTTCTCCAGCTCCTTTAGGTGTAAGGTTAGGTTGTGTATTTGAGACCCTTCTTGTTTCTTGAGAAAGGCTTGTATTGCTATACACTTCCCTCCCAGGACCACCTTTGCTGCATTCCTATGGTTTTAAACAGTTGTGTTTTCATTTTCATTTGTTTCCGTGAATTTTTTTAATTCTTCATAATTTCCTGGGTGACCCATTCATTCTTTAGTAGGATGCTCTTTAGCCTCCAGGTATTTGAGTTCTTTCCAAATTTCCTCTGGTATTGAGTTCAAGATTTAAAGCACTGTATTCTGAAAATATGCAGGGAATGATCCCAACTTTTTGGTACCAGTTAAGACCTGATTTATGATCCAGTATGTTATCTATTCTGGAGAATGTTACATGTGCACCCGAGAAGAATGTGTATTCTGTTGCTTTAGGATGGAATGCTCTGAATATATCTGTGAAGTCCATTTGGTCCAGTGTATCATTCAAAGCCCTTGTTTCCTTGTTTATCTTCTGCTTAGAAGATCTGTCCATTGTAGTGAGTGGAGTATTAGAGTCCCCTACAATTATTGTATTATTATCAATGTGTTTCTTTAATTTTGTTACTAATTGGTTTATATAATTGGCTGCTCCCATTTTAGGGGCATAAATGTTTACAATTAAATCTTCTTGTTGATAGACTCTTTAATTATGATATAGTGTCCTTAATCAACTTTTACTACAGTCTTTAGTTTAAAATCTAATTTGTCTGATATAAGGATTGCTACCCCAACTTTCTTGTGATGTCTATTAGCATAATAGATGGTTTTTCACTCCCTCACTTTCAATCTGGAGGTGTCTTTGGGTCTAAAATGAATCTCTTGCAGACAGCATATCGATGGGTCTTGCATTTTTATCCAATCTGATACTCTGTGTATTTTGATTGGGGCATTTAGCCCATTTACATTCAGGGTAAGTATTGAAAAATATGAATTTAGTGCCATTGTATTACCTGTAAAGTCACGGTTTCTGAGTATTGTCTCTGTTCCTTTCTGGTCTATGTTACTTTTGGGCTCTCTCTTCACTTAAATGATCCTTTTTAATATTTCTTGCAGGGCTGGTATAGTGATTACAAATTCTTTTAGTTTCTATTTGTCCTGGAAGCTTTTTATCTCTACTTCTATTGTGAAGGACATCTTTGCTGGATAAAGTGTTCTTGGCTGCATATTTTTCTCATTTAGCCCCCTGAATATATCATGCCAGTCCTTTCTGACCTGCCAAGTCTCTGTGGATAGGTCTGTTGCCAGTCTGATGTTTCTACCCTGTACATTATGGACCTTTTGTCCTGAGCTGCTTTCAGGATTTTCTCTGTCTGTGAGATTTTCAAGTTTCACTATTATATGAGTGGGTGTTGACTTATTTTTATTGATTTTGAAGGGAGTTCTTTGTGCCTCTTGGACTTAAATGCCTGTTCCCTTCCCTAGGTTAGGGAAATTCTCCACTATAATTAGCTCCAGTATACCTTCTGCCCCATTCTCTCTCTCTCTTTCTTTCCTCTTCTTCTGGGATCCCACTTATTCTAATATTGTTTCACTTTATGGTATCACTTATATCTCGAATTCTCCCCCGTGATCCAGTAGTTGTTTATCTCTCTTTTTCTCAGCTTCTTTATTCTCCATCATTTTTTGTCTTCTATATCTCTAATTCTCTCTTCTGCCTCATTTATCCTAGCAATTATAGCCTCCAGTTTTGATTGGATCTCATTAATAGCTTTTTTATTTCAATTTGATTAGATTTTAGTTCTTTCATTTCTCCAGAAAGGGATACTCTAGTGTCTTCTATGTTTTTTTCAAGCCCAGCTAGTATCTTTATAATTGTTATTCTGAACTCTAGTTCCAACATCTTACTTATATCCATGCTGATGAGGTCCCTGGCAGTCAGTACTCCTCTTGTTCTCTTTTTTGAAGTGAGTTTTTCTGTCTTGTCATTCTGTCCAGAGAAGAATGGATGAACAAGAGAACAAAATACTAAAATGGCAACAACCACCCCAGACAAATATACACTAAAGAAATCAGAAGAGACTCCAAACCAAATTTTATATATATATTTTATATATATTTATATATATTTTATATATATACTTATATATATACTTATATATGTATATATATTTATGTGTGTATATGTGTGTGTGTGTGTATATATATATATATATATACATATATATATATATATTTAAAAGAGACTATAACTAGACAGATGAACAGGACAGAGCAATACACTGGATCTTGTGTGTGTTTTGGTCTGTTTCTTAGAAAACTAGATCCCAAAACTGTAAAGAAAGAAAAACTTACATATGTACAAAAATAAAATTAAATACATTGAAATGGTAGAATGTAACTCTAAAAATGAAAATTAAAAGAAAAAAAAAGGAAGAGTATAAACAGACAGGGAAATAGAACAGTGCAATACACTATATCCTGAGTGTTTTTTGGTTTGTTTGTTAGCAGAAAATACATCCCAAAATTGTAAAGAAAGAAAAACTTATATATATATATATATATATATATATATATATATATATATAATGTAATTAATTTAATTTTGTTTTTGTATATATATATAAATAAAATTAAATTAATTACATTGAAAGGATAGAATGTAACTGTAAAGATGGAAATTAAAAAAGACTTAAAAAAAAAGAAGGAGAAAGAAAGAAGAGAGAGAGAATATGATCAGATAAGTGAAGAGGAAAAGAGCAATACACTAGATTCTGGATGTATTTTGGTATGTTTTTTAAAAGAAACTCCATCCCAAAATTGTAAAAAAAGAAAAACTTATATATATACAAAAATAAAATTAAATACAATGCAGGGCGCCTGGATGGCTCAATCGGTTAAGTGTCTGCCTTTGGCTCAGGTCATGATCCCTGGGTCCTGGGATCAACCCCTGTGTTGGGCTCCCTGCTCAGCAGGGAGTCTGCTTCTCCCTCTACCCCTCATCCCACTTGTGCTCTCTCTCTCTCTCTAAGAAATAAATAAAACCTTTAAAAATTTAAATACAATGAAAGGATAGAATGTAAGTGTAAAAAAAAATTAAAAAGATTTAAAAAAAGAGTTGATAAAATAACAAATTGGTTGAAAAAAGAAAGAAAAAAATTAAAATTGAAAGACTAAAGAGTGGTGGGGAAAAAAACATGAATTTTTTATACTATTCCCCCCTAGCGCTTGAGTTTTGCAGTTCTGTGTGATTGGTAAACTTTCTCTTAGCTGGATGTTCTTGCTGATCTTCTGGGGGGGTTGGGGGGAGGTGCTGTTGTGCTGATTCTCAGGTTTCTTTGCCATGGGCGGACTTGCACTGCCCTTGCCAGGGGTCAGGCTAAGTAAGTGGCTCCATGTTGCTCTATGTGGCTTTTATTCCCTGAAGGCTTTCCACGTTGCTTTGGAGGATCAGAATGAAAATGATGGCCTCCCAATCTCCATCCCCAGAGCCAAGAGCTCAGGGCCCCACTCCTCAGTGTGCCCTCAGGGAAAAGCAGTCAACACTCCTGTCTCTCAGGTCTCTGTCTGAACTCTGTGCTCACCCAGCCTGTGACTGAGCATTTCTATCTAAGGCACATGACTCTACTTCAAGTCTCCAAACCCTGCAGACTCCTGCGGTGCACACCTGCTCTGCTTTTCCCAAGGGGAGGAAGAGGGGTTTGTCTCACCATAGTTCTGCCACTTGCTGGGCCCCTGCTCAGAGAGCAGTTGCCTGACCATGCTGGTTCATGGTTTATGGCTAAACTGAGCTGAGAGCCCACTCCTGGGCTCACTGATTGCAGCTGACTTCTCTGCTTAGATGCCTGGGAACTCTGCCGCACTCAGGCACCCATGGTCTTCCTGTGACCCCAGGGATTCTGAGACCACACTGTCCCACCTAGGATTCTGCTCCACTTCACCACCTAAGCATCTTTCTGGCAAGGATGTCCCTCACTGGAGTGTACTTTTAAAAGTTCTGATTTTGTGCTCCACTGCTATATCTCTTTCCAGTGCCAGCTGCCAGAGGCTCCCTCCCCCTGCAGTCTATATTCCCATATATTGCCTCAGATTCACTTCTCTGCACTGCCTACCTTGCAGAAAGTGGTCACTTTTCTATTTGTAGAGTTACAGCTATTCTTTTCTTATCTCTGGTTGAGCTCACAGGTGTTCAGAATGATTTGTTAACTATCTACCTGAATTCCTGGGACCATATGAAATTAAGGTCTCCTACTACTCTGCCCTCTTGGACTCCTGGTGTTGTTATTGTGTTAATCCTTTAAAACTAACAACAGAAATACGATCATAATATCATATTGAGATTTGTGGTGCTTATTTTAGATCAGAAGTAAAATACCAACATACTCTGAACAGTTTCATGTAATAAAAATTACAGGATCATCTGAATTGAATAAGCATCAGAAGGTCTAATTCTTCCATGCACCCTGCTGCCAATCAGACTCACACTTCTTATTTTTCAGATAAAGTTCCTTTCTCTCTTTGAGTGTGTTTTTATGTGTGTGTGTGTGTGTGTGTGTGTGTGTGGTTTTGTTGTTGTTGTTGTTGTTTGTTTGTTTTGTTTTGTTTTTAAGTAAATCTATAAGTTTCCTGATTCAAACATTCTGTGACTTTCAGTTACTACTGTGTCCTCATGGTTACACTAAGTGTTTCCACCCCTCATCTGCCTGGCTCGGTTGAACAATTATCTTTCCATTATTACTTTCCTAACTATTCTTTACCTCTGGGACAGCCACCTGCTCTTTTTTAGTGTCCCTGCTCTATTCTTTATATTCATAGCATACCATATGGATCAATCAGGGTTCAGAGCAAGATAGACAATACCAGTGATTTCAAACTGTGTTTAATTCAGGGAATTGGATCCTCATAGGATAGAAGGAACAGAAATTAGAAAGCCACTTCTGGACTATTGATTTAAAGGTCACACCACCATAGTGGCTACCAAGAGATCAGAAATTTCTGCTGCTGCCACACTTTCTCGCATGGTCATAAGCTGGTGACTAGGCTCTAGGACATGGAATCCAGTTACCATCAACACATCTGTATGACTTTGCTTGCCAGTATCAATACAGGCAGAAAGATGGTTGCTACCCCACATCCATTTTGAGCTATCATTCAAGTTCATCTGGTGAGTCCTTCTTCAAACTTTAAAGCTTAGCCTCAAGTTCATATGGGAAATGTAGAAATTAGCTTTCCAATTCCTTCAACCAGAAAGAAGGTGGAATTGCAGTTAGGAGGGCCAATCCAAATGTCTACCAAAGCATGTATAATGCTCGACATGTTAAATTAGTTTATTTTACATGGATGTTCCTACCAGTCTGTAAGCCTCTTAAAGGCAGGGACCATGCCTTATTAATTTTTATATCAATAAATCAGGAAGAAGAAAAGCTTCAAAAGATTATAGTCCATTCAGAAAATGTGTATCAATAGTAAACACTGGAAAAGTTTAGCTAACAGAGTTATATACATATACATATGGTGGGCTGATAAAGTCTAGTTGGAAGACCAGTGAAGGATGGAGTGGTAGGGAAATCTTAAGGAAATGTTTAGATTACAACATGAGTTTTTTATTATTATTTTTTTTTTACTTTTGTAGAGTTGACACACAATGTTACATTAATTTTAGGTGTACGATTTCTCTAGTGATTCAACTTCTCTATATGTTATGCTATGCTCACCATAAGTGTAGCTATCATCTGTCACCATACCACTCTATTACAATATCACTGACTGTATTCTTTATGCTTTGTCTTTTATTTGCACACTTACTCATTCCATAATTAGAAACCTGTATCTCCCACTCCCCTTCACCCATTTTGCCCATCCCTTATCCCCCTTCACTCAGGCAACTATCAGTTTGTTCTCTGTATTTATAGGTGTGACTTTGCTTTTGTTTGTTTGTTTATTCATTTTGTTTTTTAGATTCTACAAATGAGTGAAATCATATGGTATTTGCTTTCTCTGTTTGACTTATCTCACTTAGTGTAAAGATTACAAAATGGGTTTTGAAGAATGGTAAAATTTGGATGGACTCAAAGACAAAGATAAGATGTTACTATGGGGAGACTCCATGGAGAGTAGCACTGTGGGTGCCTAGAGCTACCTTTCCTCAAAAAGGAAGCTTCTCATATACAAAAATCTTTTTCATTTATTCATTAATTCATTTACAAATGTTTATTAAGTGGCTACTAGATATGCCATCTATTTTTCAGGGGTTGGGGATATAGCAATTAATAAAACAAGAAAAATGATCAGAGAAGAATTGAACCTTAGTAGATACAGCAGATATTTTCAGATATTGATACATTGTTTGACACTGTTTTTTTTTTTTTATATTTTGGAATAGTTTGTGTAAATGAATAACTATGCCTCCCCACCCCTTTTTTCTTACATATATAGTTCAAATGTTTCCTAATATGTTTGGCAATGTAGAAATTCTCATATAGGCTCTGCCAGATGGTCTTACTGTCTAAATGTTTAATAGTTGCATTACACTATAATAGATGTTAACACAGTTGTGAAGAGGAGAATAATAATAACATAGTAAGTAAGAGCTATGGAGTGTAGTTAGCCTATTTATTCCCTACCTCATCCCCCACCTTTTGGAAAACATGAGTTTAACTGGGAATATAGTAAGTAGGAAGGGTGTTTAATTTGGGGTTTATGTTATGATTTTGTTCAAAGCCAAAACAACATCTTTCTAGAGAATGCTAAGTGAGTTTAGACTCGTATGTTTCCCATAAATATATCTTCATCCAATCTGTTAATGGATGTATATAGTAAGATCAAGTATCTCCCTGACTTAATCAGTGCTCCATGCCTTATCTTATCTAAATTGTAATTTCTGCAAGGGGAGCAACCTTTTAAACTCTGTAATTGCCCAAACTTTTATTTTGTCCACCTTGAAACTCATTGGTCACT
Organism: Mirounga leonina; assembly: GCF_011800145.1. Lineage (NCBI taxonomy): Eukaryota > Metazoa > Chordata > Mammalia > Carnivora > Phocidae > Mirounga > Mirounga leonina. Next base: position 36,521,262 of record NW_023270454.1, on the reverse strand, counting down.
TGTGTGCTTATGTCATATTATTGTGTGATCATTCTGCAAATTCTTCCCATGATTTTATCATTTTATTTCTATTTAGCAAACCATCTGGAACCATCTACACACTTGGAAAATGTCTTCCTGAATTCCTAATTATTAACAAAAATCTAAACAAAATTTGTTTCTTAGAGCAAATTCTTGGGTGAGACACTATTTATTCAATTGGAAGAATGACATTCATTTAAACCTTAGAAAGAATAATCCCAGGATGATGAGTGTATGTATTTTTGTTATGTTGTTGTTTTGTTTTTAGAGAGAAAAAGAGTGCACACATAAGCAGGGAGTTGGGAGGGGAGGGGCAGAGAGAGAGGGAGACAGAATCTCAAGCAGATACCACACTGAGCACTGAGCCTGGGTTGGGGCTTGATCTCTCCACTCTAAAGTCACACCCCTGAGATCATAACCTGAGCCAAAACCAAGGGTCTGACGCTTAACCAGCTGTGCCACCTAGTCACCGGTATGTATGTATGTTTTATACTCTGCTTTTGTAACACAGTATTTGGAGCAAATATGACTTAATATTGAATAAATTTGTATTCTTAATTATTATCATTTCTAATATGTAATCTGCCATTATTTTATAAAGAAATTTTTGGGGCACCTGAGTGGCTCAGTTGTTAAGCGTCTGCCTTCGGCTCAGGTCATGATCCCAGGGTCCTGCTTGGCAGGAAGCCTGTTTCTCCCTCTCCCACTCCCCCTGCTTGTGTTCCTTCTCTCACTGTGTCTCTCTCTGTCAAATAAATAAATAAAATCTTAGAAAAAAAAGAAATTTTTATAATATAAAACATTCAAAATAAGGAAAAATTGAAATATCATAAATTCCAAATAACAAAAGATAATCAATGTTATAATTTTAATGCCTTTCTTTCTAGTCTTTTCATGTAGCTATGATATAAAAGAAAGTAATTCTCAGAGCATTTTTTAGATTGGTTACAAATGGTGCCTTTCCTCTAGTAGATTATTTTTAGACATTCTACCTTTTTATTATGGCTCCCACTCAGAGCTCTATCTGGTTTATAGCAATTGGGGTCATCACTCCAGACTTTGTGCTCTGGAAAGATCCATAGTTCAATGTAGAAAAAATTCTTGAAACTCCTGGGAAATAACCAGAAGAGAAGAAGAAGGACTGTAATCCCAAATGGGGGTTAAAATTACCTGAGACCCTCTTATGGTTACATTTCAGTAGACATAATTCTGATGTGTTAAGGGTGTCAAGGGAGATAGGATTTCAACTTCTTTTAACTTTTTCCCCCCACACATCTCAGTCCTTAAGTTTAAGGCTGTCATTTTGGGAAATACTGTCTTCTTTTCCCTCCGAGGTACCCTTGATATTGCTTTTGATCTGATTTCCTTGAATACATTTAAGGGAATGTTTGTATGGTGGGGACATATAAAATACTGCTTTTCAGTGATTCTACATGCCCCTAAATGTGGACTTGATTCTATCAGTTTATGATTCCTTTAACTGATACTCATCTTCTGCATTCCCCCGAACCTTCTCTAGTGATAGTCACATAGAAAGGCAGTGTGATCAGTGATCACAGATTTAAGGCTTTATGGCCATCTCTGGCAAGTTATAGATTATGGTCATTTTCTCTATCCCTGACCATTTTCTAAAGACCTGTGATTTATCTGTATCTAATTTATCAATTAGTCTAGCACACCTGTGCATTTCTGACGTTAGGACTACAATATTTAGCTTATGTGGTAAATTGTTTGCAAGAGCGTCACAATTGTTGTTATCATTCTTACAAGTACACCCCTTTTCAATGAGGTTTGGTTGTGTCTCACATTAAGAAGTGGAGTTTAGAGCAAGATGGTGGAGAAGTAGGAGGCCTAAATTTCATCCAGGAATTCAGCCAGATAGAGATCAAACCATTCTGAACACCTATGAACTCAACAGAAGATCAAAGAAAAGAATAGCAACACATCTCTGAACAGAAAAGTGACCACTTTCTGGAAGGTAGGACGTGCGGAAAAGTGAATCCACCGCGATATTCAGGAGGATAGACGGTGTGGGGAGGGGGTCTCCGTCAGCCGCTTCTGGCAAGTGATAGAACAGCAGAGCACAAAATCGGAAATTTTAGAAGTTGGCTCTGCTGAGGGATGTCGCTCCAGTGGCTAAGCAGGGGGTGGCACCCTCGCTGGGACAGTGTGGTCTCAGGACGCTCGGGGTCACAAAAAGACTGGGGGTGCCTGAATGCAGCAGAGCTCCCAGGTATCGGAGCGGGGAAGCCGGCTGCAGAGGCAGAGCCCAGGCGCGGGCTCTCAGCTCGGGGTTGCCATAAACCGTGATCTGTGGCACAGTTGGCCACTGCTCCTCCAGCAGGGACCCAACAAGTGGCAGATCAGGGGAGACCCCCCTTCCTCCCCCAGGAGGATCAGCACAGGAGCGCACCACAAGGATCTGCTGGGTTTGGAGACTTCATACGGGGTCGTGTGCCAGAGATAGAAACGCATGGTCACAGGCTGGGTGAGCGCTTGGTCACAGGCCAGGTGAGCACGAAGTGTGGCAGGAGACCGGGGACACAGGAGTGATTGACTGCTTTTCTTTGGTGGCTCACTGAGGAGTGGGGCCCTGAGTTCTCGGCTCCTCTGGGGTAGAGATTGGGAGGTCACCATTTTCACTCTTGGCCTCCAAAGCAGTATGGAAAGCTTGCAGGGAACAAAAGCTCCCGAGAACAAACCCGAGCAGATTACTTAGCCCGGACTGGCAGGGGTGGGGCAATTCTGCCTAGAGCAAAGACATTTGGGAACCATGGCAACAGGCCCCTCCCCCAGAAGATCAGCAAGAACAGCCAGCCAAGACCAAGTTTACCGATCAATGAGAATGGCAGAACTCCAGCGCTAGGGGAATACTGCACCTAGAATTCATGGCTTTTTTACCATTATTCTTTAATCTTTCAAAGTTATTTTTTTAACTGTCTTTTTTTTTAATTTTTCTTTTTCCCTTTTTCAACCAATATCTTATCAATCCCCTTTTAAAAAAAATCTTTTATTTTTCATTTTTAGAGTCATATTCTATCCCTTCACAGTAGTGAACCTTATTTTTGGTATATATATATAAGTTGTTCTCTCTTTAAAATTTTGGGATACAGTTTCTTCTAACAGACCAAAATATACCCTAAATCCCTAGTGTAGGGCTTTGTTCTCAGCTCCTGCCTGATCACATTCTCTCCTTTTTTTTTTTAAATCCTCTTCATTCTTTTTTCAACCAACTTCTTATCAATTCCTTTTGTAAAATCTTTAATAATTTTCATCTTTACAGTCATATTCATCCCTTCATTGTATTTACCCTTATTTTGTACATATATAAGTTTTTCTTTCTTTAAAATTTTGGGAGGCACTTTCTTCTAACAGACCAGAATACGCCCAAAATTTAGTGTGTGGCACTTATCTATGCACCAGCCTGATCATATTCTTGGTTTTTGTTTGTTTGTTTTATCTTTTTCTTTTTCTTTTTTTCTTTCCTTCCCTTTCTTTTCTCCCAGTTTCAGGTCTCTTCTGATTTGTTTAGTGTATATTTTTCTGGGGTTGTTGTTACCCTGTTAACATTTTGTTCTCTCATTCATCTTTTCTACTCTGGACAAAATGACAAGACAGAAAAAATCACCTAAAAAAGAGAACAAGAGGCAGTACTGACTGCCAGGGACCTAATCATTATGGACATTAGTAAGATTTCGAACTAGAGTTCAGAATGATGATTTTAAAAATACTAGCTGGGCTTGAAAAAAGCATGGACTATATTAGAGAAACCCTTTCTGGAGGAATAAAAGAACTAAAATCTAACCAAGTCGAAATCAAAAAGGCTATTATGAGGTGCAATTAAAAATGGAGGCTCTAACTGCTAGGATAAATGAGGCAGAAGAGAGAATATGTGATATAGAAGACCAAATGATGGAAAATAATGAAGCTGAGAAAAAGAGAGAGAAACAACTACTGGATCACGAGGGCAGAATTTGAGAGATAAGTGATACCATAAGATGAAAAAATATTAGAAAATTTGGGATCCCAGAAGAAGAAGAAAGAGAGAGAAGGGCAGAAGGTATATTGGAGCAAATTATAGCAGAGAACTTCCCTAATTTGGAGAAGGAAACAGGCATCAAAATCCAGAAGACACAGAGAACTCCCTTCAAAATCAATAAAAATAGGTCAACACCCTGATATTTAATAATAAAACTCACTAGCCTCAGAGACAAAGAGAAAATCCTGAAAGCAGCTCGGGAGAAGAGATCTGTAACCTACAATGGTAGAAACATTAGATTGGCAACGGACCTATCCACAGAGACCTGGCAGGCCAGAAAGTACTGACATGATATATTCAGAGCACTAAATGAGAAAAATATGCAGCCAAGAATACTATGTCCAGCTAGGCTGTCATTGAAAATAGAAAGAGAGATAAAAAGCTTCCAGGACAAACAAAAACTAAAGGAATTTGCAAACACCAAACCAGCCCTACAAGAAATCTTGAAAGGGGTCCTCTAAGCAAAGAGAGAGCCTAAAAGCAACATAGACCAGAAAGGAACACAGACAATATACGGTAACAGTCACCTTACAGGCAATACAATGGCACTAAATTCCTATCTTTCAATAGTTACCCTGAATGTAAATGGGCTAAATGCCCCAATCAAAAGACACAGGCTATCAGACTGGATTAAAAAACAAGACCCATCGATATGCTGTCTGCAAGAGACTCATTTTAGACCCAAAGACACCCCCAGATTGAAAGTGAGGGGGTGGAAAACCATTTACCATGCTAATGGACACCAAAAGAAAGCTGGGGTGGCAATCCTTCTATCAGACAAATTAGATTTTAAACCAAAGACTGTAATAAGAGATGAGGAAGGACATTATATCCTACTTAAAGGATCTATCCAACAAGAAGATCTAACAATTGTAAATATCTATGCCCCTAACATGGGAGCAGCCAATTATATAAGGCAATTAATAACAAAAGCAAAGAAACACATCGAATACAATACAATAATAGTGGGGGACTTTAACACCCCCCTCACTGAAATGGACAGATCGTCTAAGCAAAAGATCAACAAGGAAATAAAGACTTTAAATGACACACTGGACCAAATGGACTTCACAGACATATTCAGAACATTCCATCCCAAAGCAACGGAATACACATTCTTCTCTAGTGCCCATGGAATATTCTCCAGAATAGATCACATCCTAGGTCATAAATCAGGTCTCAACCGGTACCAAAAGATTGGGATCATTCCCTGCCTATTTTCAGACCACAATGCTTTGAAACTAGAACTCAATCACAAGAGGAAAGTCGGAAAGAACTCAAATACATGGAGGCTAAAGAGCATCCTACTGAAGAATGAATGGGTCAACCAGGAAATTAAAGAAGAATTTAAAAAAATACATGGAAACTAATGAAAATGAAAACACAACTATTCAAAATCTTTGGGATGCAGCAAAGGCAGTCCTAAGAGGAAAGTATATAGCAATACAAGCCTTTCTCAAGAAACAAGAAAGGTCTCAAGTACACAACCTAACCCTACACCTAAAGGAGCTGGAGAAAGAACAGCAAATAAAGCCTAAACCCAGCAGGAGAAGAGAATAATAAAGATCAGAGCAGAAATCAATGAAATAGAAACTAAAAGAATGGTAGAACAGATCAACGAAACTAGGAGCTGGTTCTTTGAAAGAATTAACAAGATTGATAAACCCCTGGCCAGACTTATCAAAAAGAGAAGAGAAATGACCCAAATCAACAAAATCATGAATGAAAGAAGAGAGATCACAACCAACACCAAAGAAATACAAATAATTATAAGAACATATTATGAGCAACTCTATGCCAGCAAATTAGATAACCTGGAAGAAATGGAGGCATTCCTAGAGATGTATCACCTACCAAAACTGAACCAGGATGAAATAGAAAACCTGAACAGACCTATAACCACTAAAGAAATTGAAGCAGTCATCAAAAATCTCCCAAAAAACAAAAGCCCAGGGCCAGATGGCTTCCCAGGGGAATTCTACCAAACATTTAAAGAGGAATTAATACCTATTCTTCTGAAACTGTTCCAAAAAATAGAAATGGAAGGAAAACTTCCAAACTCATTTTATGAGGCCAGCATTACCTTGATCCCAAAGCCAGACAAAGACCCCATCAAAAAGGAGAATTACAGACCAATATCCCTGATGAACATGGATGCAAAAATTCTCACCAAAATACTAGCCATTAGGATCCAACAGTACATTAAAAGGATTATTCACCATGACCAAGTGGGATTTATCCCTGGGCTGCAAGGTTGGTTCAACATCCGCAAATCAATCAATGTGATACAATACATTAACAAAAGAAAGAACAAGAATCATATGATCCTCTCAATAGATGCAGAAAAAGCTTTTGACAAAGTACAGCATCCTATCTTGATCAAAACTCTTCAGAGTATAGGGATCGAGGGTACATACCTCAATATCATAAAAGCCATCTATGAAAAACCTACAGCGATATCATTCTCAATGGGGAAAAACTGAGAGCTTTCCCCCTAAGGTCAGGAATGCGTCAGGGATGTCCACTATCACCACTGCTATTCAACATAGTATTGGAAGTCCTAGCCACAGCAATCAGACAACAAAAAGAAATCAAAGGCATCCAAATTGGCAAAGAAGAAGTCAAACTCTCACTCTTTGCAGATGATATGATACTTTATGTGGAAAACCCAAAAGACTCCACCCCAAAACTGCTAGAACTCATACAGGAATTCAGTAAAGTGGCAGGATATAAAATCAATGCACAGAAGTCAGTGGCATTCCTATACACCAACAATAAGACAGAAGAAAGAGAAATTAAGGAGTCGATCCCATTTACAATTGCACCCAAAACCATAAGATACCTAGGAATAAATCTAACCAAAGAGACAAAGAATCTGTACTTAGAAAGCTATAAAATACTCATGAGAGAAATTGAAGAGGACACAAGAAATGGAAAACATTTCCATGCTCATGGATTGGAAGAACAAATATTGTGAAGATGTCAATGTTACCTAGAGCAATCTACACATTTAATGCAATCCCTATCAAAATACCATCAACTTTTTTCAAAGAAATGGAGCAAATAATCCTAAAATTGTATAGAACCAGAAAAGACCCCGAATAGCCAGAGGAATGTTGAAAAAGAAAAGCAAAGCCAGTGGCATCACAATTCCAGACTTCAAGCTCTATTACAAAGCTGTCATCATCAAGACAGTATGGTACTGGCATAAAAACAGACACATAGATCAATGGAACAGAATAGAGAGCCCAGAAATGGACCCTCAACTCTATGGTCAACTAATCTTTGACAAAGCAGGAAAGAATGTCCAGTGGAAAAAAGACAGTCTCTTCAACAAATGGTGTTGGGAAAATTGGACAGCCACATGCAGAAGAATGAAACTGGACCATTTCCTTACACCACACACACACACACACACACACACACACACACACACACACACACAC